>NW_026691553.1:0-300000 GCF_020826845.1 Diceros bicornis minor
TAAATGCCTAAAGCAGATAGACAATCTATGCTCAAAGGCCACATCTGGCCCTTTTGGAAAAACAAGGTCAGGCTGAATTCGTTTTACACCAAATGGCTTCCTCATATACTCCAGGATATCCTATTGCTTGCCATTTATTTATCAGACATCTGTGTGGTTTCCCATCCGGGGCTGTGATGAACAGAGCTGCTGAGAACATTCGTGTCCAGGATTTTTCGTGAATGAACATGAAAGTTCTCGGGCCGCTCGGGCGTGGTGTCCTCCAGAGCACCCTTGAGCTTGATGCCTGCCTCCCCAGAAGGACTCACAGGGCTCCACGAAGCTGACTTCCTGGAGCTCCACCTGAGACCGCACGGACCGAGCCCCCCCCACCCCCCCACGCCCCCCCCCCCCCCCCCCCCGACCCCGCGCCAGAAATCACACTGGGGCCCTCAACCACCCAAGGCCCCAGCTAAACAAAGACACTCTTAGGAGGCAGGACGTTCCGAGGGCTTAGAGGTTGCAATTTTCTGTCGTCGTTTTTTTCTTGTCGTTGTTGCTGGTGAGTCTTGGAAACCCCCACGCTGTTTTCCGCAGTGGCCATGCCACTTTACATCACCACCAGGGAGGCGTGAGTGAGTGACTCGGCCTGTCCGCCCGCGACCTCGCTAGCAGTTTGATACTGTTCTCGTATTTTGCCGAAGGCATTCTGACAAATGTGTCCCGAGGATATCTCACTCCGATTCTCATTTGCATCTCCAGGAAACGGCTCACATCTTTTCACGTGCAGATTTGTAAATTCATCGGTTATCTCCTCCTCTCCATGTGAGATGCCTGCTCTGTCTTTTTGTTTATTGTGTATTTGGATTTTTTTTTTCCCAAGATACTGCTACTGCATTTTGAGGGTTCTTTACAAATTCCAATCAGAGGTGTGGTTTGCACAGATTTTCTGCCCCCAGACTCTGTCCTTGGTCGTTTCGTCCTCTTAAGAGGGTGTTTCACAGAACCTAGGAGTTTAATTTTGATGATTTCCAATGTCTCCATTTCTTTTTATGGATCACGCTTCTGAGGTCAAGTCTTAAAATCTCTTTGCTGGCCCTGTACCCCCAATTCTTTCTCTTAGAATTCTTCCTCCTACAGCATGTTCTAGTTTTACTTCTTACATGGAAGTTGTTACTCCTGAGGTCCCGGTTGCCGTGACGAATGAAGCTCAACTCCCCTCTCTGCCTATTTCTCAAAAGGCCTGAGGCTGGACTACTGCTACAGATTCTTCTGATTTCGTGCTAAATGGACCCACCCGCACCCTCCCGTCCTGCCAGACCGGACCCTTGCACAAAAATCTCCACTTGAAGAGTGTTTTCACCTTAACCAGGACATAAACACCACCCGTGTCCCCACCACCACAAGCCCCCGCCCCTCCCCCGGCTCCCTCCCAACCCGTATAGCTAACACCCATGAAACAAAAATCTCCTGCTACCTCATCCACTTGAGAAGAGTCAGTCTCCTCTAAAGACCTTATCCTCGATGACTTACTGCTGCCTCCCTTTCCCTGGCACAATTCTCTCCCTGGATGTGCCCCATCTTAGACTCGCACAGCTCCACCGCTCGGGGGAGCTGGAGACGATATCCAAATTGGCTCAGACGGTAGCCTCCTCGTTTCAAAATGACCTACGCGTGACATCGGCCGTAAACGTGGTCCAGAAATCAGTGACTTTCGTGTGCCTCCGGTGAAATCCGGAGACCCTGGCATCTGGAACACATCTTCTCCACGTCCTTCAAACCTTTGCTCTCCCTCTTTACCCCTGATAGCCCGCCCGATGGTTCACGGGGAAATGAGATCCCGTCTGGCAAGAGCCGAGTCGTCTCCCCACCACGTGCGAAAAGAAAAGGCACGGGCCCACCCCCGCCCATCTTATCCTTCTTCACCCACACCATCGTGTCATAAAAATGAGTGCCCCAGAGAAACGTGTCCCTCCTCCTGTCAAAAGCTGAAACCTCGGGTCAAACACTGAGACGGAAAGGACGCTGGGGTATTGTTTTGAGCTACACACAGACGCTTTTAAAGAGGATGACAACAACAAACGAGCAAAACCTTACCCCCATCAGGGAGCAGGTGCAAGAATGGAGTGCTGACTGACCCTCCTTCTTTGCTTCCTGGAAGCAGGAGGTCGGTCAACCAACCAACCAACCACCCTCCCCCCCACACACACACCCCGAGGAAGATGTCCTCTCTATCCCAGGAGGAGAGTGACGTTCTTATCTTATTGGCAAGGTCGGGAAGTTGAGGATGAGAGAATTCTGTACAAACGGACCTCTCGTTAACGATGTTTACTCTTCCAATCCACGAGCATGGAATATCTTTCCATCTCTTTCTTCTTCGACTTCTCTCAGTAACGTCTTATAGTTTTCAGCGTATAGGTCTTTCACCTCCTCGGTAAAGTCTGTTCCTTGCTATTTTCTTCTTTGTGCGGTGATTGTAAATGGGAGTGTATTCTCAACTTCACTTTCCACTAGTTTGTCGTTAGTGTGTCGAAATGTAACTGATTTCTGTCTGTTGATTTGTATCTTGCAACTCGACTGTATTTGTTGATTATTTCCAGGAGGTTTTCGGTGGATTCCTGAGGGTTTTCTATATAGAGAATCGTGTCACCCGCCAATAGTGAGAGTTTCACTTCTGCCTGTCCGACTTGGATCCCTTTTATTTCCTTTTCTTGCCTCATCGATCTGGCTCAGACTTCCAGGAGTATGCCGAATAAGAGTGGTGAGAGCTGGCATCCTTGTCTTGTTCACGTTCTCAGAGGAATGGCTTTCAGTTTTTCTCCGTTGAGTATGAGGTTGGGCTGTGGGTTTGCCATGTGTGGCCTTCATTCTGTTGAGGTACTTTCCTTCCATGCCCATTTTCTCGAGAGTTTCTATCATAAATGGATGTTGGATCTTGTCCAATGCTTCCTCTGCCTCTATTGAGATGGTCACGTGGTTTTTATTCCTCATTTTGTTAACGTGGTGTGTTCACCTTGATTGATTTGTGGACGTGGAACCATCCCCACATGCCTGGAATAAATCCCGCTGGGTCGTGGTGGATGATCCTTGGGATGTGTTGTATTCGAGTCGTTAATATTTCCCTGAGGATTTTTGCATCGATGTTCATCAGTGATATTGGCCTGTATTTTTCTTGTTCTATGCTGTCCTTGTCCGGTTCGGATGTCAGAGTAATATTGGCCTCGTAGAATGAGTTAGGAAGCTTCCCCTCCTCTTTAATTTTTTGGAAGAATTTGAGAAGGGCAGATATTGAGTCTTATTTGGATGTTTGGTAGAACTCACCAGGGGAGCTGTCTTGCTCTGGACTTTTCTTTTCTGAGAGGTTTTTGATTACCGTTTCAATCTCTTTACTTGTGATTGGTCTATTCAGATTCTCTCTTCTTCTTCTTCTTCTTCTTCTTCTTCTTCTTCTTCTTCTTCTTCTTCTTCTTCTTCTTCTTCTTCTTCTTCTTCTTCTTCTTCTTCGTCTTCTTCGTCTTCTTCGTCTTCTCCTCCTCCTCCTCCTCCTCCTCCTCCTCCTCCTCCTCCTTCTTCTGGAGGAAGATTGGCCCTGCGATAACATCTGTTGCCAATCTTCCTCTTTTTTCTCCCCAAAGCCCCACTACATAGCTCTGTATCATAGTTGTAGAGTTGTAGCTCTTCTATGTGGGACGCCACCTCAGCATGGCTTCATGAGCGGTGAGTAGGTCCACACCCAGGATCCGAACCAGGGAACCTGGGCCACCACAGCGGAATGGGTGAACTTAACTGCTACGCCACCGGGCGGGCCCTCTCTCTTTCTTCTTGATTCAGTTTTGGGAGGTCGCAGGATTCTAAGAACTTATCCGTTTCTCCTAGGTTATCATCCTGTCTGTGGGCGTATAGCTTTTCATAGCAGTCTCTTATAATCCTTTGCATTCCTGTGGTGTCTGTTGTAACTTCTCTTCTTTCCTTTCTGATTTTATCTATTTCAGTCTTCTCTCTTTTTTTCTCAGTGAGTCTGGCTGAGGGTTTGCCCATTTTGTTTATCTTCTCAAAGAACTGGATCTTAGTTTCCTTTCTATTTTATGTATGTATTTTTTTAGTCTCTATTTCATTAATGTCTGCTGTGATTTTTATTATTTCCTTCCTTCTACTGACTTTGGGCTTTGTTTGGTCTTTTTCTAGTTCCTTTAGGTATAGGGCAAGCTTGTTTATTTGAGATTTTTCTTGTTTGTTGAGGTAGGCCTGTTTTTCTATTCATTTCCCTCTTAGCGCTGCTTTTGCTGCAGCCCATAAGTTTTGGTATGTTGTGTTTTCATTTTGATTTGTCTCTAGGTATATTTTTTTAACTCTAGTGAGGGATTACTATTTTTTTGGGGGGGGCCTGGGAAACATTTGCCCTGAGCTAACATCTGTTGCTCATCTTCCTCTTTTTATTTACTTCCTCCCCAAAGCCCTGATACATAGTTGTCTATTCTAGTTGTAAGTCCTTCTAGTTCTTCTACGAGAGCCACCACCACGGCATGACTACTGACCAAGGAGTGGCGTGGTTCCACGCCTGGGAACCGAACCTGGGTTGCCGAAGTGGAGTGCACCAAACTGTAACCCCTAGGCCGTCATGGCTGGCCCAACGTTTTCTGATTTCTCCTGTGATTTCCTCATTGATCCAACAGTTGTTCAGTAGCCCGTTGTTTAGTTTCCACATGTTTGCGACACATATTGAGGCCCTGAGCTAACATCTATTAACAATCTTCCTCCTATTTTCCTTTCTTTTCTCCCCAAAGCCCCAGTAGATAGTTGTATGTCATACTTGTCCATTCTTCTAGTGACTCTATGTGGGATGCCACCTCAGCACGGCTTTAAGAGTGGTGTGTGTGTCTGTGCCCGGGATCCGAACCAGTGAACCCTGGGCCACTGAGGTGGAGCATGCGAACTTAACTGCTACGTCACTGGGCGGTCCCCTAAAAATTCTAATTAATGTATGTGATTAGGGGGCCGGCCCTGTGGCGTAGCGGTTAAGTGCTCCCGCTCCGCTGCTGGCGGCCCGGGTTCAGATCCCGGGCGCACACCGACGCACGGCTTGTCAGGCCATGCTGTGGCGGCATCCCACATAAAGTGGAGGAAGATGGGCACGGATGTTAGCTCAGGGCCAGTCTTCCTCAGCAAAAAGAGGAGGATTGGCATGGATGTTAGCTCAGGGCTGATCTTCCTCACACATACACAAAAATATGTATACGTGACTAACGCTACTAAAAATTAATAAGGGAAACACCTTCGTATTCAAGGAAAAGGAAGAGGGGTGTTTTCAGTAGAGACGGTATAAAAAATAAAGATATTTTTGTTTTTTCAAAAGGTTATAAAAGGTTTCTGGAAAAAAAAACTCTCACTTTTTTCTTTCTTTTGTGAGGAAGACCAGCCCTGAGCTAACATCCATGCTAATCCTCCTCTTTTTGCTGAGGAAGGGCCTGAGCTGACATCTATTGCCAATCCTCCTCCTTTTTTTTCCCCCAAAGCACCAGTAGATAGTTGTATGTCATAGTTGCACATCCTTCTAGTTGCTGCATATGGGACACCGCCTCAGCACGGCCAGAGAAGCGGTACATCAGTGCGTGCCCAGGATCCGAACCTGGGCCACCAGTAGTGGGGTGTATGCACTTAACCGCTAAGCCACAGGGCGGCCCACGACTGAAATTTTAAAACCTCTGATATGAAGATGTTGCTTTCAGATATTGGCCACCTGTGTTAAGAAATATGGTTCATCATCATATGCTAGTGGGACCCTGAATGCAGTTTGAACTGCAGTGTATTAAAAGTCTCTTCTCAAGATGATCCTTAACAGTCACAAGCTGGAGTTTCTCTGAAGAGTCAACTTTCATTGAGTTCGTCATAACAATAATCTGCACCACCTGGAGTGATCGTTTGAAAGCTCTCCTAGGAAGATGCTCCTGATGGCTACTGGAAAACTTCATTGAGCAGTGGTGTTTTGTCTTTCCATTGGGAAAGGAGGCTCAGTGCAACAATGAACAACAAAGAGGAAAAGGCACTTTACAATATGATCCTAAAAAGCTAAAATGAAGAATTTTTCTCCACAGAGTACATTCATGAATTGGGTGTTATAGATATTCACTCCCTGCTGCAGTGAAAAGTTTAAAAGCTCTCGGAGGGAGATCCTCCTTAAAGATACTTCCAAGCTGAGATCAGCAAACATTTTTCACATGACTTGGGAGATAGAGCCTGGGTGAAGGTCATTAACTGAAATGTTGGAAAAGGCAATTTTCAAAATAGTCCTATACAGATACATGCAAAAGATTTTCTCCACATCTGACTTTCATTTTATGGATGTTATAGATACCCTTTCCCACTTGTACTGAAATTTAACAACCTCTCATATGAAGATGTCACTTACAGATATTGGCCAACTGTGATAAGCAATAGTGTTCGTCATGATACGCTACTGAGAACCTGAATGCAGATTGAAGTGTAGTGTATTCAAAGTCTCTTCTCAAGATGATCCCAAACAGCTGCAAGCAGAGTTTCTCTGGAGTCAACTTTCATTGAATGGAGAGTAATCATAATCTGCACCACGTGTAGTGATCGTTTGCACATTCTCCTAGGAATGTTTCAAGCAGCTACTGGTAAACTTCGTTGAGCAGTGGTGTTTTGTCTTTCCTGTGGGAAGGAAGACTCAGTGCAGGAAATGAACGGCAAAGAGGAAAAGGCACTTTACCATGTGATCCAAAAAAGCTAAAAGGAAGACTTTTCCACCACACAGTACGTTCATGGAATGGATGTTATAGATATTCTCTCTCAGCTGCAATGGAAAGCTTAAAATCTCTCAGAGGAAGGTGCTCCTTTTTTTTTTTTTTTAAAGCCAGTTTCTTTTTTTTTTTAATTTTTATTTATTTTATTTTTTTCCCCCAAAGCCCCAGTAGATAGTTGCATAGCCTTCTAGTGGCTGTATGTGGGACGCGGCCTCATCATGGCTGGAGAAGCGGTGCGTCGGTGCGCACCCAGGATCCGAACCCGGGCCACCAGCAGCGGAGCACGCACACCCAACCACTAAGCCACGGGGCCGGCCCGGAAGGTGCTCCTTAAAGATACTTGCAAGGTGAGTTCAGCAAGATCTTACTTGCATCACAAGGAGAGAATTCCTAAGTGAAGTTCGTTAACAGCAATGATGTAAAAGGCAATATTCAGGATAATTCTATACAGGTATAAACAAGAGATTTTCTCCAAACTGGACTTTCATTTTATGTATTTATATATAGTCTCTCCCAGCTGTACTGAAATTTTAAAACCTCTCAAATGAGGATGTTACTAACAGATATTCTCCACGTGTGTTAAACAATAGTGTTCGTCATGATATGCTAGTGAGACCCTGATGCAGATTGAACTGCAGTGTATTTGAAGTCACTTATGAAGATGATCCTAAACAGTTACAAGCAGAAGTTATCTTCATGGTGTACTTTCTTTTATTTTTAAATTTATTTATTTATTTATTTATTTATTTTCCCCCCAAAGCCGCAGTAGATAGTTGTATGTCATAGCTGCCCATCCTTCTAGTTGCTGCATGTGGGACGCGGCCTCAGCATGGCCCGAGAAGCGGTGCGTCAGTGCGCGCCCCGGATCGAACCCGGGCCTCCAGCAGCAGAGCACACGCAGTTAACTGCTAAGCCACGGGGCCGGCCCCATGGTGTACTTTCATTGAATGGATGTGATAGACATTCTTTCTGAGATGTGGTGAAGTTTTAAGTCTCCCCCATGGTGTACTTTCATTGAATGGATGTGATAGACATTCTTTCTGAGATGTGGTGAAGTTTTAAGTCTCATGGGAAGGTGTTCCTAACCGCTACTGGCAGAGTAGGTTTAGCAGTGGTGTTTTTTCTTTACATTGGGGAGGAAGGCTGAGTGCAGGCAATGAAATGCAAAGATGAGAATGCAATTGACAATATGATCCAAAGAAGCAAAAAACAAGTGTTTTCCTCCACAGAGTACTTACCTGGAACGGATGTACTAGATATGTTCTCCTAGATGCAGTGAAAAGTTTACAAGCTCTCAGAGGAAGATCGTCCTTAAAGATTCCTGCAAGGTGAGTTCAGGAAACACTTTCTTGCATTACATGGGACAGAGAGCCTGAGTGAAGGTCATTAACTGCAGTGATGGAAAAGCAATCTGCAGGAGGATCCTATAAAGAGACAAGCCACAGATTTTCTCCATATTTCACTTTCATTTTATGGATGTTATAGATACTTTCTCCCAGCTGTACTGAAATTTTAAAACATCTCAGATGAAGATGTTACTTACAGATATAGGCCACATGTGTTATGCTAGAGTGTTTGTCATAATATATTCGTGAGACCCTGGAAGTGGATTGAACTGCTGTGTACTAAATGTCTCTTCTCAAGATGATCCTAAACACCTACCAGCAGGAGTTGCTCTGAACAGTCAACTTTTATTGAATGGATGGTAATGATCATCTGCACCACCTGTAGTGATAGTTGGAAAGCTGTCACAGGACGTTGTTCCTACCAGCTACTTTCAAACTTGTTTGAGCAGTGGTGAGTTGTCTTTCGGTTGGGAAGGGAGCCTCAGTGCAGGCAATGAGCAACAAAGAGGAAAAGGCACTTTAACATATCCTAAAATGCTAACCTTAAGAGTTTTTCACCACAGAGTAGGTTCATGGAATGGATGTTAGCGAAATACTTGCCGCACTGCAGTGGGAAGTTTAAAAGCTCTCAGAGGCAGGTCCAACTGTAAAGTGCTTGCAAGCAGAGTTCAGCAAGAACTTTCTTGCTTTACATGGGAAAGAATTCCTGATTGAAGCTCGTTAACTGCAATGTGGGTAAAGGCAATTATCAGGATAGTCATATACAGATACAAGCAAGAAATTTTATCCATACTGGACTTTCGTTTTATGGATGTTATAGATACTCTCTCCCATTTGTACTTAAATTTTAAATCCTCTCAAATGAAGATGTTACTAACAGATACTGGCAATCTGTGTTAAGCCATAGTGATCAGCATGATATGCTAGTGAGACCCTGAGTGCAGATTGAACTGCAGTGTATTTAAAGCCACTTAAGAAGATGATCATAAACCCTTACAAGAGGAGGTTTTCTTCATGGTGTACTTTCATTGAATGGATGTGATACAGCTTCTTTCCGAGCTGTGGTGAAAAGTGGAAACTCTCCTAGGAAGGTGTTCCTTTTTTTTTCCCCCCAAAGCCCCAGTAGATAGTTGTATGTCACAGCTGCACATCCTTCTAGTTGCTGTATGTGGGACTCGGCCTCAGCATGGCTGGAGAAGCGGTGCGTCGGTGTGCGTGCCCGGGATCCGAACCCGGGCCGCCAGCAGCGGAGCATGTGCACTTAACCGCTAAGCCACGGGGCCGGCCCTAGCAAGGTGTTCCTAACAGCTACTCGCAAAGTAGGTTTAGCAGGTGTGTTTTCTTTTATATCAGGAAGGAAGCCTGAGTGCATGCAATCAACTGCAAAAATGAAAGGCACTTTACGATGTGATCCTAAAAAGCTAAAAGGAAGTGTTTTCCTCCACAGAGAACTTACATGGAATGGATGTTACAGATATTCTCTTGCAGCTGCAGTGCAAGTTTACAAGCTCTCAGAGGAGGATCCTGCTTAAAGCTCCCTGCCAGCTGAGTTCAGCAAGTACTTTTTTGCATTACATAGGAGAGAGAGCCAGAGTGACGGTCGCTAACTACAATGATGGAAAAGGCAATTTGCAGGAGGATCCTATACACCCAGCAGCTGGAGATTTTCTGCACACTTGACTTTCATTTTATGAATGTTACAGATCCTCTCTCCTAGCTGTAGTGACAAGTTTAAAAGCCCTCCAAGGAAGAGCTGACTTACAGCTACAGGGCTGTTGGGTTCAGAACGGGTGTTCTTTCATTATATTTGAGGGAAAGCCTGAGTGCAGGCCATGAAGATCAATGATTGAGAAGTTCACTCATCAAGATGATCCTCAACAACTAAAATGAGTTTTTTTCCACCGTGTATATTATTTCAATGGATGTTATAGACATTTTCTCCCAGCAGTAGTGAAAAGCTTAAAAGCTCTCATGGGAAGATCTTACTTACAGCTAATAGCAACCTTTGCTCAGTAAGAACATTCTTTCATTTAATATGAGAGAGAGCCTGAGTAAAAGTCGTGAGCTGCAATGTTTGAAAAAGTACTTTTCAGTGCAGATGCTAAACAGGTACAAGCAAGAGTTTTTCTCCACACTGTGCTTTTCATAAATGGATATTAGAGATATTCTCTTCCTTGTGTAGTGAAAAGTTTAAACCCTCTCATAGGAAGATGCTCCCAACAGCTACTGGCAAACTGAGATCAATGAGCACATTCTTTCGTTCCATGTAAGAGAAAGCCTGAATGAAAGACGCCAACTGCAACCTTTGAAAAGGGACTTTTCAAGACGATCATAAACAGATAAAAAAAGGAGTTTTTCTTCACACTGTACTTTCATTGAATGGATGTTACAGATAATCTGTACCAGTTGTAGTGAAAAGTATAAAAGGTCTCATTACAGACTGCTCCCTAGAGCTACTGGCAGGCTGAGTTCAGCAGGAGAGCTCTTTCAATACATGAGATAGAAACCTGAGTGTAGACTGTTAACAGCTTAAGTGTGACATCGGTCATGTGTCCTTTGTGATATTACTCACATGTTTATGTGTGACATCACTCCTATTGTTGTGTGTGACATCACATCAATACTGTAACATCACTCCTACTGCTATCTGTGACGTGTAACTGGTGACATCACTCCCAATGTGTGCATGTGATATCACACCCTTTGTTACGCGTGATGTGAGACACGTGGTCATGGGTGACATCACCCCCCTGTGTATGTGACAACCTCCTCATTGTGTGTTCCATCTCATCAATTGTGTGTGACATCAACCTTAATATGCGTATGATATCAAACCATTATTACGTGTGGTGTCACTCCCAGTATTATGTATGTCATCACACCAGGTGAATGTCACATCACTCTGAAAGTGTGTTTGACATCACTCCAATGGTGTGTGTGACATCACTCACAATTTGTGTGTGACATTACTCCAACTGTTATGTGTGACATCACACCCAATTTGGGACATCACACACCTTGAGTGTGATAACACATGGATAGCCTGTCACATCTCTCAAATTGTGTGATATCACTCCCATTGTGTGTGACGGCAGTCATATTCCTAACTGTGATGTGACATCCACTGTTATGTATGAAGTCACTCCCAGGTTTCTGTGAAATCTCTCACATTTTGTTCTTACATATCACACTTGTGTGTTTTGTGTAACTCTCATTATGTGTGAATTCACACTCATTTTCGTGAGAGACACCCCTCCCATTGTCTGTGACATCACCAGGGTAGTGTGTGCCATCACTCACATTGTGTGTGACCTCACTCAATGTGTCTGTGACATCACACCAATGCTGTATGTGTGACAGGGCTCATATTTGTTTGTGAAAATACACCCCTGGATATGTGCGACACCATTCACATATTTTTGTGATATAACTCATAATTTTATCTATGAAATCACTCCTGTGTGTCACGTCATTCACATATGTTGACATCACATCAATTGTGTGTGACATCAGTCCAATTTAGCACAAGAAATCGCTATTAAGTTTGATGTCGTTTCAAATATTCCATGTGACATCACACTAATTCTCGAGGTCATCTCTCTGCCAGTGTTGTGACATCACTCTCGTGGTGTGTCTGTGACTTCACTCATATATTTGGAGTGACATCTCTCTGTTATGTGAGATATCATGCCTGTTGTGTTGTATGACATCACATCAATAGTGTGACATCACCCTCACTTATGTGTGACATCGTCATGTCCTTGGTGATATTACTCACGTTTCTGTGTGACATCACTCCCATTGTGTGTCTGTGAATATCCCTCACATTTTCTGTGTGACATCACTCTGATTATTATGTGTGATACCACTCCCATTGTGTGTGATGACTGTCATATTCTCACCTGTGATGTTACATCCACTGTTGTGTGAAATCACTCATGTTTGTTTCAAATTTCTGACAATTTTGTCTGACAGACATCCCATGGTGTGCGTGTTGTGTGACTCTCATTGCTATGTGTGAAGTCACACTCAATTTTGTGCATGACATCACTTCCACTATGATTTATGGAAACCTGGGAGTGATTTCATACAGAATACTGACAATTTGTGAGAAATGACAGTCTATCCTAGTGTTATCACACTCAAGGTATGTGATGTGCCACACATAATGATTGGAATGACTTCACACACAAAATGTGTTATCTCACCCACACTATTGGAGTGATGTCAAACACATGATCAGATTGATGAAACACTCAATGGGTGTGATGTCATAGCTAATACTGGGAGTGACAACAACATAATAATGGTTGGGATATCTTATGCTAGTTAAGGTTTATGTCACACACATATGTGTGACATAAAATGTCACATATGATGTGACACAAAATGAGGATGTTACACACTATTGTTGAGATGTCACCCATAACCATGTGTGTCACATCATGCGTAACAATGGGAGTGATATCACTAGCACAAAATGGGAGTGATATCACACTTAGAAATGTGAGTTATGTCACAAGGAAAACATCAACGATGTCACACATGGACGTGGGAGTGTTATCACACTATTGATATGATGTCACACATAATGGGAGTGATGTCACACATAAATATGTGAGTAATATAACAAACAAAACCTGATTGGTGTCACACATAAGTGTGAGTGATGTCACACTATTGGTGTGATGTCATACAACACAACAGATGTGATTTCTTACATAACAGAGAGATGTCACTCCAAATGTGTGAGTGAAGTCACAGAAACACCATGAGAGTGATGTCACAACACTAGTAGTGTGATGTCCTTGAGAATTAGCATGACATCACACAAAATATTGGGAGTGACATCAAATGTAACAACAGTGATTTCATTTGCTATATTGGATTGATGTCACACACAACTGGTGTGAAGTCAACATATGTGAATGTTGTCACACACACAATATGTGTGATGTCACACATTAAAATGCGATTTATGTCAAAAAACTCGTGAGTGGTGTCACACATATCAATGGGTGTGTTTTCATGCACCAATGTGAGCCCTGTCACACATACACCTTTGGTGTGATGTCACACTCACATTGAGTGATGTCAGACACACAATGTGAATGGTGGCACACACCAATCTTGTGATGTCACAGACAATGGGAGTGGTCTATCCCACAAAAATGAGTGTGAATTCATTCAGTAGTGTGATAACATGCCTTTAGTGTTGTATGACATCAAATCAAAAGCGTGACATCACTCCCACATATGTGTGACATCAGTGAGGTGTCCTTAGTGGTATTACTCACATGTCTATGTGTGACATCACTCCCTTTGTTATGCAAGACATCACAGCAAGAGTGTGACATAACCACCACTGCTAATTGTGACTTCAGTGACATGTCACTTATGACATAACTCACATTTTAAAGTGTGACATCACTCCTATTGTGCACATGTGATACCACTCACATTGTAATGTGTGATGTGACAACATGGTTTTGGGTGACATCACACCACTTGTGTGTGTGTGACAGAATTCTCATTGCCTGTCACATCAGATAAATTGTGTGTGACATCAACTTTAATTTACATATATCCCAACATTATTGTTGGTGTCACTCCCACTACTATGTATGACATCACACCACTTGATTGTGACATCACTCTGATAGTGTGTTTGATACCACTCCAATGGTGTGTGACATCACTCACATGTTGTGTGTGACATCACTCCAGTTGTTATGTGTGACATCACACCCGTTTTGGGACACCACATACTTTGAGTGTGATAACACTAGAATAGCCTGTCACATCTCTCAAATTGTGTGATATCACTCCCATTGTGTGTGATGGCAGTCATATTCCTAACTCTGATGTGACAACCACTGTTATGTATGGAATTACTCCCAGGTTTCTGTGAAATCTCTCACATTTTACTCTGACTTATACTCTACTTGTGTGTTTTGTGTAACTCTCATTGTTATGTGTGAATTCACACTCATTTTCGTAAGAGACACCACTCCCATTGTCCGTGACATCACCAAGGTAGTGTGTACCATCATTCACATTGTGTGTCTGATATCACTAGTGTCTGTGACATCAGACCAATGGTGAATATGTGACTGGCCTCACATTTGTGTGTGAAAACACACCCATTGATATGTGTGACACCATTCACTTTTTTATGATATAAATCACATTTTTACATGTGACATCACTCCTATTGTGTCTGTCACATCATTCACATATGTTGACATACACCAATTGTGTGTGACATCAATCCAAATTAGCTTATGAAATCGCTACTGTTATCTGTAATGTCACTCCCAATATTCTGTGTGATGTCACACTAGTTGTCCAGGACATCACTCTGCTAGTGTGTGTGGCATCACTCAGCTGGTCTCTTCTGTGACTTCACTCATATTTTGTGTGACATCTCTCTCTTATGTGAGATATCATGCCTGTTGTGTTGTGTGACATCACACCAATAGTGTGACAGCACTCCCACATGTGTGACATCAGTCACGTGTCCTTTGTGATATTATTCACGTTCATGTGTGCCATCACATCAAAAGTGTGACATCACTTCCACTGCTATGTGTGACATCATTGACATGTCCCTTGTGACATAAGTCACATTTTAAAGTGTGACATCACTCCCAATGTGTGCATGTGATATTGCTCCCATTGTCATGTGGGGCGTGACGCACATGGTTAAGGGTGATATCACACCACTTATGTGTGTGACGACATCCTCATTGTGTGTCACATCATATAAATTGCCTGTGACATCAACCTTAATTAGCATATGATATCCCAAGCATTATTATGTGAGCGGTCGCTCCCAGTATTATGTATGACATCACAACAAATTGAGTGTGACAACACTCTGATAGTTTGACATCACTCCAATGGTGTGTGTGACATCACTCCAATCATTATGTGTGACATAACACCCATTTTTGGACATCACACACCTTGATTGTGATAACACTAGGATAGCCTGTCACATCTCTCAAATTGTGTGATATCACTCCCATTTGTGTGTGACGGCAGTCATATTCTTCACTATCATGTGACATCCACTGTTATGTATGAAATCATTCCCAAGTTTCTGTGAAATCTCTCACATTTTACTCTGAATTAAAGTCCACTTGTGGGCAGGCCCCGTGGCTTAGCGGTTAAGTGCGTGCGCTCCGATGCTGGTGGCCCGGGTTCGGATCCCAGGTGCGTACTGACGCACCACTTCTCCGGCCATGCTGAGGCCGCGTCCCACATGCAGCAACTAGAAGGATGTGCAGCTGTGACATACAACTATCTACTGGGGCTTTGGGGGAAAAATAAAATAAATAAATAAAATTTAAAAAATAAATAAATAAAGTCCACTTGTGCGTTTTGTATATCTCTCATTGTTATGTGTGAATTCACACTCAATTTTTGTGAGATACTCCACTCCCATTGTCTGTGGCATCACCAGGTTGGTGTGTGCCTTCACACACATTGCGTGTCTGACATCTGACAGTGTCTGACATCACTCAATTTGTGTGTGACATCACACCAATGGTGTATGTGTGACAAGGCTCACATTTGTGTGTGAAAACACACCCATTGATATGTGTGACACCATTCACTTTTTTGTGACATGTCACATTTATATGTATGACATCACACCTATTGTGTGTGACAACATTCATATATGTTGACATCACACCAACTGTGTGTGACATCAGTGCAATTTATCATATGAAATCTCTATTGTTATGTGTGATGTCAATCCCAGTATTGCATGTGACGTCACACTAATTCTCAGGGACATCACTCTACTAGTGTTGTGACATCACACCCATGGTGCTTCTGTGACTTCACTCATATATTTGGAGTGACATCTCTCTGTTATGTGAGATATCACACCTGTTGTGTTGTATGACATCACACCAACAGTGTAACATCACTCACACTTATGTGTGACATCAGTCATGTATCCTTTGTTATATGAATCACTTGTTTATGTGTGACATCACTCCCCATTGTGTGTGACATCATATGAATTGTGTGACCATACTCCCACTAAGTGTGACATCATTGATGTGTCCATTGTGACAACTCACAATTTTAAATTGTGACATCACTGCCATTGTGTGCATGTTTTATCACTCCCATCACTATGCGTGATATGATACACATGGTTATGGATGACATCACACCACTTGTGTGTGTGACATCACATCAAATGTGTGACATCAACCTTAATTGGCATATGATATCCCAACCATCATTATGTTTGTGTCACTCCCAATATTAAGCATGACATCTCACCAATTGAGTGTGACAACACTTTGATGGTGTGTTTGACATCACTCCAATGGTGTGTGTGTGACATCCCTCACATTTTGTGTCTGACATCAAGACAATCGTTATGTGTGAGATCACACCCATTTTGGGACATCACACACCTTGAGTGTGATAACACCAGGATAGCCTGTCACATCTCTCAAATTGTGTGATATCACTCCCATTGTGTGTGACGGTAGTCATATTCTTTACTGTGATGTGACATCCACTGTCATGTATGAAATCACTCCCAGTTTTCTGTGAAATCTCTCACATTTTACTCTGATATATCCCACTTGCGTGTTTTGTGTAACTCTCATTGTTATTGTGAATTCACGCTCATTTTCATCATTGAAATCACCAATCCCATTGTCTGTGATGTCATCACATTGGTGTGTGCCTTCACACATTTTGTGTGTCTGACATCACTCAATGTGTGTGTAACATCACACCAATGGTGTATGTGTCACAGGGCTCACATTTGTGTGTGAAAACTCATCCAGTGATATGTGTGACACCATTCACTTTTTTTGTGACATATTTCACATTATTATGTGTGACGTCACTCCTATTTTGTGTGTCAAATCATTTACATATGTTCACATCATACCAACTGTGTGTGACATCAGTCCTATGTAGCATATGGAATCTCTGTTGTTACATGTGGTGTAACTCCCAATATTCCGTGTGACTTCACACTAATTTTCTAGGCCATCACTCTGCTATTGTGTGTGACATCACTTGCGTGGTGTGTCTGTGACTTCACTCATATTTTGTGTGACATCTCTCTCTTATGTGTGATATCCTGCCTGTTGTGTTGTATGACATCACACAAGTAGCGTGACATGACTCCCATAAAAGTGCAACATCAATAATTTGTCCCTTGTGATATTACTCACAGGTTTACGTGTCAAATCACTCCCATTGTCTTGTGTGACATTACATCAGTAGTGTGATGTCACTCCCACTGCTATGGTGGGACATGTCCCTTGTTATATTACTCACATTTTATAGTGTGACATCACTACCATTGTGTGCATGTGATATCATTAGCATTGTTATGTGTGGCATGACATATATGGTTAAGGGTGACATCATACCACTTGTGTGTGGGTGACAACATCCTCATTGTGTGTCACATCATGTCAATTGTGTGTGAAAAGAACAGTAATTAGCATATTATATCCCAACCGTTATTATGTTGGTGTCATTCCCACTATTACATATGACATCACACTAATTGAGTGGAACATCACTCTGATAGTGTGTTTGACATCACTCCAATGTGTGTGTGTGACATCATTCACATTTTGTGTATAACATCACTCCAAATGTTATGTGTGACATCATATCAATTTGGGACATCACAGACCTTGAGAGTGATAACACTAGCATAGCCTGTCACATCTCTCAAATTGTGTGATATCACTCCCATTGTGTGTGATGGCAGTCATATTCTTAACTGTGATGTGACATCCACAGTTATGTATGACATCACTCCCAGATTTCTGTGAAATCTCTCACATTTTACTCTGACTTAAATCCCACTTGTGTGTTTTGTGTAACTCTCATTGCTATGTCTGAATTCACATTCATTTTCATGAGAGACACCACTCCTATTGTCTGTGACATCACCAGGTTGGTGTGTGCCTTCCCACACATTGCGTGTCTGACATCACTCAATGTGTGTGTGACATTACACCAATGGTGTCTGTGTGACAGGCCTCACCTCTGTGTGAAAACACACCCATTGATATGTGTGACACCATTCACTATTTTGTGACATGTCACATTTTTATGTATGACATCACACCTATAGTGTGTGACAACATTCACATATGTTGACACCACACCAATTGTGTTTGACATCAATCCAATTTAGCATATGAAATCACTATTGTTATATGTGATGTCACTCCCAATATTCCATGTGATGTCACACTATTTCTTGAGGACATCACTCTACTAGTGTTGTGACATCACTCCCATGGTGTTTCTGTGACTTCACTCATATATGTGGAGTGACATCTCTCTGTTAGGTGTGATATCACGCCTGTTGTGTTGTATGACATCACACCAATCGTGTGACATCACTCCTGCTTATGATTCTCTCACAAAAATGTGTGTGAATTCGCACATAACAATGAGAGTTACACAAACACACAAGTTAGATTTAAGTCAGAGTAAAATGTGAGAGATTTTGTAGAAACCTGGGAGTGATTTCACACACAACATTGGATGTCACATCACAGTTAAGAATATGACTGACGTCACACACCATTGGAGTGATATCACACAACTTGAGAGATTTGACAGGCTAACCTACCTGTATCACACTCAAGGTGTGTGATGTCCAAAAATGGGTGTGATGTAACACATAATGATTGGAGTGATGTCACACAGAAAATGTGAGCAATGTAACACACACACGTTTGGAGTGATGTCAAACACTATCAGAGTGATGTCACACTCCATTGGTGTGATGTCATACATAATACAGGGAGTGACACCAACATAATAATGGTTGGGATATCATATGCTAATTAAGGTGGATGTCACCCACAATTGATGCGATGTGACACACAATGAGGATGTTGCCACACACACGTGGTGTGATATCACCCATAACCATGTGTGTCACGTCACACATAACAATGGGATTGATGTCACATGGACACAATGTGAGTAATGTTACACTTTAAAATGTGAGTTATGTCACAATGGACAAGTGTTTGATGTCACACATAGCATTGGGAGTGATGACACACTATCGATGTGATGTAACACATAACAATGGGAGTGATGTCACACATAAACATGTGAGTAATATTACAAACTACACATGACTGATGTCACACATAATTTTGTGTGGTGTCACACTATTGGTATGATGTCATATAACACAGTGGGCATGATATCACACATAACAGAGAGATGTCACACAAAATATGAGTGAAGTCACAGACACACCACGTGAGTGATGTCACACACACTAGCAGAGTGAAGTCCTCGACAATTTGTTTGAAGTCACATGGAATATTGGGAGTATCATCACAGGTAAAAATAGTGATTACATATGCTAAATTGGATTGATGTCAGACACAATTGTTGTGATGTCCACATATGTGAATGATGTGACACACACATTAGGAGTGATGTCACACATAAAATGTGATTTATGTCTCAAAAAAGTGAATGGTATCACACATATCAATGAGTGTGCTTTCACACATAAATGTGAGCCCTGTCACACATACACCATTGGTGTGATGTCAGTCACACACACATTGAGTGATGTCAGACACACAATGTGAGTGATGGCACACACTACCTTGGTGATGTCACAGAAAATGGGAGTGGTGTCTCTCAGGAAAATGAGTCTGAATTCACACATAACAATGAGAGTTACACAAAACACACAAGTAGGATTTAAGTCAGAACAAAATGTGAGAGATTTCACAGAAACCTGGGAGTGATTTCATACATGACAGTGGATGTCACATCACAGTTATGTATATGACTGCCATTACACAGAATGGGAGCGATATCACACAATTTGAGAGATGTGACAGACTATCCTAGTGTTATCACACTCAAGGCGTGTGATGTCCCAAAATGGGTGTGTTGTCACACATAAAGATTGGAGTGATGTCACACACACCATTCGAGTGATGTCCAACACACTGTCAGAGTGATGTCACACTCAATTTGTGTGATGTCATACATAATACTGGGAGTGACACCAACATCATAATGGCTGGGATATCATATGCTAATTAAGGTTAATGTCACACACAATTGATGTGACGTGACACACAATGAGGCTGTTTTCACATACAAGTGTTGTGTTGTCACCTATAACCATGTGTGTCACGTGTCATGTGTGTGTATAACAATGGGAGTGATGTCACATGCACACAATTGGAGTGATGTCACACTTTAAAAGGTGAGTTGTGTCACAAGGGACATGTCACTGATGTCATACCTAGCAGTGGGAGTGATGTCACACTATTGGTGTGATGTCACACACAACAATGGGAGTGATGTCACACATAAACATGTGAGTAATATCACTAAGTACACATGACTGATGTCACATATAAGTGTGAGTGATGTCACACTGTTGGTGTGATATCATACAACACAACAGGCGTGATATCGCACATAACAGAGAGATGTCACACAAAACATGAGTGAAGGAACAGACACAGCAAGCAAGTGATGTCACACAAACTAGCATTCATATTAGTAGCTCCTGGCAAGCTGAGTTCTGTGAAAATATTCTTACATTACATGTTAGAGCTAAATGAAGGCTGTAAAAGTCAATGTTTGAAAAGACATTTTCAGATGATCATAAACAGCTGCAAGGAATGGACTTTCTCAACAGATCAGATATGAGGGTGCCCAGTTATGAGGTTTGTCAGAAATGATAGTGCTGGGGCCAGCCCCGTGGCACAGCGGTTAAGTGCGCGCACTTCCCTGTTGGTGGTCTGGGTTCGGATCCTGGGTGCACAGCGATGCACCGCTTGTCAGGCCATGCTGTGGTGGCGTCCCACATAAAGTGGAGGAAGATGGGCATGGATGTTAGCCCAGGGCCAGTCTTCTTCAGCAAAAAGAGGAGGATTGGCATGGATGTTAGCTCAGGGCTGATCTTCCTTACAAAAAAAAAAAAAGAAATGATAATGCTCAGATATAATGGTGATCTAACGTGAGGGTGTCCAGATGTGAAGGCGATAACACACGAGTGTGATCAAATATTGAGGGTGGTCAGATATAAGAAATTGGTGTTATGCATAGTTTAGCTTAGCTGTAATAAAGATTGGAACTCATATACAAACTTGTTCCTAAAACGCTACTTACAAGCCCGGTTCAGAAAGTGCCTTCTCTAAGCATGGAAGTTCCTTCTGAAGGCCCTAACTGCAATGTTCCAAAGTTGTTTTAGGAATACTTTCCTTAACAGCTAGAAAGAAGAGAGATGGTGCACCAATTTATTTCCAGGAGATTGTGTTACACATAGTTCAGCTCAGCTGAACTAAAGATTACAACTCACAGGCTAAGAGTCTCTAAACAGCTACGTAAGCAAGCCGGGTTCAGAAAGAGCGTGCTCTGTGGAATGTGACATGCTTTAAGAAAGTGCTGAACTACAACGTTTCAAAACTGCTTTAGGAAGTTGGTCATTAACAGGTAGAAGAAATAGTGATTGTGCTCTATGGTATTCCTATAATGGATGTTATTCATAGTTTAGCTCAACTGTAGTAAAGATTGGAACTCACTTGTAAAGTTGTTCCAAAACTGCTACTTACAAGCTGAGTTGAGAAAGTGCCTTCTTCAAGGAATGTAAGACTCTTTCTGAAGGAACTCAACTGCAATGTATCAAAACTGCTTCAGAAAGATGATTCTTAGGAGCTAGAAGCAAGAGTGATTCTCCACGAAGTTATTTCCAGAAATGGGTGTTATACATGGTTTAGCTCAGCTGTTGTAATGATTTCAACTCATATCAAAAGATGTTCCTAAACAGCTTCTTATAAGCAGGGTTAAGAAGGACAGTTCCATGAGGAATGTGAGTGAGATGCTGTCTGAAGACGCTGAACTCAATGTTTCAAAACTGCTTTAGGAAGATGATCATTAACAGCTAGAAGAAAGAGTGATTGAACATGAAATTACTTCCAGGAATGGGTGTTATACAGAGTTCAGCTCAGCTGTACTAACGATTCAAATCATTACAAAGATGTTCCTAAACAGCTGCTTACAAGCCTTCTTCAGTAAGTGCCTTCTCTAAGGAATGTGAGGGAGATTCTTTCTGAAGGCGATAAATTGCAATGTTCCAAAACTGCTTTAGGAAAATGATCCTTAACAGCTAGAAGAAAGTGTGATTGTGCACGACGTTCTTTCCAGGAACGGGTGTTATACACATATTGGCTCAGCTGTAGTAATGAATGCAACTCACATACAAAGATGTTCCTAAACAACTATTTACAAGCTGGGTTAAGAAGGAACTTTCCATAAGGAATGTGAGTGAGATGCTTTAGGAAGACCCTGAACTGCAATGTTTCAGAAGTGCTTCAGGAAGATGATCCTTAAGAGATAGAAGCGAGAGAGATTGTGCATGAAGTGATTTCCAGGAATGGGTGTTATACATAGGTTAGCCCAGCTGTAGTAAAGATTACAACTACTATTCAAAGATGTTCCTAAACTGCTAGTTAAAGCCAGGTTCAGAAAGAGCATTCTGTAAGGAATGTGAGTAAGATGCTTTCTGAACTCTCTAAACTGCGATGCTCCAAAACTCCTTTAGGAAGATGATCTTGAAGAGCAAGAAGCAAGAGTGATTGTGCACAAAGTCATTTCCAGAAACTGGTGTTAGACTTAGTTTAGCTCAGCTGTACTGAAGATTAAAACTCATACGCAAAGATCTTCCTATAAAGCCACTTACAAGCCGGGTTCAGAACGTGGCTTCTCTAAGGAATGTGGGTAAGATTCTTTCTGATGCCCTTAAACTACAAATTTCCAAAATTGCTAGGAAGGTTATCCTTAACAACTAGAGGAAAAAGCGATTGTGCACGAAGTTATATCCAGGAATGGGAGTTATACGTAGTTTAGCTCGGCTTTTGTAATGATTTCAACTCGTATAGAAAGATGTTCCTAAACAGCTACCTATACGCTTGGTTAAGAAGGACAATTCTGTAAGGAATGTGACTGAGATGTTTTCTGAATGTGATGAACTGCAATGTTTCAAAACTGTTTTAGGAAGATGACTGTTAACAGCTAGAAGAAAGAGAGATTGTGCACGAAGTTATTTTCAGGAATGGGTGTTACACATAGTTTAGCTCAGCTGCAGTAAGTTATTTGAACTCATATGCAAAGATGTTCCTAAACAGCTTCATAGAAGCTGGGTTAAGAAGGACCGGTCCAGGGCCGGCCCCGTGGCTTAGCGGTTAAGTGTGCATGCTCCGCTGCTGGCGGCCCGGGTTCGGATCCCGGGCGTGCACTGGCGCACTGCTTCTCCGGCCATGCTGAGGCCGCGTCCCACATACAGCAACTAGAAGGATGTGCACCTATGACATACAACTATCGCCTGGGGCTTTGGGGGGAAAATAAATAAATAAATAAAATCTTTTAAAAAAAAAAGAAGGACCGGTCCATAAGGAATGTGAGTGAGATGCTTTCTGAAGAAGGTGAACTGTAATGTTTCAAAACTGCTTAGGAAATGACGGTTAACAGCAAGAAGAAAGAGTGATTGTGCACCATGTTATTTCCCGGAATGGGTGTTAGACATAGTTTAGCTCAGCTGTAGTGAAGATTACAACTCACATGCAAAGATCTTCCTAAATAGCTACTTACAAGTAGGGTTTACACAGAGCATTCTTTTTTTTTTTCTTTTTTTTTGGTGAGGAAGATCAGCCCTGAGCTAACATCCATGCTAATCCTCCTCTTTTTGCTGAGGAAGACCAGCTCTGAGCTAACACCTATTGCCAATCCTCCTCCTTTTATTTTTCCCCCCAAAGCCCCAGTAGATAGTTGTCTGTCATAGTTGCACATCCTTCTAGTTGCTGTATGTGGGATGTGGCCTCAGCGTGGCTGGAGAAGCAATGCATCACTGAGCACCCGGGATCTGAACCCGGGCCGCCAGTAGCAGAGCGCGCGCACTTAACCGCTAAGCCATGGGGCCGGCCCAACACAGAGCATTCTTTATTGAATTTGAGTGAGAGTCTATCTGAATGCCTTGTACAGCAATGTTCTCAAAGGGTTATATGAAGATGATACTTATGAGGTAGAAGCAAGAGTGTTTGTCCACAGTGTTAATTCATGGATGGATGTGACAGACATTCTGTCACAGCTGTAGAGAAAAGTTGGGGTCTCATATACAAAGAGGTTCTTAAACAGGTACTTACAAGCTTTGTTCAGACAGAGCGTTCTTTAATGAACGTGAGTGAGAATTGTCTGAACGCCCTGTACTGTAAAGTCCTCAAAGTGTTATGTGAAGGTGATCCTTTAGAGGTAGAAGCCTTGGGTTAATCCCATCAGGCCAACCACCCATGCGCCACCACTGGGGCCTCCAGCCTCACAATGACCCTTGTGGTGCCTGAGCGATGGGCCTGTGGTGCTTTGAGCAAGTGGGTGTACTCTATTGCGGTGGCTGGGAACAGGCGAAGCTGCACTGGTTTCACACTTGTTTCAGCTGTGTCTCACATTGCCCTGTAACTCTTCTGCTTAGCTCGCCACTTCGCTTCTTTGGAAGTGGCGGTCTGGCCCTGTTTGCCAAAAGCGGACTCGGGGGGAGGTCAAGGCTCTGCCTCCAACGCCTGGTTCACCCTGGGCCTGATTTCTACTTGACTAAAAAACACACAGCCTCATGTCACGCCCGCAAGTTCTGACTCCAGGGGGAGGCAGTGCTTTGTCAAGTCTGAAGGCCTAGGAGGCATGCCCAAGGAGTGAGTGTTCTCAGTACGCAGGATGCCTAGGGAGAGAGGACCCCACTGGGCAGGTCTCAACACCTTCTCTGGAGTCAGGAAAGACTGGCCTCCCAAGTTACACACTTGGGCAAGATCCTTGGGAAAAAGCCTCGACTGAGGGCACGAGATAGGCTCTCTTGCTGCTCGCTCCCTGAGTGCACGTGTGCCATGATGAGGGAGAGGAGCCCACACTGGCTTGCCTGCTTTGTCCAAAGGAGGCCGGCTGGCACAGCCACCTGAGCAAGGAACCTGTCAGGGGGACAAGTTCCGGAGTAAAGAGCCCTGGGGCCTGCAAGATTTCTGGGTTGTGGTCGGCCCCGTCAGAGGAGGAAGCTGCCAGGCAACTGGTGTGCCCGACCTGGGATCTGGTGGCCTCCCACACCCGGGTCCCTGCCCTACTGGGCCTGCCCAGCCTCCAGGGAGGAGGACGGTCTTGGTAGTGGCAAGTGGAGGAGGGCTGGTGGTGAGGGAGGCGCTCAAGAGCTTCCTGGGATGCACAGGGAGAGGCATGTCCACTGTGAGGTGGTGCCTGGGAATGGGCTGCCCCTGGCCAGGTCTGAGGGCGGGACCCATCTCAGGGACCACAGACTGAGGGATGCCACCACACTTCACTCGGAGCAGGACTCAGGGCTCATCCTTTCTCCGGCCTCCCTGGCTATCTTGCTGTCACGCCACCACCATCTGACCCGTTTCCCATGCAGCCAGGTCCGGATGGCACACCCCAGAGGTGACTAGGGACCCCGCTTCACGCTTGCCAGTGGCCAGTGGCCCACACTGTAGTGGTGTTGGCCCCCGGGCAGTGGTGGGGAGGTGCTGGGCGTGGTGGGGAAAGCGGGATTGGGTGTGAGATGGCATTGGCGGAGGCGGCGGTGGCGCTGGTGACTCAGGTCGGGGATCTCGGGGACTGGAGGAGAAGTGGGTGGGCGTTCCCTCCCCACCTCCCCGACCTGTGCCACGGGCCCTCCTGTGTGTTATCACTCTAGAAGCCCTGCACCCTTAGGTTCAATACATCAGGGTTAGGGTTAGGGTGAGGGTGAAGGGTGAGTGTGAGGGTGAGGGTTAGGGCTAGAGTTAGGGGTAGGGTTATGGTCAGAGTTGGGGTTAGAGTTAGTGGTTGGTGTAGGTTTAGGGTTAGGGATAGGGTTAAGGTTAGTGGTAGGGGTAGGGGTAGGAGTAGGGGTAGGGTTAGGATTAGTGTTACTGTTAGGATTAGGGTTAGGGTTCCCGTTACGGTTAGGGCCAGGGCTAGAGTTACATCTAGGGTTAGGTTTAGGGCTAGGGCTAAGGCTAGGGTTCGGGTTACGGCTGGGGCTAGGTTTAGTGTTAGGTCTAGGACTAGGGTTAGGGTTAAGGCTAGGGCTAGGGTTAGTGTTAGTGTTAGGGTTTGGGTTAGGGTTAGTGTTAGGGTTAGGGCTGGGGTTAGGGTTAGTTTAGCGCTGGGCTAGGGTTAAGTTTAGGTCTAGGGCTAGCGTTAGGGTTAGGGTTAGGATTACGGTTAGGGTTAGGACCAGGGCTACTCTTAGGGTTAGTGTTAGGGTCAGCGTTAGGGGTCGGGCTAGAGTTAGGGCTAGGGTTATTATTCTGGTTAAATTTAGGGCTAGAGTTAGGGGTAGGCTTAGCATTATGTTTAGTGCTAGGGGTAGGGTTAGGCCTAGGGTTAGGTTTAGGACTAGGGCCAGGGTTAGGTTTATGCTTAGGGTTAGGGTTAGTGGTAGTTTTAGGGCTACGGTTAGGGTTAGTGCTTGGTTAGGGTTTCAGATATGGTTATGATTAAGGTTAGCATTAGGGTTAGGTTTAAATCTAGGGTTAGGGAAAGGGCTAGCATTAGGACTAGGGTTAGGATTAGGGTCAGGACTAGGGCTAGTGCTGGAGTTAGGGCTAGTGCTACGATTAGGTCACTGTTAGGGTTAGGGTCAGGTCTGGGGCTAGGGTTGGGGTTAGGTGTAGGACTAGGGTTAGGTTTTGGGTTGGGTGAGAGTTAGGGTTAGAGGTAGGGGTAGGGGTAGGTTAGAGTTAAGGTTAGGGGTAGGGGTAGGGTTACAGTTAGGACTAGGGTTAAGGTTATTTGTTGGGGTAGGGCTAGGTCTAGGCGTAGGGGTAGGGGTAGGGTTAGGGTTCATTTAGATTTAGGATTAGGGTTAGGTTTAGTGTTAGTGTTAGGGTTTGGGTTATGGCTAGGGTTAGAGTTTGTGTTTAGGTTAGGGCTAGGGTTAAGGTTACAGGTAGGGTTAGGGATAGGGGTAGCTTTAGGACTAGGTCTAGTGTTAGGTTTGGGTTAGGATTAGGATGAGGGTTCAGGTAAGAGTAGGTTTAGTGTTGGGATTTGAGTTAGGTTTAGGGCTTGGGTTAGGGCTAGGGCCAGGGTTAGGGTTATGGTTAGGGGTAGAGCTATGGGTAGGATTAGGGTCAGGTATACGTCTAGCATTGGGGTTACGCCTAGGGGTAGTTTTCGGGTTAGGGTTAGAGATAGGGTTGGGGTAGAGCTAGGTTTAAGAGCAATTCCATGTCTAGGTTTCAGGTAAGGCCTGGTGCTGGGCATAGGGTTAGGGTTACGGTCAGGTTTAGGGTTAGTGCTAGGGCTAGGTGTAGGTTTAGATTTAGGGTTGGGGTTAGGGTTAGGGCTAGGACTAGGGCTAGGGCTAAGGTTAGGCTTAGGGTTTGGCTGTGTTAGTCTTAGAGTTACAGGGAGGGTTCGGGGTAGTGTTAGCATTAGGGTTAGGGCTAGTGGTAGAGTCAGGGCTAGGGTTAGGGAAGGGATGGGTTAGGACTAGGGTTATCAGTAGGCTTAGGACTAGGGTTAGGGTTATGGTTAGGGTTCATGTTAGGGTTAGGGCTCTGGTTAGAGTAACGGCTAGGGTTAGGATTAGGGTTCAGGTTCGGGTTAGGGTTAGGGTTAGAGTTAGGCTCAGGTTTAGGTTTCAGGTTAGGGTTAGGGTTAGGGTTCTGGTTAGGGTTCGGGTCAGGGAAAGGGTTAGGGTTCTGGTTCAGGTTAGGGTTTGGGTTCAGGTTAGGGTTAGGGTTCAGGTTAGGATTAGGGTTCACATTAGAGTTCCGGTTCGGGTTAGGGATAGGGTTAGGGTTGGGTTGGGTTCGGGTTAGTGTTAGGTTTAAGGTTAGTGTTAGGGTTAGGGATAGGGTTATGGTTAGGGTTAGTGTTGGGGTTACGGGTTAGGTTTTGGGCTAGGGTCAGGGTTAGGCTTAGGGTTAGGGGTTAGTGTTATGCTTAGGGTTAGGGTTAGGGTTTAGGGTTAAAGTTAGGGTTAGGTTTCGGGTTCAATTTAAGGCTAATGTTAGGTTTAGGGTTGTGTTCGGTTTCAGGTTAGGGTTCGGGTTAGGGTTCTGGTTTGGGTTAGTGTTCGGGGTTAGGGTTAGGGTTAGCATTAGTGTTTGTGTCAGGGTCAGGGATAGGGTTAATGTTAGGGTTAGGCTTGGACCTAGGGCTAGAGTTAGGGATAGAGTTAGGTTTAGGGCTAACACTAGGTCTGGGTTTAGGGTTAGAGCTGTGGCTAGGGTTAGTTTCAGGTGTAGGGCTGGGTCAGGGTTAGGTCTAGGGCAGTGGTTAGGGTTAGGGTTACAGTTAGGATTAGGGTTAGGGCTAGGACTAGTGCTAGGGTTAGGATTATGGCTAGGGTTATGGTTAGTCTTAGCAATAGGGCTAGGGCTAGAGTTATCACTGGGGCTAGGATTAGAGTTAGGGTTAGCGTTATGGTTATGGTTATGGTTGGGGTTGGGTTAGGGTTTGGTTGGTTTAGAGTTACAGTGATGGTTAGGGTTATGGGTATTGTTAGAGTGAGTGTTAGTGCAATGCTTAGGCTTATGACTGTGGTTAGGGCTATGTTTAGGGCTAGGGTTAGTGTCAGGGCTAGGCTTAGTGCTGGGTCAGGGTTAGGGCTGTTTCTCTGGCTGGTTCTAGGATGAGGGATATGGCTGGGATTAGGGTTAGGGTTACGGTTGTGTTAGTGTTAGCATTATGGGTAGGGGTCGGGGTAGGGTTGGGTTAGAGTTAGGGTTAGGTGTAGGAGTAGGGGTAGGGTTATGGGTAGGGTTAGGTGTAGGGTTGGGTTAGGTTTAGGGTTAGTTTTAGCGGTAGGTATAGGGGCAGGGCTAGGATTAGTTTAGGGTTAGGTTTGGGACAGGTTTAGTGTTAATTTTATGGTGAGGGTTAGGGGTAGTGTTGGGGTTCGGATTGCATTAGGGTTAGTTTTATGGTTAGGGATGGGATAGGGTTTGAGGTATTTTTAGGAGTAGGGTTAGAGTTAATGCTAGGTTAGGGTTATGGTTAGGGTCAGGGTTAGGGTTAGGCTTAAGGCGAGCGTTATGGGTAGGTGTATTCTTAGGGTGGGGTTAGTGTTAGGCCTAGTGCTAGGGTTAGGATTATGGCCAGGGCTAGGATTAGTGTTAACAGTAGGGATAGGGTTAGGGTTAGGTTTGGGTTAGGGTTAGGGTTTGTTTTATGGTTAGGGGTAGGGATAGGGTTGGGGTTAGCGTTGCGTTAGAGGTAGGTTTAAGGTTAGGGTTAGAGATAGAGTTTGGGATAGGGTTAGGGTTAGGAGAGCAGTAGGTGTAGGGCTAGGGTTAGGGTTAGAGTTAGAGTTAGGGTTAGGGCTAGGGTTCAGACTAGGGGTAGGGTTAGCGTTAGGGTTAGGGTTGGGTTTGGGTTAGCATTATGGTGAGGGTCAGGGGTAGGCGTAGCATTAGGGTTAGAATCTGGGCTAGGTTTAAGTTTAGGGCTAGGGTTAGGATGATGGCTAGGGATAGTCATAGGGTTAGGGGAAGGGTCAGTGCTAGGGCTAGGGTTAGGGTTATGCTTAGACGTAGGGTTTGGGGTTAGGGTTAGGGTTAGGGTTAGGGTTAGGGTTAGCATTATGGGTAGGGTTAGGGTTAAGTTTGGGTTAGGGTTAGGTTTATTGTTAGGGGTAGGCATAGTGTTCGGGTTCGGGTTTGGTTAGGGTTAGGTTTAGGGGAGGAGTAGGTGTAGGGGTAAGGTTAGGGTTGGGTTAGGGTTAGGGTTAGGGTTATGGCTAGTGTTAGGTGTAGGACAAGGGTTAGGGTTGGTGTTAGGGTTGGGTTTGGTTTAGGGTTACCATGAGTGTTGGTTAGGTGTAGCATTAGAGTTAGAGTTAGAGCTAAGTTTGGGGATAGGGCTAGGCTTAGGGTTAGGGCTAAGGTTAGGCAGAGTGTTAGGGGTAGGCGTAGGGTTAGGACTAGGGCTAGGGTTGGGGTTATGGTTAGAGTTAGAGTCAGGGGTAGTTTTAGGGTTACAGTTAGGGTTAGTGCTAGGTTAGGATTGCACTTAGGTTTAGGGGTCTGGTCTAGGTCTAGTTTTCGGGTTAAGCCTAGGGCCAGGATTAAGGTTAGGGTTAGGTTTCACGCTAGCGTTAGGTGTAGGGCACAGGATAGGGTCAGGTCGATGTCTAGGGTTGGGGTTAGGCCTAGGGCTGTGGTTATGATTAGGGTTAGGGTAAGGAATAGAGTGAGTTCTAGAGCTAGGGTTAGGTTTAGGTTTAGGGCTAGACTTAGGGTTAGAACTAGGGTTAGGGTAGTGTTAGGTTTAGGGTTAGGGCTAGGCCTAGGGCTATGTATAGGTTTATTGATAGGGTTAGGGTTACTGCTAGGGCTAGTGCTAGGGTTAGGGTTAAGGCTTGGTTTAGGATTAGGGTTAAGTTTAGGGTTACGGATTAGGTTTGTATCTAGGGTTAGGATTAGGTTTTGGCTTAGGGATTTGATTTAGGGTTAGAGTTAGAGTTAAGTGCTATGGTCAGGGCTGGGGTAGGGGTAGGGCTAGAGTTAGGTTTAGGGCTAAGGCTAGGATTAGTGTCAGGATTTGGCTTAGGCTTGTGTTAGGCTTAGAGTTAGGGCTAGATTCAGGTGTAGGGCTAGGTTAGGTGTTAGGCCTATGGCTGGGTTAGGGTTAGGATTATGGTTAGGGCTAGGGCTAGGGTTAGGGTTAGGGTTAGGTCTCTCGTTAGGCTCAGGTCTGTGGCTAGGGTTTGGGTTAGGGTTAAGGCTATGGTTGTGGTTAGGGTTAGGTTTAGAGTTCGGTCTGGGCTAGGGCTAGGATTAGGGTTAGCGCTAAGTTTAGGCAATGGGTCAGGGTGGGGTAGGGTTAAGGTCAGTGGTAATGGTAGACGTAGGGGTAGGGTTAGTTTAAGTGTTAGGTTTAGAGTTAGGGTTACGGCTTGGTTAGGGCTGGGGTTAGGGTTAGAGCCACGGTTAGGATTTGGGTCAAGGTTATGGTGTGGCTACGATTAGGGCTAGGGCTATGGTTAGGGTTAGCTTTTGGATTTCACTTAGGGTTAGGGCTAGGGTTAGGCTTAGGGTGAGGGCTAGGTCTAGGGCTGGGTTTAGGGTTAGAGCTAGGGTTAGGGTTAATGTTAAGGCTAGGGCAAGTGTTTGGGTTAGGGTTAGGGCAACCATTCGGGTTAAGGTTAGGCTTAGGGTTGAGTTATAGTAAGGGTTACTGTTAGGGTTCAGGATAGGGGTAGGGCTAGGTTTAGGATTAGGGTGAGAGTTAGAGGTAGGGTTATGTTAAGGGTAGGGGTAGGCTAAGATTTGGGGTTAGTGTTAAGGTTAGGCATAGGGTTAGGTGTAGGAGTAGGCATAGGTTTAGAGTTAGGGTTGTGCTTAGGGTTAGAGTTAGTGTTAGTGCTAGGGATTGGGTTAAGTTTAGGGTTAGGTTTAGGCTTAGGGTTAGGGTTAGGGTTGGGTTTAGCGTTGTGTTAGGGTGAGTGTTGGGTTACAGTTAGTGGTAGGGTTAGGGTAAAAGCTAGGTTAGGGACAGGGGAGTGTTAGGGTTAAGTTTAGGGGTCGGGATATGATTAGGTTTAGGAATAGGGTTAGGGTTAGTGTTAGGCAAAGGGCTAGGGTGAGGGGTAAGGTTAGGGTTAGGGCTAGCGCCAGGTCTGGGGTTTGGTTCAGGGCCTGGGCTAGGGTTATGTTCAGGTCTATGGCTATGGTTAATGTTAGGTCTAGAACTAGGGATAGGGCTAAAGTTAGGGTTAGGGTTTGGGGTTGGGCTAAGTGTTATGTCAATTGTAGGGTTGGGTTACGTTTAGGCTTAGGTCTAGGGCTTGGGCTACTGTTAGGATTATGGCTATGGTTAGGGTTAGTATTAAGGTTAGTGGGAGGTTTAGGGGTCTGGTGAGGATAAGGGTTAGGGTTAGGATTAGGGCTGTGGTTAGGGCTAGGGTTAGTGTAAGGGTTGTGTTAAAGTTAGGGTTAGGGTTATAGTTAGGTGTAGAGTTAGGGTTAGGGTTAGGGCTAGTGTTAGTGTTAGTGTTAGGGTTAGGGTTAAGATTAGGGTTAGGGCTAGGCTTACGGTTAGGGTTAGGGCTAGGTGTATGGTTAGGGCTAGGGGTAGAGGTAGAGTTGGGGCTAGGTTTAGGGTTACGTACGTGGTAGTTTTAGACTCAGCATAAGTGTTAAGGTTAGGGGCATGGGTAAGGCTAGGTTTAAGTTTGGGTTTGTGTCAGGGTTAGGGTTAGGGTTAGCGTTAGGGTTACGGTTTGGATTAGAATTAAGGCTAGTGTTTTGGTTAAGGTTAGGGCTAGGGCTAGGTAAAGGGTTAGGGTTATGGCTAGGGTTATGGTTAGTGTTAGAACTAGAGCTAGGGTTAGGATTAGAACTAGGGCTAGGATTAGTGCTAGGGTTAGTGTTAGGGTTGGGTTATGCTTGGTGTTAAGGGTAGGGGTAGGGTTAGGGGTTTGGTTAGGTTTATGGTTAGGGGAGGGGTAGGTGTAGGGGTAGGATTGATGTTACTGTTGGGTTAGGCTTAGGGTTAGGGATAGCGTTAGTGTTATGGTTAGGGTTAGTGGTAGTGGTAGGGTTAGGGCTTGGCAAAGGTGAGGGGTAGGGTTAGGATTAGGGTTAATTTAGTGTTAGTGGTAAGGCTAGGGTCAGGACTAAGTCTAGTGTTATGGTTAGCCTAAGGTCCAAGTCTAGGGATAGGGCTAGGGTTATTGTTAGGTTTAGGGCTAGGCCTAGGTCTAGGTTTAGGGTTAGGATTAGGGTTAGGGCTAGGGTTAGGGTTATGGCTAGGGTTAGTGTTAGAGTTAGGGTTAGGTTTGGTGTTAGGCCCAAGTTTAGGTTTATCATTAGGGCTAGGTTTAGTGTTAGGGCTAGGGTTAAGGTTAGTGTTAGTTCTAAGGCTAGAATTAGGTTTAGGGTTAGGGCTAGGATTAGCGTTAAGGTTACGTTTAGGGTTATGGTTAGGGTTTGGTGTAGGGGTAGGGGTAGGGTAGGTTTATGGTAGGGTTAGGGTTAAGGGGAGTGGGAGGGGGAGGTTTAGGGTTATGGTTAAGGCTAACATTAGCATTAGTGTTGTGGCTAGGGTTAGGGACATGGTTAGTGTTGGGTTTCGGTTAAGGCCAGGGTTTGGTGAGGTTTAGGATTAGGGTTAGGGATAGGCCTATTTTTGAAGTTAAGGGTAGAGCTAGGGCTAGGGTTAGGGTGAGTTCTATGGTTGGTTTACGGACAGGTCTAGCGCTAGGGTTATGGTTAGGGTTAGGTTTTTGGATAGAGCTAGTGTTAGGGTTAGGGTTGGGTTTGGGTTAGGGTTAGGATCAGGGTTAAGGGTAGTGGTAAGGTTTGGGATATGGTTGGGTTAGGGTTAGGGTTACGGTGATGGGTAGGGGGAGGGGTTTTCCTTAGGGTTAGGGTTAGGGGTAGGGGTAGGGTTAGGAATAGGGTTAAGGGTAGTGTTAGGGTTAGCATTAGGGCTAAGGCTAGAGTTAGGGTTAGGTTTATGGCTAGGATTAGGGTTAGTGTTAGGGCTAGGGCTACGGTTAGGATTAGATCTAGGTCTAAGATTAGTCTTTGGGTAAGATTTAGGGTTGGGTTAGGGTTAGGGTTAGAGTTAGGGGTAGGGGTAAGGTTAGGGTTAATGCTGGGTTAGGATTAAGGTTAGGACAAAGTGTACAAGAGGATTAGCACGGATGTTATCTCAGGGCTGATCTTCCTCACACACAAAAATATATATATATGACCACCTAGGACAAAGGGTAGAGGTAGGATTGGGTTAGGGTTTGGGTTAGAGGATGGGTAGGTGTAGGAGTAGGTTTAGGGTTAGTGTTAGCTTTATGGTTGGGGCTCAGATCAGGGCTAGGCGAGGGTTACGGTTAGGGTTAACATTTGTTTTGGGGCTAGGGTTAGGTATAGGTTTAGTGTTAGAGTTAGTTTTAGGGCCATTGCCAGGGTTATGGCTATGGTTTGGGTTAGGGCTAGGGCTTGGTGAAGGTTTAGGGCTCGGGCTAAGTCTATGTTTAGGGTCAGGTCTAGGACTGGGTTAAGGTTAGGTCCAGGGTTAGGGTTAGGGTTAGGGTTAGGGCCAGGGCTGGGATTAGTGTTAGGGGTAGGCTTAGGTGTAGCAGAAGAGGTTTGGGTTAGGTTTAGGGGTAGGGGTAGGGGTAGGGATAAGGTTAGGAATAGGGTTATGGTTTGTGGTAGGGATAGGTTTAGGGCTATGACTAGAGTTAGGGTTAAGGTTAGGTTTGGGTTCTCTGTAGGGTTAGAGTGAGGATGAGAGGTGGGGGTAGCGTTAAGGTTAGGGTTATGGCAAGGATTATCATTAGGGCTAGGCTTAGGTCTAGGGTTAGGGTTATGCTTAGGGTTAGGTTTCGTTTTAGGTTTAGGGCTATGGTTAGTGATAGGGTTATGGCTGAGGCTGTGTTTAGGGTTAGGGCTTGGGCTAGTATTAGGGTTAGATTTAGCATTAGTGTTGGGTGTGTGTTAGGTTTGGGGTAGGTAGGGGTATAGGTAGGGTTAGGGTTTGAGTTAGGGCTAGGGTTAGCGTTAGTCTTATGCTAGTGTTAGCTTTAGTGTTAGGACTAGGGCTAAGGTCAGGATTAGGGCTAGGGCTAGGATTAGTGTTAAGGTTAGGGTTGGGGATGTGTTAGGGTTAGGCTTAGGGTTAGGGTTAGGATTAGGGTTAGGGTTAGTGTTGGCTTAGGATTATGGTTAGGATTAGAGGTAGTGGTAGGGGTAGGCATTGCATTAGTGTTAGGGTTAGTGGAGGGGAACGTGCACGGGTAGTGTTAGGGTTAGGGTTAGGTATAAGGTTAGGGCTAGTGCTAGGGTTAGGGCTAGGGCTACGACTAGGGTGAGAATGATGGTTCGTGTTAGGATTAGTTTTAGAGTTAGGGTTAGGGTTAAGGTTAGTTGTAGGCATAGGGTTAGGATTAATGTTAGGGTTAGGGATAGGTTTATGGTTAGTGCTAGGTTAGGGTTACAGTTAGGGTTAAGGTCAGGGTTAAGCTTAGGTTAAGGGTTAGGGTTGGGGTTATGGCTGGGATTAGGGTTAGTGTTAGGGCTACAGTTAGGCTTAGGATTAGGTCTAGGTCTAGGATTAGTCTTAGGGCAAGGTTTAGGGTTGGGTTAGGGTTAGGGTTAGAGTTTGGGTAGCGGTAAGGTTAGGGTTAATGCTAGGATTAGGGTAAGAGGTAGGGGTAGGGTTGTGTTAGGTTTGGGTTAGCTGAGGTGTAGGTGTAGTGGTAGGGTTATGGTTATGGCTAGCTTGATGGTTGGGGCTAGGGTCAGGGCTACATTGAGGGTTAGGGTAAGGGTTAGCGTTATTTTGGGGGCTAGGGTTAGGGATAGCTTTAGTGTTATTGTTAGGGTTAGGGCCATTGCTAGGGTTAGTGCTAAGATTAGGGTTAGTTCTAGGGCTTGGTCAAGGGTTAGGCTTCGTCCTAGGGCTAGGGTTAGGGTCAGGTCTAGGACTGGGTTAGGGTTAGGTCCAGGGCAAGGAGTAGGCTTAGGGTTATGGTTAGGGTTAGGGTTAGTGTTGGTTAGGTCTAAGGTTGGGGTTAGGGTTAGTTTTAGGATTAGGGTTAGAGTTAGGGTTAGGGCTAAGGTTAGGGTTAGGGCTAGGGCTTGGTCAAGGGTTAGGGTTTGTGCTAGGGCTAGGGTTAGGGTCAGATCTAGGACTAGGTGAGGGTTAGGATTAGGGTTAGGGTGAGGGTTACCGTTGGGGCTAGGGTTAGTGTTGCTTAGGGCTAGGGTTAGGGTTAGGATTAGGGTTAGTGTTAGGGTTAGTGCCGGGTTAGGATTAGGGCTAGAGCTAGGATTAATGTTATGGCTAGGCTTTGGGTTAGGGGAGGGGGTTTGAGTTTGGGTTAGGGTTAGGTTTAGCGGTAGGGGTCGGGGTAGGAATAGGGTTAGGGTTTGTGTTAGGACTGGGTTAGAGCTACAGCTAGGGCTAGGCTTAGTGTTAGGGTTGGATTATGTGTAGGGTTAGGGTGAGGATTACGGGTGGGGGTAGCATTAGTGTTAGTGTTATGGCAAGAGTTATCGTTAGGGCTCGACTTAGGGCTAGGTATAGGAGTACATTTAGGTTTAGGTTTATTTTTAGGTTTAGGGTTAGGTTTAGTGTTAGGGTTAGGTCTGGGCTGGGTTTCAGGTTAGGGCTAGGTGTAGGATTAGGGTTAGGTCCGGCTTTAGTGTTGGGTGTGCGTTAGGGTTAGGGGCAGTTGAAGAGGTAGGAGTAGGGGTAGGAGTAGGGTTTGGGTTAGGACTAGGGTTAGAGTTAGGGCTATGCTAGTGTTAAGGTTACTGTTAGGGCTGGGGCTACGACTAGGGTTAATGTTAGAGTTAGAGTTGGCTTATGGTTACAGTTAAGTGAAGGTTAGGTGTAGGCATACTATTAGGGTTAAGGCTAGGTCTAGTTTTAGGTTTTGGGATAGGCTTAGGGTTAGGGCTCTAGTTGGATTAGGGTTAGTGTTACAAACCTTAACCGTAGCCCTAAAACTAACACTAACATTAATCCTAATGTGAAGCCTAATTCTCACCCAAGACCTAGCCCTAACTCTAACCCTAACCATGGCCCTAGACCTAACCCTAACCCTAACACTAGCCCTACAACTAACCCTACACTTACCCCTACCCGAACCCTACGCCTAACACTAACAATAAACCTTACCCTACTGTAACCCAACCCGAACTCAAACACTAACCCTAACCCTAACAATAATCCAAGCCCTAGCACTAAGCCTAAGTCTAGCCCTATCCCTAACACTAACCCTAGCCCAAGCCTTAACCATAACCCTGGCACTAGCCCTAGCCCTAACCCTAACTGTAACCCTATCCCTAACCCTTGAACTAGCCTAACCCAGCCCTACACCAGAAACTAATCCTAGCCCTAGCCCTAACCCTAAAACCCAGACCTATCACTAGCCATAACCCTAACTCTATCCCTAACCCTAGCCCTGGTCCAAACCTTAACTCTAACACTAACCCTATCCCTAAATCTAGCACAAACATTAAGCTAACCCTAACTCTAACTCTAACCCTAACACTAACCCTAACCATAACCCAAACACTATGCCTATCCCTAAAATTAATCCTAAGCCTAACGCAACCCTAACCCCAACCCTACCCCTCCTCCTAACCATAAACTAACTCTAACCCTAACCAAAACCTAACTTTAACCCTATCCTTAACAATAGCACTAATCTTATGCCTACACCTACCCCAACCCTAACCCTAACCCTAATCCAACCCCTACCCCAACACTTACCATAAGCAGAACCCTAACGCCAGCACAAACACTAATATTAACCATAACCCTAACCGTAAACTAAAACTAGACCTCCCCCACCCCAACCGTACCCCTAACTTTAACCATAAACCTAACCTTAACCGTGCCCTTACCCCAACCCTACCCTTAACCCAAACACTTAGCCTAACCCTAACCCTAACCCTACCCTAATTCTAGACCTAGCCTTAACCTAACACTAGCCCTAGACCTAATACTAGCCCTAACCCTAACCCTAGCTCTAGCCCTACGCTAACCCTAGCCCTAAACCAACCCCTACCCCTACCCCAGAACCTAATCATAGCCCTAAACCTAACCCTAACACTAACCCTTACTCTAACTCAACCCTAACCCTAACCCTAAGCATAATCCTAATCCTAGACCTAGTCATAACAAAAACCCAAGCCCTAGGTCTAACACTAACCCTAAGCCAAACCCAAACCCTAACCATAACGGTAACCCTAACCCTAACACCAGCCCTAGCCCTAACACTACTGCTAAGCCTAATACTAGCCCAAACCAAAACGCTAGCCCTACATATAACACTAACACTAATGCTAGCACTAACCCTAAGCCTAGCCCTAGCCCTAGCCCTAACCCTAAACCTAACCATAACACTCCACCCAAGCCCTAACCCTAACACAAATCCTAGCCATAAACCTGACCCTAATCTAAGCCCTAGCCATAACCGTATCCCTAACCCTAACCCTGGCTCTAGCCCTAACCCTAACCCTAACCCTAACCCTAACTATAGACCTAGGCCTAGCCCTAAGGATAACGCTAGCCCTTTCCATAGCCCTGGCCCTAACACTAACTCTAACACTAGCACTATCCCTACCTTAGCACTAACACTAACGTTAACCCTAACTATAGCCCTAAACCCAATCCTAGCCCTAGTCCTAACCCTAACCGTAACCCTAGACATAAGCCTAGCCCTAACTCTAACCCTAACCCTAACCCAAAACCTAACCCTAACCCTAACCCAACCCCAAACCTACCCCTACCTCTAACATTAACACTTACACTAACTCTAACCGTACCCCTATACGTAACCCTAAACATAGCCCTAACCCTACCGCTAAGCCTAACCCCAACCATATGCCTAGCCCTAACCCTAACCATAGCCATAAACCTAACCCTAAACCTAACCCTAGCCCTAACCCTAACCCTAACCAAGCCCTAACCCCAACCCTAAATCTACCTCTAACCAGAACCTTACCCCAACCTCTAACCTTAACCCAATCCTTACACTAACCCTAGCCCTAACCTCAGCCCCAACTCTAACCCTAATCCTTGTCCTCATCCGACCCCTAACCCTATCCCTAACCTTAACACTAACCCTAATCCTAGCCATAATCCTAACAAGAGCCCCAGCTCTAGACCTAACCCTAACTGTAACCCTAACACTAAAACTGGGCCTAACACTTAGCCCAACCTCGAACCCTAACCCTAAACGCAGCCCTATGCCTAGTCCTAGACCTAACACTAACCCTAGCAGTAGAACTGAACCTAACCCTAGCCCAAGCCCTAAACCTAGCCCTAACTCTAGCCCTGGCCCTAACTCTAACCCTAACCCTAACCCTAACGCGATTCCCAAAGCTAACCGTATCACTACCCCTAACCTTAACCCTACACCTATCCCTAACACAGCCATTACCCAGGCCCTCACACTTACCGTAACCAGGAGCCTAACCCTAACCCAAGCCTAAACCCAACCCGAACCCTAACCTTAAGCCTAACTGTAACCCAATCCCTAGGGCTAACACTAACACTAATCATAAGCATAATCCTAACACTAAACCTAGCCCTACTCCTAACCTTAACCTTATGCCTAACCGTAACCATAACCCTAAATCTTAGCCTACCCCTACCCCTAAGTCTAACCCTAACCCTAACTCTAACGCTAACCCTAACTCTACTCCTACCCCTACCCTGAACCCTAACACTAGCCCTTACTCTAACCCAACCATAACCCTAACCCTAACACTAATCCTAGCCCTAACCCTAACCCTAACCCAAACCCTTGCCCTAACCCTAAAACCAGCCCTAGACCTAGCCTTAATCCTAACCCTAGCCCTAACCCTAACCATAAACCTAACCTTAACCCTAACCATGGCTCTAACCCTAATGCCAACTCTAACACTAGCCGTAACCCTAACCCTAACCCTACTGCTAAAACTAACCCTAACCCAATCGCTACCCCTACCACTGACCTTAGCCCTAACCCTATCCCTACACCTATTCCTCCCCTAACCATAACCCTAACTCAAACCCTACCCCATCCCTAACCTTAAACCTGACTCTAATGCAACCCTAACCCCAACCCTAACCAAAACCAAAACCTAACCCTAAATCTATCCCTAAGACTAACACTATTCCTAGCACTAGCCGTAATCCTACCCCTACACCTACCCCTACACCTACCCCTAACCCTAGTCTTAGCCCTAACCTGATCCCTAACCCTAACCCTAACCCTAACACTATCCCTACACGTACCTCTCTGCTAAACCTAACCCTAACCCAACCCTAACTCTAACCCTAACCCCAGTCCTAGCACTAGGACAAGCCCTAACCCTAAGCCTAACCCTACCCCTACACCTACTCCTCCCCTAATCCTAACCCAAACCCTACCCCTATCCCTAAGGTTAAACCTAACCCTAACACAAGCCTAACCCCAACCCTCACCCTACCGCTAACCATAAAACTAACATTAAACCTGTCCCAAACCTAACCCTAACCATAAACCTTACCCGAACACTAATCCTAGCCCTGCCCCTACACCTACAACTAACTCTAAACCTAACCCTAATCCAAACCGACCCATAACCCTACCCCTACCCCCACGCCTACCCCTAAACCTAACCCTGACTCTAACCCAGCACTACCCCTACTCCTACTCCTAATGCTAAACCTAATCCATCCATAACCCTAAACTTAATCCTAGTCATAGCCCTAAACATAAAACCAACACCAGTCGTAGCCCTAACCATGACCTAGCACTAACCCTAGCCCTAACTCTAACACTAAACCTAGCACTAACCATAGTCCTTACCCTCACCATTGCACTAACCCTTACTCTAATGCTACCCCGAGCCCTCTCACCCTAACGCAACCCTAACCCAACCTCAACCCTAACCCTAATACTAATCCTAGCCCTAGCCCTAACCCTAACCCTAGCACTATCACTAACACTAACCATAACCCTAGCTGTAACCCTAACCCTAGTACCAGCCCTAGCCATAGCACTGACCCCAACTGTAATCTTAATGCTAACCACTGCCCTAGACCTAACACTAACCCACCCCTACACCTGAAATTAACCATAGCCCTAGCCCTAACTCTAGACCTATCCCTAACCCTAGACCTATCCTTAACCCTAGCCCTGGCCCTAACCTTAACCCTAACATTAACACTACTCTAACCCTAGCACAAGCACTAATGCTAATCCTAAACCTAACCATAACACTAAAACAACTCATCCCCATACCCCTAACACTAACCCTACCCTTAACCCTAAACCTAAGCAGAACCGTGACCCTACCCTACACCTACCCCTAAACCAAACACTTACCCTACCCTAACCATAACCATAACCCTAACTGTACCTTAATCCTAGCCCTAGCCCTACCCTAACGTTAGCGCTAGACCTAACACTAACCCTAACACTAGCCCTAACTTTATCCCTAGCCCTAACCCTAGCCCTAACTCTAAACCTAACCCTAACCCAAACCCTAACCCTAGCCCTAAGCCAACCCGTACCTACACCTGACCCTAACCCTCAACCCTAGCCCTAAACCAACACAAATCCCAGCCCTAGATCTGACCCTAAACTTAGCCCTAGCCTTAGCCCTAACTCTAACCCTAACACTAACCCTATCTAAAGCCCTAACGCTAAACCTAACCATAAATATAGACCTGGCCCTAGCACTAACGCTAACCCTAGCCCTGTCCATAGCCCTGGCTCTAACTGTAACCCTAACACTAGCCCTAGCCCTAACCCTAGCCCTAAAACTACCCTTAAACCTAACCCTAGGGCCGGCTCCGTGGCTTGGCGGTTAAGTGCGCGCGCTCTGATGCCGGCGGCCCGGGTTCAGATCCCGGGCACGCCCCAAGGCACCACTTCTCCGTCCAACGCGAGGCCGAGTCCCACGTACAGCAACTAGAAGGATGTGAACCTATGACATACAACTAACTATCTATTGGGGCTTTGGGGGGAAAAAAATGAATAAATAAAATCTTTAAAAAAAAAAAAAAAAAACCTAACCCTAAACCACCCCTAACCCCAACCCTACCCATTCCCCTAAGCCTAACATTAACCCTAACTCTAACTCAGCCCTACCCTAACCCTAATCTTAGTCGGAGCCATAACCCTAACCCTAGTTCGACCCCTAACACTAACCATAACTCTATTCCTAACCCTAAACCTAGCCATAGCCATTGCCCTAACCCTACCCCTAACCTAAACTTACCTCTAACCCTAACCCTACCACTAAAACTAAACCTAACCCTAACTCTAGCACTAACCCCAAATCTAAACCTTACTCTAACTCTGGCCCTAGCCCTAGGCCTAACCCCAACCCTAGCCCTAGAGATGGCCCTAACAGTAACCCTAACCATAACCCAACACTAACACTAATGCTAACGTTAACCTGACCTAATCCTAGCCCTAGCCCTAACCCCAACACTAGCCCATGTCCAAACCCTAACCCTAACCCTAGTCCTAATCCTACTCCTAACCATGACACTAGCCCTAAACCCGACCCTAACTCTAACCCTAACCCTAAACCTATACATAACCAAAACCCTAACCCTAACCGTAACCCTAACCTACCACTAACCCTAGCTGTAGCCCTAAAACTGCCCCTACCCGTAACGCTAACCATAACCCTAACTCTAGCCCTACTTTTAACCCTACCCCTAATCCTAGGCCTAACCCTAGCCCTCAGCATAACCGTAGCCCTAACCCTAACTCTAGCCATAATGCTAACTCTCACACTACCCTAGCCCTAACGCTCACCGTAACTCTAACCCTAACCCAACCCTCACTCTACCCCTAAACCTACTGCTCCTCTAACCCTAACCCTAACCAAATGCCTACCCCTACCCCTACCCCTAACCTTAACAGGAAACCTAAACAATTCCTGACCACAACCATAACACTAATCCTAACCCCAGTCTTAAACCTAAGCATAGCCCTAGCCCTAAGGCTATCTCTAACCCTAGTCGTAACCCTAACAATAGCCCTAGTTCTAGCTCTAGCCCTAACCCTAGCCCAAAACTAACCCTAACCCTACCCTAATCCTAACCCTAGTCCTAACCCTAAACCGAGCCCCAGCCCTAGCTGTAACCCTGACTGTAGCACTAAGTCTAGCCCTAACACTAACTGTAGCTATAAACCTAACCCGAACCCTAAGCCTAATCCTAACGCTAATCCTAGGCCAGGCATAACCCTAGCCCTAACCCTAACACTTGCCCTAACGCTAACCCTAACGCTAGCCCTACCCGTAACCCTAGCACTAACTCTAAACCTAACACAACCATAACCTTAACCCTAACCATAGACCTAGACTGAACCCTAGCCCTAACACTAACCCAAAGCTCATCGTAACCCTACATCTACCACTAACCATAACCCTAACCCAAACTCCTACCCCTACTCCTAACAGTAACCCAAACTTAACCCTAACCCTACCCCTACCTCTAAACCTAACTATAACCCTAACTCAACCCCAAACCTAACCCTAACTCTAACCCTAATCCTAGCTCTAGCGCTAACCCTAACGCTACCACGGGCCTTAGCCCTAAATCTAAACTTAACCCTATCACTAACCCAAGGCCAATCCCAAACCCTATCCCTAACCATAGCCCTAACCCTAACCCAGCGCTAGACGTGACCCTAAGCCTAGACCTAGCCCTAAACCTAACCCTAAACCTGGCCCTAACCTTAGCCCTAACCCTAACTCTAACCCTAGGCCTAACCCTAACCCAACCCTAACCCGACCCCTAAATGTAAACCTAACCCTAGCTCTAGCACTAACCCTAAACCTAACCCTGACCCTAAACCTAACCAAAGCCCTAGGCTAACACAAAACCTAGACCAAGACCTGAGCCTAATCTGAGACCTACCACTAACCATAACCCTAACCCTAACACTAACCCTAACCCTAACCCTAACCCAACACTAACCTTAAACCTAATGCTAACCCTGGCCTAATCATAGCCCTAGCCCTAACCGCAACCCAAGCCCTAGTCCTAACCCGAACTCTAACCATAGACATAAACCTAGCCCTAAACCTAAGCCTAACCCTAAACTTAGCCTTAACCCTAACCCTCACCCTAACCCTAACGCAGCCCTAGACCTGACCCTTACCCTAGCCCTGACCATACCCTAACCTCAGACCTATCCCTTGACCTAAGCCTAACCCTAGCCCTAACCTTAGTCCTGGCCCTAATCCTAACCCTAACCCTAACCTTATCCCTAACAATAGCCACAACACTAATGCTAACCCTAACCCTAACCATGACCCTAAACATACCTCTCCTCTACCCCAACCCCTACCCCTACCTTTAACACTAACCCTAACAGTACCCCTGCGCCTAAGTCTAACACTAATCATAACCCTAAACTGAACCCTAATCCTAGCCATAGCCCTAACCATAACGATAGACCTGGACCTAGCCCTAACCCTAGCCCTAGCTCTAACCCTAGCCCTAATCCTAATGTTAACTCTCGCCCTAAACCCTAACACCAACACTAACCCTAACTGTAGCCCTAAGCCAACATCTACCACTACTCGTATCCCTAACCCTAAACGGAGAATTAATCTTCACCCTAACCCACATCCTATCCATAAACCTAAGCGTAGCCCTAGCGCTATCATCAAACATTAACCCTAAAGCTAACCTTAACCCTAACCCTAAGCCGTACCCTAAATCTAACCCTAGCCCTCTGCCTAATCCTAACCATAAACCTAACCCTAACGGTAACCTCTAATGCTAACGCTGACCCAAACTCAGACCCGAACCCTGAACCTCGCCCTAGCACTAACCCTAACCCTAATCCTAGGCCTAACCCTAACCCTAACCCTAGCCCTAACCCGAGCCCTAATCCTAGCCCTAACCCTACCCTAGGCTTAACCCTAGCCCTAGCCCTAACCCTAACCCTAACCCTAGACCTAGCCTTAGCCCTAAAACTAACCCAAGTCCTAATGCTAACCCTAGCCCTAGCCCTAGCTCTCACCCTCACCCTAAACCCTCACTATAACCCTAACCCCTAACCCTAATCTCTATGCCTACCTTTTTCAATAACCCTATCCTGAACCCCTGAACCCCTGAACCCGAACTCCTGGACCCGAACCCCTGAAGCCTGAACCTTAACCCTAACCCAACCCTGGCCATAGCGCTAGCCCTAACCCAAAGCCAAACCCCTAGTCCTAGCCCTAACCTTAGCCCTAGCCGTAACTGTAACCCTAATCCCTAAGCCTAAGCCTAACCCCTAAGCCTAAACCTAAACCCCTAACCCCTACACCTAACCCTAACCCCTAACCCCTAGCCCTAGCCCTAACCCTAACCCCAAATCCCAAACCCTAACCCCTAACCATAACCCTAACCTAAACCCTAAACCCTAATCCCTAACCCCTAGCCCTAGCCCTAAACCTAACCCTGGCCCTGGCCCTAACCCTAACCCCTAACCCCTAACCCCAGGCCCTGGCCCTAGCCCTAGCCTGAACCCAAGCCCGAACCCCGAACCGGAACACCAAACCCCAACACCAATCCTAACCACTAACCCCAACCCAAACCCACACCCCAAACCCCAAACTCTAATGCTAACACCAACCCCTAACGCCTCACTCTAACCCCCCTAACCCTAACCCTAACCTAAACCCTAAACCCTACACCCTAACCTAACCCCTAGCCTTAGCCCTAGCCCTAACCCTAACCCTGACCCTGGTCCTAACTCTAATCCCTAACCCCAGGCTGTGGCCCTAGCCCTAGACCTAGCCCTAGCCTGAACCCAAGCCCGAAGCCTGAATCCCAACACCAATCCTAACCCCTAACCCCAACCCCAACCCACACCCCAAACCCTAACCCTGACCCCAACCCTTAACCTAAACCCTAACCCTAACCCCAAACCCCTAACCCTCACCCTCCAACCCTAACCCCTAACCATAACCTTTAACCCTAACCCTAATGCTAACCCCTAACCCCAAACCCTAACCCTCAACACTAAACTGAACCCAAACAAGAACCCGAACCCTAACCCCTATCCTAACTGAACTGAACCCTAACACTAATCCCTACCCCAACCCCAAACCCCTAACTCTAACCCTAAACCTAACCCGTAGCCCTAACCATAACCCTAAACCCTAACCCTAACCCTAACCTCTAACCTCTGGCCCTGGCCCTGGCTGTGACCCTGACCCGTGACTCTAAACCCTAACCCTAATTCCTAACCCCTAGCCTTAGCCCTAACCCCAACCCCATCCCCAAATCCAACCCCAACCCTAAACCCTGACCCTGACCCCTGACCCCAACCCTAAACCCTAAACCTAAACTCCAAACCCTAAACTCTCACTCACCCTCACCCTGACCCAGACTCTGACCCCAACCCAGACCCATACCCCAACCCCTGACCCTGACTCTAACCTAACCCTCACCCTCTGCGTCACCCTAACCGTGACCCCAACCTTGATGCTACCCTAACCCTAACCACTAACCTGTAACTCTTAACCCTAACCTCTAACCCTAACCCTAAACTCTAACCGTAAATCCGACCCCTAACCCTAACGCCTCACTCTCACCCTCACCCTCTAACCCTAACCCCAACCCCTAACCCTAACTCCAACCCCTAGCCCCTAGCCCTAACCCTATCCCTAACCCCAACCTAACCCTAACCCCTAACCCTAACCAAACCTGAACCCCAAAGCCAAAGCTGAACCCTAAATCCTAAACCCGAACACTCTAACCCTAACCCTAAACCCTAAACCTTAAACCCTAACCCTAATCCTAACAACCCTGATCCTAAACTTAAACCCTAACCCTAACCCCACCCCCAGCCCTAGCCCTACCCTAACCCCAGCCCTAGCCCTGACTCTTACCCTGACCCTGACCCTGACCCTAACCCTACAGAGTAATATATTAACCTATATTCTTTATCTTCCTCTCCTGCTCTTGAGCACTTTAAATATGACTACTGTAACTGATAAACTGTGTTTTTATTTTGTTAAACTAATTTAAAGAGCCACATGTCAGTAGCGGCTTCCACATTTGGACAAAGCACCATACAGTCCCTGTGATTAGCCTAGGAAATAATCCCCACACGGGCGGATGGTCTGGTCCCTAACGCTCTTCGCTCCGTGCAGGCGGATATTCTGAAACTACAGGCGTGTTCTGGCCTCCGGGTCTCCCGCTGAGATCAACAGGAACGGCCATCTCCTGCCCAGCGCAGGGCATCACGTCCACCTTGGCCCTGACGGCGATCGAGGGACCTTGGAGAGCTCCCTTGGGGGCTGCAGAACCGTTGAGGCCCGACCGTCCAATTTCCACTGCGGTCAAGGCCACAGCAGTCACTGCAGAAACCACGTCATGTTTTTCTTTCTGCACGGGGACACTGCTGAGACTCCACACACTCCCACAGGTGGAGGTGAGGGTCAGGTGGGGCCAAGCTGAAACCTGTCTTCTCCAGAGGCATAATAGGGCAGCAAAATAAACGAGAGGATATCCTCACGCACGTGTCCAAGTGGAAGCCAGAACGCATGGAACTGGCCTGGCCGTGACGACCAAGAGAAGGAAGCCTCGACAGGTCAGCCTCAGTTGTCCCAGAAATCGCTTCTGAGCCCTTTTTCCGGGTGGTTCTTGCAGTGATGTTGAAAACAGAACATGGTATGAAAAAAACCTTGCAGCCTCACTTCTTACTGAAAATAAAGAGTTTACTATCCAGAGCAGTGATGACAGCAGGTCACAAGAAGGTGTCCTGTTCAAGTGTCACAGAAATATTCTCGTTTCCTCCGAAAGGAAAATGGACCGTGTTCTTCTCATTCCCATAGGGGCCCCTAAGGTCCCTGCGATCTGCTGAGTGCTGAGGGGCGGTTTCCACGTCCGCATCGGGTGGGGCCCTCTCTGGCCACGGCTGGTGGCGTCCCTGCTGCACCGCTGGCCGGGGCTGTTTGTCTCTGACACCGTGAGGGGGGAGCAGAGAGCAGACGTGGATGGGAGATCTGAGCCCCTTTAGAGAGCGCGTGCCTGTGGTCAGGCGATTCCAGCCTTTTTCCAAGTGGAAATTCTTACCCAGTGTCCTAGATTCGCCCCAAAGTGTGCCTACTATATGTACAAACCGGGCTGCTTGGATTCCACAAACCACAACTGTTAAAAGTGAGGCTGACAGGGAAATCTGGGAGCACGTCTGTCTCAGACATGAGAAGAGCCAACAGGCCTGCGGGGGAGACTCAGAAGCTGTCTTGCTGCTGAAAACATCCTCAAGAGGCTTAAAAACCACCACAGGGTTTTAAGTTGCAGCTCAAGGTCTCTCTCTCTCTCGGTCTCCTTTTAGAAGAGGTGCTGGCAGCTGAGAGCGTTGTGGGGAGGGCCGCACACACAGGCTCGAGGCCTCAGGAAGAACCCAGACCTCACGGACCCCGGGGGCCGACGCCCCCAGGCCCCTCCCCATGGTCTGTTCCTGCTCAGACACGGCCACCCCACCGCGCCTGCTGGAAATCAATGAGGTTTAGCAACTAACATTAAAAAAAAATCAATCTCGTTTTCCAATTTTATGTTTTACAACTTGAATAGGGATTCCTTTGGGGAATAAGAAACGCATAAATATCGTTCAACTTAGGATAATTTACTGAGGCAGAGTTTTCCTTCTTTGAATTAACAAAATTTTTCAAACTATAGTGAAGAGAGTGAGCTAACGAATACCCACACACAGCACGTAGACATAACTACTACTAGACATACTACAATTTTGCCATATTGGCTTCACACGTTTGTGTTGTGAAGTATCATCGGTTACAGATAGAAAACTTCACTCCTAAACACATCGGCACGCACCCTCAGAAAGTAGGCGATTCCTACAAAAGCCCAGGGCCACGTCCCACCTACAATATCGTTCAGGAGGGGCTTTTCAAAGACCAGTCAATGTCAGAAGGTGGGGGAATGTTGGGCATCGAGAACACGCCATGAGAAATGATACTGACGTGACTAAACATCTAGGAGTTTCCCGTGAGAATCGACAAAAGAAAAAGAGAAAATACGAGTTTTTATACCTTAGGAGCGTGACACGGTGAGGAGTGAGAACTGAGACGTCGGAGCTCTGCCTGGTCGCTGAGTGGCCGACACAGACACGCTCCGAGTCTGGATGAGTGCTCCTCACATGCAGGGGGCCCGTCACCGCCCTCTGCTGGGTCCTGGGACACCCGGGCTCCTCGCCCGGGGCGGCCGCACCGTGGATTTCCCGACCGGGAACCCACCCCACACCTTCAAGGAAGCTGGGCCTGCGGATGCTATGCAGTGTCTGGGTCACGTTCCTCCCATCTACACGGCACCGGGGCAAGGTCATGGCGGCCGTGGAGACCTTCTCCATCTCGGCCCCTGGGAGCTACACTATCCTGCCGAGGCCTGAGAGGAGCACCCAGCAAGGGACACAGAAGAGGACAGGTTCTGGGTGCAAATAAACATTAACAAAGTAAATCACCCGTTTTGCACAGACATTTGGTAAAACATTAAAGTGACCACTTACGCTCTCCTTGAGAAGGTGAGCTCTGTAGGTCCTGCCAGTTTCAGGGACACCAGCCCCTCGCCTGTCAGTGTCAGGGGCTCCCACGTCCCCAGAGGCACCTTCTCCAGGTCGTGAAGTCGCTCACTCATCGAGGTTCCGTTTCCCGAACCACAGCTCCGGCCTGGCCCAGGGTTTCTTCTCTTGCACTTTCTCTGTTTTCCCCACTACAGAAGTCTTCCCACACTGAGATTTTGAACAGACTTTCTTTCTTCTTTTCAATATGTCTAGAGGTTTGTTTCTAGCCTTATGTATTTCAATTCCCCAACATCACTTCTGCGAATGGCGAGGGAGGAGCCACGGGTGCAGGGCAGAGACGAGAGGACATGTCTGCGGTCCCACGGGCACGGGGTCCATGCGGCCGGAGGGGAGTCGGCAGGACTGGACACAGGAGCGTCGGCGCGGCTGAGTCCTCCAGGGCCACAGGGAGGGGCCAGCCAGAGCCCCAGGAACCACAGGTACGTGCAGCTGGGGGTGGGCACATCCCCAAGCAGAAAGGGGACAGGGAGGCCGGCTCCAGGCCAGACCCCGCGAGCGACCTTGCAGACCCAGACACCGCGATCCTGGAGGCTCCACCCACGGAGCTCGCGGGAGCTGCCCTCCCCACCCCGGACTCAGGGCGCAGCCTGCACGCAGTCTCAGGGGGGTGCAGGCGAGGACGCAGGTCAGACTGGCCACGCTCTCACCCACACGTGAATTTCCACCCAAGCGCGTCCATGGGGGGTCCTGTATCAGAGGGGCCTTCGGCAGAGGCCTATTCACGCTGGGGAGGGGAGAACCATGGAATCAGGACCCCCCACTCCCAGTGCCGCCAGCCTGGGGTCCAGATGCCTGCAGGGGCCTCCTGCTCGGGGCCCTCCACAGCAGGGGACCCCACCTGACCCTCAACCTTGGCGCTGGGCCCTGGGAAGGTGGGGGGAACCTGCGGTCTCTCCTTTGCCCTCTGCCTGACCCGGCAGAGCAGGCAACTGAAGGGTGGGCTTGTAGACTTAACCTGACTCAGCTGAGCCAACGAGGCAGGGGCCCCTCTGCTGGTGGGAGACGGTCCTCAGAGACCCTGACACCAGTCAAGCAAACTCTATTTTACTAAAAACCCACATATACATCAATTTTACAAAAACAGCTTCCACCTGGACCTCTCGGTCCCTCCCCACCTCAACGAAAACAGGGGCACCGAGGGGGCTGGGGCACAGGGTCCCCTCCGTGGCCAGGCTGCCCCGGCACCCCGACCCCAGTCCAGTGCACAGGAGGGGAGGTGGGTGGGACCTGCTTGGGTGCAGCCGGGGGCACCTGGAGCCCGTCCAGAGCCCTCATCGCCATCCCAGGTGAGGGCCCCGCCAGGACCACGGACACACTGACGGCAGCCTGAGCCCGGCCAGACGCACGGATGGGCCCCGCCCGGCGGCTCCGGCCTCAGGAGGAGGAGACGGGGAAGCCGTAGTGGTTGTGCTCGGCCTCGCCCAGGGTCAGCGTCAGCGACAGGCTGGCTTTCCGCTCCAGCCCCTCCTCCTCCGTGCAGCGCTGCGGGGGCCGGATCTTGAAGAAGTCGGAGACGTAGCGAACCTGGGAGAGGAGAGGAGGGCAGGGCTGGCTGGACAGGGCGGGGGGAGGACGGGGCCCCTGCGGGAGGGGAGACAACTCACAGTGAGGCCGGCCACCAGCGCCCCCTGCAGGAGGCCAACGAGGACGTCGCTCCAGTGGTGTTTGTGGTCAGACACGCGGGTGTAGCCCACGTAGAGGGCGAAGGCCACCAGGAAGAACTGCACGGTGGGCCGCAGCAGCCGCGCCCACTTCCAGCAGAGCCGCGCCTGCACGTAGAGCTGGGGGACGCAGGGCGGCCATCAGCCAGGAGCCCGCCCCACGCCCAGCACACAGGTGGGAGCGAGAAGCCCCCAGCTGCTATGAACAGACCGGCGAGCCCCCCCATCACCACCTCCAACCACTTGACAGACGGAGAAACTGAGGCCCAGGGAAGGGGAGTGACGTGCCCACGGTTCCCCAACAAGCAAGTCACGGAGACTGACTCACCGCCAGGAACATCATGCAGTACATCCCAAACGAGGAGTGTCCGGAGTAGAAAGACAACCTGGGGAGGGGAGGGCGCAGGGGTCAGGGGGCCGTGCAGCGGACACAGCCCGAGGGCCACACGCGAGCAGGCCGCTGCCCCGGCGGCCTCTGCTCTCACACCCCTGTCCCCTGTCCCCTCCCACCGTGTCCACCGTCTGAGACCCAGCACCGGGAGGATGGTACGTGGACACGGGGCCAGTGTCAGGCCCATCAGTCACTCCCTTTTTGTCTCTCCGACAACGCAACAGAAAGTCTCAGGCGGGGCTCACGGGCTCTCACGCCTACAAGACACTATGGAGCCTGGACGGACACTCGGCCAGCAGGCAGCTAACACCAGTTCTGTTCTCACTGCTTCTCTTCAGGATTATTTTCCATCTGTGGTTAACTGATGAAAGTTTCACATTTTCTTGTGTGTGTGTGTGTGTGTGTGTGGAAGAGCGGTTCTGAGCTAACATCTGTTGCCAATCCTCCTCTTTTTGCTGAGGAAGACTGGCCCTAGGCTAATATCTGTGCCCACCTTCCCCTACTTTATATAGGAGGCCGCCACAGCGTGGCTTGATGAGCGGTACATGGGTCCACGCCCAGGATCCAAACCTGCGAACCCCGGGCCACCGAAGCAGAGCGTGCAAACTTAACCACTGCGCCACTGGGCTGGCCCCCACGTTTTCTTTTTACGTAAATTCGAGTTTTTGCAAAGGACATCCGTGGATGAGAGAGAAAACAGCAGAGCAGGGAACCCCAAAGGGGCACCTTCCATAAAAGCAATGAAAAAAATGGCAAAAACAGTCCGAATCAGACTGGCAGTGGCGACGGGGACCAGAGGGAGAACAGACCTCACTTTCAAAGAAGCGTGACTGTTGGCTGGGACCCAGTGGTGGCTCCCGGAGCACTCGCTGCTCTCTAGCTCATTCTCCCAGGGCCGAGGGGGCGCCCCAGGGGCTTTGGTCTGAAACATCACAGCAAACGCATTCGTCACTGCCGCTGGGGAGGCAGACTCTCCGAGAAGCTCGGGAGGAAAGGCTGGGAATGGATGCTCTGGAGGACGAGGGCTTGGAATCCAGAGGCCAGGGCGGCGCCCACTCACGAAAGGCAGGGGAGCCCTGAGCGCTGCCCTCTAGCCGACCTTCGCGGGCTGCAGACAGGACGCGAAGGTGAAGGCCGAGGGGAAGGCAGGCCCGGCACGGCTCCCAGAGCCCAGCCACAAACCCTGGCCGTTCTTCCCCAGGTTTTGAAGGAAATCTCTCCAGTCACTAGCTGGTGTCTCCGCGAACACAGCAGAACCTCATGGCCGCACACGACGACGAACACAGACGTCACAACATCAGTTCAGGAAAGTCACTGAACCAGCAGCACCAGCGGTCCCCGGGGAGGGGAGCCCGAGTCCCAGAGGGACCCCATTACCATACTCAAAAGGCCCAGTTTTCAACAAAAAATGACCAGGCACGCACTCTGGAGGGAGAAACACGGCTTGGCCATCGGGATGAAGCTCACCGATGAAAAGGGGATTCCAGGAGCATTATCAACAAGAAGCAAGACCTTGAAAGTGATGTTCTTCTCTAAGCTGCATTCTGCTGGCGCAGCAGATCAGGAGGGCATCCTGGAAGAGGAGCTGGGTCACCAGGACTTAGAGACACTGGCAGTGTGTGCTTGTGATATGCATGAAGGCCCTGGGGTCTCACTGAGCCAGACCACAGAGGGCTTCGATGTGGCGTCGAAGCAGGAGTGTCATCCCGTCCTTAAAAGCCTTGAAACCTGGCACCGACTTGGCCTCCCCATGGAGGAAGGTCCCTTCAGGCATCCGTTTCCAGATCCGGGAGGTTTCATGCACATTGAACATTTGCTCTGGCAAGTAATTTTCCTCCACAACCAGCTTATGTAGCGTTTCCAGAAACTCCTCAGCTGCCTTCACATCGCCGCTCACTTTCACGTTATGCAACGAGGATTGTTGAATCGTTTTAAACCACCCGGAGCCGGCAGCAAACTCAACCTTGTGGTCAGGTCCAGCCTTTGCTTTCAACGCTGGAAACAACGTTTTTGCTCTGGCCGTGATCGTCACAGCGCTGGGAGGGATACGCTTCCGTGTCTCGTCTTCAATCCAGGTCACAGAAGTTGCTCCACGTCTGACAGAGGCCCCTCTCGCATTTTCGTTAGTCTCGTTGCCTTCGACGAAGCAGACCCTGTGACAGCTTCCGTCACTTTATTCCTGTTCCTCAAGCTGTGGTGGACGGGACATGCCTGACTGGCGAGCAATAACCGTCACTGATTTGTCACCTTCGTGGTCCTTAATCACTTTTCATTTCTTCTCCAGGCCAAGCACTGGACGTGGCCTCTTACCAGCAACACTCACAGCGGATTTTGCGCACTTAGGGGCCGTGATGAACAAAACAGCACGAGATTAAATCAGGCACACGAGAAAGCAATCGATCAGAGACGCAGTAAACACGAGGCGTGCGAGGCTGCTGCCGGCAGAACACGGACACCGGTTTACAGTGAACTTTTCTTTATAAGCAGAAAGAGTACGCTCTACAGTAACAACGAAAAGTACAGGACAGTAAGCACATGAAGCAGTGATGTTGTCGCTTATCGTTCTCACGGGTTGTGTCCCGTACCTAAGTGTCTGTGCTGCACCCCCGCACGACTGGTGCAGTAGGGCTGTTCACGCCAGCATCACCACACGCATGAGTGACGCGTCGTGCTACGACGCCACAACGCCATGATGGCCACAACGCCACGTCGGCCACGATGGCCATGACGCCATGACGCCACAGCGGCCACGACAGCTATGACATCACGACGCCATGACAGCTACGATGCCACAATGGCCACGATGCCACAGCAGCTATGACACCACGACAGCTACGACGGCCATGATGCCACTAGGCAACAGTAACTTTTCAGCTCCATTATAATCTCACGGGACCGCTGTCGTCTACGTGGTCCGTCGCTAACTGGAACGTCGTTATGCCATCAAGAAGACATAACAATTACGAAGACGTACGCACCTACCAACAGAGCCCCAAAACACAGAAGACAGAAGCCACACTGGGTGAACTTGAAGCATTCAAGACGACAGACACAGAAGGACACACGGCGTGTGACCCCACTGACGTGAAAGGTCCAGAACAGGCACATCCACAGACAGAACGTGGGTCAGTGGTTGCCAAGGGCTGGGGGAGGGGGGACAGCTAGTGGACACAGGGTTTCTTTTTGGTGATGAAAACATTCTGGAATAAGACAAGGGGGATGGCTGCACAACACTGTGAGTGTGCTGAAAATCAATGAATCATACACATTAAAATAGTTAGATCAGTCAATTTTATGCTATGTGAACTTCAATTTTTAAAAAAGAGAGATAAGAACGCCAATTAACTAAAAGTTTATCAGTAGAGACGGCGAGAGGACAGAGAAGCACAAGGGTGGGTCCTGACGCTGAGGGGCCACCCCACGACACTGATGGCTCCACTCCAGGCCCCAGAGCCCCGGCCCCGCCCTGCTGTACCCCCTCCCCCCGTCCTCTTCAACATCCAGCTCCTGAGGGCCCGTCTCCAGCCCCCTCGCCCCCCGGGGGGGGGGTGTCTGGCTGGGGCTCCCCTGGCATCGCCCAGAGGGAAGGCGGCCGCGCCAGCACCCACCTGGCCTCTGTGACGCTGGCGGGGCTCCCCCTGCACACCTGCTCCGCCGGCACGTAGACCGAGCAGTTGACGTGGCCCCAGTCCGGGTCACACACGGCCAGGAAGTTGGGGCGCAGACGGCCGACCATGTACTTGGCCAGGTCTGTCAGCGACTGGCTCACCGCAGCCCCGAACAGGAAGGTCCCCAAGACCTTGTAGATGGCGGCCACGTAGTTGTTGAAGTCAGAGCGGGAGTAGAGGCGGTCCGTGTAGACCAGGTAGGCCTCCCCAGCCGAGACCTGCAAGGCAGCAGCAGGGGTTTCACGGCCAGGCTGGAGCCGCGACCGTGGGGTCTCCACCAGGCCGGGCTTGCTGGGCCTCGGGCCTCCCAGTGAAAGGGGTGTGGGACTCCTGGCCTCCCCAAGGCCGACGGGGAGCTGGGGACTCCGAAGGGGGCCCTCTTCCCACAACCACCACCCAGGGCAGAACTGCACCCCGCCCTCAAGCCCCTCCCGCCTTACAAGGATGACAGTGACGGTGATGGTGACCCCCGCCATGAGCCCGTGGGTGATGGTGTCTGGACGGTAGGGGTACCGGATGGAGTCATCTGTGCAGTAGAACCCTCGCTTGTACGGGGCGTTCACGAGCGTCAGGATGGCGAAAGGCAGGGCGGCTGGCGGGGAGAGAAGCCGGTGGCCACATGGTTCTCCCACCAGCAGAGCCCGGGGCCACAGAGACCAGCCTCCACCTGGCACTCGGACCCCTGCCTCGACCGCCCTCCTGGTTTCCTCACCTCCATGCCCACCCAACAGCTAGAAGGAGCTTTTCCCACGGCAAATGGGAGGCCGCAGCCCCCATTACAACCCCCGTGTGGTTCCCCTTTAGCCTCAGAGAAACACCAGAGTCCCCCCCAGGCCCATCGTCCAAACCCCACCCCACATCTCTCACCCTCTCCCCTCACGCACTGCCCTCCAGCCTCCTTTCTGCTCCTTGAACAAACCCAGCAAGCACCCACCCCAGGATCTTGGCACATGTCCTTCTCTCTGTCCAAAACATCTTTGCTTGACTTCCCTCTGCTCTGACCACCCCAGCCCTGGTATCACCCCCTAGAAGGGAATTTCTGTTCTGCAGTCTCCTGTCCCCATGTGTCATGACACACCCATCTGTGAGCACCCAAAGGGGTCTGTCTGCTCAGGGCTGAGTCCCCGAAGCGGCCTCGGCAGGGGCTTTACGAGCGTCCGTTAAAAGAAGGGAGGCCGCCTCCTCTCAGGGCATCCTTTGTCCCCGCAGAGCAGGTGACAAGGGTAAAATGGAGCGGTTCTTCTGGGACCTGAGTCCCAGAGGAGGAGGAGGGCAGGGCCAACTCCTGCTCCCACCCAGCTGGACCCCAGGGCCCCGGGACCCCCCAGCGACCCTTCGCTGCTGAGTCTGAGGGAGGCTCAGTGAAGAAACCAGGGCTGCCCACAGAGCTGAGGGCGCTGGGGACAAAGGAAAACTGAACGACAACTAGATCGGGGAGGGGCTGCAGGCGCCAGTGCGGGATGCTGGGCGGCCACACAGACAGCAGTTGAAGGAAGTGAGGAAGAAAATGGGGACATTCAGGGGACATCTGCGGAGGAGTGCCAGGTAGACGGGACAGCCAGTGCAAAGGTCGGGAGATGGGGCCACGTCTGCAGAGTGGGGGCAGTGGGAGACGGCTGGGTCACACCTGCAGAGTGGGGGCACTGGGATAAGGCTGGGGTCACGCCTGCAGAGTGGGGGCACTGGGAGAAGGCTGGGTCACACCTGCAGAGTGGGGGCACTGGGATAAGGCTGGGGTCACGCCTGCAGAGTGGGGGCACTGGGAGAAGGCTGGGTCACGCCTGCAGAGTGGGGGCACTGGAAGAAGACTGGGGTCACGCCTGCAGAGTGGGGGCACTGGGAGAAGGCTGGGTCACGCCTGCAGAGTGGGGGCACTGGGAGAAGGCTGGGTCACGCCTGCAGAGTGGGGGCACTGGGAGAAGGCTGGGTCACGCCTGCAGAGTGGGGGCACTGGGAGAAGGTTGGGTCACGCCTGCAGAGTGGGGGCACTGGGAGAAGGCTGGGGTCATGCCTGCAGAGTGGGGGCACTGGGAGAAGGCTGGGTCACGCCTGCAGAGTGGGGGCACTGGGAGAAGGCTGGGTCACGCCTGCAGAGTGGGGGCACTGGGAGAAGGCTGGGTCACGTCTGCAGAGTGGGGGCACTGGGAGAAAAATGGGGTCACGTCTGCAGAGTGGGGGCACTGGGAGAAAAATGGGGTCACGCCTGCAGTGGGGGCACTGGGAGAAGGCTGGGGTCACGCCTGCAGAGCTGGGGACACTGGGAGAAGGCTGGGGTCATGCCTGCAGAACTGGGGGCGGGGCTATTGACGCTGAGAAATCAAGCCGAGCCCCATCCCCGCAGCGGGAGGGGGCGCGGCTCACACAGGTGCCTGGGCGGGGAGGTCAGACCCCAGTCCTGTCCCCCAGGCCCAGCCCCTCCCGCTGGAAACTCGGGCACCCCGAGTCGGCCAAGAGCTGGGCTTTCCTGGGATTCTGGAAGCAGAGCTCGGAGCACTGGAATCGGCCCCTTGCTCTGCGTGGGAGGCTCTGGCTCAGACGTCCCCATCCCTCGAGTCACCCCCAGCGTTTTCATCGGGGCCCTTGTCACCATCTAACACCGAACGGTTATGTATTGAAGCTTCTGGAGTGGGAGCCGGGTCAGCCTGGGCCACCAGCACCTGGCAAACAGCAGCAGCACACAACCTAATCTCAGTTCAGCCTCCCCCTGCTGTGTGACCTCCAGCTGCCAAACGAACCTCTCTGGGCCAAAACTGGGGATCATAACAGCACCTCCCTCACAGGCTAGATGAAAAGGTTTAATTATTTGCATGTTGCTTTGTGCCTGGCATACAGTAAGCGCCCCACATGTGTTCAAATAAATAACACAAGTGCTCAGGAAATGATGCCCAGGGCTGGCGGGCGCCGCCCCTCCCCCGGGGGACTTCTCCCTGAAGCCACCTGGCCCCTCCCAAGGTCTCATCTGGGGCATGGGAGGCGGGCCTGGCCTCTGCCATCTGTCAGGGCTGACCACTCCGTCCCCCGGCCCCCTCCGTCCCCGACGGAGGACCAGGAACCAGATTGGGGGGTGCGGATTTAGGCCCGAGGGGCCCCTCCCCCGGCCGGGATACGATTCGGGGCCATTGTCCGCAAGGCTCCGGAGCAAACACTCGGCCTTTGTTCCGTGACCCTGGGGGCCTGGGGCTTCCCCTCCCCCCGCCCTGCCCCAAACCCGCCCGACAGGTTTGGTCCAAGGCGGCCGGGCCGGTTCCCCGCGGGGAGGGTTCAAATCCCACCGCCCGCCCCGCGGGGGGGAGGCCGGTCCGGGGGGGTTCCTCACGGGCTGCCCGTGCCGCGCCCCGGGGAGGGGAGGCCGGTCGCGGGGGGGGGGTCCTCCCGGGGTGGCCGCCCCGCGCCCCGCGGGGGGGAGGCCGGTTCGGGGGGGAGGGCCTCCCGGGGTGGCCGCCCCGCGCCCCGCGGGGGGGAGGCCGGTCTGTGGGGGAGGGCCTCCCGGGGTGCCCCCGCCAGGCCGCCGCCCCGTGAATCACCGCCCGCCCGGCCGGGAGCGGGAGGCGGAGGCGCGGCGGCGACTTCCTGCTCCGGGGCCGGGACGCCACCCCCGCGCGGCGCCGTGTGACTCCCCCGAGCCCGCGGCGGCGAGGACACTGAGGCCGGGAGGGCGCGGGGCGGCGCCGGGGGGCCTCCTCGGGGCTCCCCACCCCCGGGGGCTCCGAGGGGTGCAGGCGCCGCAGCCCCCCGCCGCCCTGCAGACCCTCGGGGGCCAGGGCGCGGCCTGGGAAGGGCCCCCCCGCACCGGGTCCCCGCGGCTCTTACCGACCAGCACGCACAGCACGTCGAGCAGCACGAAGACCCACCTCCGCTGCATGCTGCACCCCCGGGCCGCGCCCGCGACCCCCGACGCCGTCCCAGCGCGTCCCGTCGCGTCCCGGCGCGGCCGCGGGTCACATGGCCGCGGAGCCTGGCCGGCGGGGAGGGAGGGACGGGAAAGGAGGGGAGGGGACGGGAGGGCAGGGCCGGCCGGCCGGGCGGGGCGGCGAGGGGAGCGCGCGGACTCTGCCCCCGCCCCGCCCCCGGTGTGCGGGAAGAGCGGGGGCGCAGAGCGCGTGCGGGGCGGCGGGGGGACCCGGGTCTACACTCGACCCCGGGTGCAGAGGAAGCGGAGGGTCTCTGAGCTGCGGCGGGGGGGAGGTCGTCAGCGCCCAGCAGTTCCCCTCCCCGCAGGCCGGGAGGCTGAGTGCAGGGTCACCCCGAGCGCCCGGGTACGGGCGCGCACCCCGGTCACCCCGGGTTGGGCCGGCCGTGTCGCCGGGGGGCGGGCGGTGGGTTGGGCGTCGAGGTGACAACGGACGAGGGTAGGACACTGGTGTGTGAAGGAGGACATGTCCCTCCGGGGTCCTCTCGGAGCCTCGGTTTCCTCATCGGGGAGTGGCACCTGTGTCGTGTCCATTGAATACCTCTGAATTCAGGAAGTGCCTTAAAACTGACGGAGTGTCGGGGCTTCACGCGGATGATGTCCTTTCCTCCTCATGGTTGAAACCCCGGCGGTCCTGCGGTCCCCGGCGTTTCAACACCCCCGAGGCTGTTGGCGCCGCTCACCGCCCCACTTTACGGAAGAGCAAACAGGGGCCCGGAGGTAGGAACTCGCTGGAAAGGGCCAGGGCTGAGCTCTGCGCCCTGCACCCCACCAGGTCGCAGGGAGCCCTGGGCTGGGAGGTGCCTGAGGGTCCCCACCCAGGCTGGGGACACTGAGGTCTGAGGGGCCCAGTACACGCACTCTCAGTGTCCACACAGCCACACTGGGTCCTTAGGGCTGCGACCATCTGAGCGGCCTGGGCGAATGTCCCCGCGTCCTGGGGAGCCCTGCCTTGACCTGGCAGACACGTGACACGTGAGAGACTGTCGCTTCCTCAAGGTCACACAGCGGAAAGAGGCAGGGCTGGGATTCGAACCCACGACCCACCGCCCTGATCTCTGAACCACATTCACCACCCCACGCCTTCCGACGATCCCGAGATGGAGGATGTTGCTCGGCCCTTTTGAGAGATGAAGGGACTCAGGTCCAGAGACGGGCAGCCCCGGGCCCGAGGTGGAGCAGCTGGGACTCGACCGGGAGGATGGACAGGCGCCCGCACTGGGGGAGGGGCCCCCGGGGAGCCCAGGCGTGGACCCCAGGTCGGGGCAGCGCGCAACGCAGCTGTGGCTCCGCCGCCCTGGGCCGACGGCGGGTTGGGGTGTCTCTGGCCACGTGTCCTGCGCCCCGAACAGCTCTCCTGGAGCCTTGAGCCGGCGGACACTCCCCCCGCTGCCCCCGCACACTCGAAATAACTCAGCCCACCCTGGGACATGACAGGGTTCTGCATGGAAGCTTCTGGACCTGGATTTTCCGTCTGCGGTGTGGCGCAGAGCTGGCGTGGGAAGCACATCCCCAACCCCCCTCCCTACCGCAAACCCGAGGAGGGGGGCACAGCCAGACTTCTTCCGAGGCAGCCGGGAGGGTCTTCCCGGAGGCTGGGCGGGGGTGGCGCTGTCGCAACGGGCCGGTTCGGGCTGGACCCGGCGCTGCCCACCGGCTTCCCCGCGGCCACTCCCGCTTCGTCCTTCGTTCTCGCACGGACACCGAGTGGAGTCCTGAGAATTCCTGATAAACACCGCGAGGGGCGTCCGCGGCGCTTGGAGGCGGCGTTACCTCGTGTCTGCGGCGTCATTATTAGCGCACTTTTTCCACTTTGACCTCGCAATCGGGCGACCCCGCCCTCGGTGGTCTCGACAGCCCGTCCACACTGTGGTGACCGGGGTCAAGGAAACGTGGGTTCTTGATGGAGCGTCTACTGTGTGCGGGCGGGGCTCCACCGGGGGCAGGGGAGGGGCGAGGATACCCTCCCACTGACCTCAGTCTCACCCTGGCCTTAAAAATACCTGGACAGGGTGGGGATTAAAACCGAGGAGGGCAGCGAAGACGAGGATTAGGGCCAGGATTTGGGTCAGGGCGCCTGCATCTGCCGGCTGGGCCTCCTCACACTCCAGGAGCTTCTCAATTGGAATCGGCTTCAGCCCCTCCCAGGGAGGACCTGAGGCCAGCCGGGCGGCTCCAGGACAGAGCCTGGGCTGGGAGCCAGGCTGGATGGGTCCTTGTCACCTGCAGGTGGCATAACTGGGAGGGGACTGAACCCACCTAACCGAGCCCCTAAGTGGGCACCGGCCTCGCCTGCGTTCCTTAGAGACCAGGTCACCTGCTTGGTGCCCAGGGGTCCGTCCTCCCGGCACCCCCCCCCCCCCCCCCCCCCCCCGGCAGTGAAGCTCAGGGCTCAGAGGGCTGTCAGTTATTGTCCCCTGTGGCCTCAGTCCTTGCCACCTGATGGGCTCCAGTTCTGTGAAGACTGCGGGGAGATGCCTGGGAAGAGAGCAGGAAGGGGCCCAGCACAGCAAGGTGCCACCCGGGCGAGGTCACCCTGGGGGCGCCTCCCAGATGTGGGGCCCCACCCCCACTGAGGGTCCTGGACTTGAGCCTGTACCCGGCGCTGTGAAGGGCGTTTGAGTGGGGAAGGGGGTGGGTGGAGGGTGCCTCAGTGTCCCATCTGCACACTCGGTGCAGGACGCTGCCCACCGAGGTTGTGAACGGCCTGACCCCGCCGAGCTCAGCAGGAGGCTCCCCTGGAGGCTTAACTGAGCAGAAACAGCGGGACAGGTGCCGGGGGGGTTGCCTTCAAATCAGAATCCAGCATCGGTGAATTCAGAACCCCAGGACTGCCTTTAGCTGCCAGGATTTCGCGATCCTGAAGTGCTGCCCAACCTCCCAGTCAGGATGGGGACGGGGTGACCCCCAGGTTCAGCACGAGAGCCGGCGTCCTGGGAACTCTCAGTCCTGAGCAAAGTTGCCGCCTCACACAGATGGCCACAACGCACGGTCCCCTCCCCAGCCCCCACCCCGTCTAAGTCTGCGTGCTCACTTACCCTTGTGCCTGCCCCACCCTGAGCTGCAGGAGAGCAGGGACCTGCAAACAGTGGGCGCTCAATCGATGCTCATGAACACAGAGGGAGCTGTGAGTAACGGAGCCTGAGGTTCTCGGGGCGACCCCTTCTCCGGGGGCTCTGCCTATGCTGGAACCCCAGGCCCACAGCAGACAAGACCTTCCTGGGCAGGAGCTGCCTTCGTGCGGAGGTGTCGCCATCTGCCTCCGTCCCCCCGGGCACCCGCTGGTCACACATTCACACACCCCTTCCCTGTTCATGGCCTCTGTCCCTGCCCCCAAACCAGCACCCCAACAAGAAGCGTGACGGGCAGCCCTGAAACCCCCTGCAGAGCCACTGACCCTGGACCCATTACAGCTGACGAGGAGAAGCGACACAGGCAGCGAGAGAGGCTGTGACCCCAACCCCCCGACCTGCATCCTACCCACTGGGGACGGTCCACCGCGGCAGGGGCTGAGCCGTCTCCCGAGTCTTCCCTGTGCGGGGAGGGCAGGCTGGGAGCTCTCTGCCCCCGTGTGAGCGGGGGCATCTGACCCCCGCAGTGCCCCCAGGGTTCTGCCCCTGAGCCACGACCCCCACCCTCCCTGATCCCCTCGGGGCGGGGGGCTTTTACTCCAGGGGGGTCTTGGCCAAGCCCCACCCACAACTGAGCCCAGACCAGGAGGTGCCACTGGCCCTGGTCGGCCTCCAGGTGGGACAGGAGCGGCCTCTGCTGGACGATGAGGCAAAGCCACAGCCAGGCCCGCCCTCTGGACATTCATGGGCCCACCGTGCCAGGCGCCCACCATCTCGATGCCCCTGCCCACCGCAGCCCAGGAACCGGACTGCCGGATTTCACAAGTCAATATAGAGGCTCAGTTCAATTTAATCCCAGACGTGCAACAAATCCTATAGTGTGAGTGCGTCCCAAGCACTGCGGAACCCATACTCACGTCTGTTGTCTGCGCTCAGAGCTGACTGGTGTCCTGGATCTCGCCAGGCCGTTCCTCCCAGGAGCCACACACCAGAAAACAAGGACTGAACCAGGGGGTGAGGGCTGGATGGGCCCAGTCGTGTTCCAGAGCCTGGCGTCTTCCCACTCGGCCTGGCCAAGGAGGCCAGGGCTCGGGGAAAAGTGCCAGCCCAGGTCGGCCAGCTCCTGGCAACCCTCTCCCGCCCCCACTCCCACCACCAAAGGTGCCTTGGTGAGTCCAGTTCCAGACGCCCTGGCGGCTGCCTGGCTCCTTCAGGCCCGGAGTGGCTGGAATCAGGCTCCTCCGGGCACCTCTGACTGTCCAGCACAGGCCTGTCTGCAGGGGGCCACAAGAGATCTCCACTCCCACCCTGCAAACAGCGCGTAAACCAGAAACAGTAACCAACAGCCAAGGACAGCACGGCGTCTGTCCCGGGGTTAGTGGACGCCGAGGAGGAGCCGTCCCTGCAGGGGACCCGAGGTCCTGGAGCGGCTGCCGAATGTGGAGGAGCGGGGGCCCGCCTGTCGTGTCTGGATAGAAACCAGAGACGCCCGGCTGGCGGGAAGGGCTTGATTCCACCATCGAGACAGCTGACCAGAGGGGAGGCGAGACCACACGTCGCCTCGGCTGCCGAGAAGCCCTTCCCGGGCAGGGCAGTGTCCACTCCTCATCGAGTGTGTTTCCACACAGCGTCCAACGTACGGTCAAAGCCGCAGACGCCATCAGCAGCAACAGAAACTTACTAGTCAGCACACGACCCCCAGGTCACCAATGTCCCGGCTGCATTGCCCACCAGCCCCCGCACGCAGCGGGCACACCTTCCTGCACACGTACCCTCTGCCCAGAGCACCGTGCTCCCTGGAGGCCCGTCCCACCAGTGTGCGGGGCAGATAACCACGGTGCCCCATCGGAAACCCCTCCGCCCGGCCGGTCACTGGTCCAGTGACGGGCACAAGACGGAGAACAGATCTGACCCGAGGGCTCCTGTGGGGACCCTGGGAAAGACGCGTGCTTTCTGCCAGGACCACAAACCAAAGGTCGAAGGCCTGGAGCCTCCCATGGCCGCCTCGGTCACCACGAAGGGAAGTCACTGAGAACAAAGGGACAAGGGAGCAGAGAAGAGAAGCAGCAAAATCTCGTCACCATGGCGACGCCCGACTCCTGGACTCTGCTCCTGAAGCCACCAGCGCTCGGGACCGGACCTCCCTCACCGGTCCACCGCGAAGGGCCTACGGCCTCAAGATTGAGGAGGATGGACACCGCCTCGGCCGCTGCGGCCAGGGTCACGGGACAGCCGGGCAGGGCACGTGGACGATCCGAGCCGACGCCACGGGAAGGACTCGTGTCAAACCACGGGCGACACGGGAGAAACGGACCCACAATGAAGAGGAGGACATCCAGAAGCAACCTGGACGCTGAGACAGACAGCCACAAAGAGGCTGAAGAACGCAGAGAAAAAGGCGTAGAAATGGAGAACTGGGGTAGACAAACGGAAAAAGTCACGAGCAAATACTGGAGCCAGGAGACCAGGACGTGAGCCCAAGACCCCGGGGCCACACGGCCGTCTGGAACCTCCAGGACAGGTCGGGGAGCCTCCACTGAAAGAGAATCCCGCACCCACAGGGAGAGGGAGAAACCGCGGCCCAGTTGAGTGGAAGGACCGGCCCTGGGGTCCAGGAAGCCCCAGCAGAGAACGCGGCCTGGCCCAGCTGCAGGGGGACCACCGTCAGAAGAGACGACGCGTCACGTTTAGGGGACACAGGCAGGAAGGACAAACTTCTCACCAGAAAACAGAAGCCAGGAGTCAACGGAACATGTTCAAAACACCGCAAGAAGAGAGTCACCCAGAATCCCACATCCGACGACAAGGGCTTCAAAACGAGGATGCGGGACCCTCTCAGACTGAGACGCATGCAGGCGGACGCGCACCAGACCCCAAGGTGGCCCTGAGGACGGGGATGGCCACCGCCGGGACGCCCAGACCCCCACGGTCAAACAAGCTGCCCCACACCCCCCGGAACAACCCGAGTCCACCCGCCGACGACCCTACACCTGAGGTCCCGGAGCCACAGGGTCTCGCACAACAGAGCAGCCATGCAGAGTCAGCTGGCGGGTTCTCACGGAACTAAACAAGCGTCACCATATGATGCTGCCCTGGAAACTCCTGTCCAGACGCAAACCCGCACGTGGACGTTTAGAGCAGCTTCACCCACGACCGCCAACCTGGATGCGGCCCAGACGCCCTTTGGTGGGCGAGTGAGCAGGCAGACCGCAGTCCATCCAGACGGTGGGACCAAGAGGAAACGGGCCTTCAAGCCACGAAAAGACACGGTAGCCTGATATGCGTGAGGGAGTGAAGGAGGCTGCACCCGTGTGCACACACCAGGGGCGTCCTGCTCACACGCCCGGGACCAGCGAGACGGGAGCCGTCAGGGCGCCCTCTCTGAGGCACTGAAGGAACACGGAAACGGACTAAAGCCTCCAATGCAAGTCGCTCCCAGCTCCTCTCACCCGAGCCCCACGACCGGCTCTGCAAGGACGAACCCCCGAATCCAGACCACGCTCTCCCACACCTGGACACGACGGTCCCTGATGCAGGCCCTCCTCTCGGCCTCCCCTCCCTGGGCCCTGGCTGTCCCCTCCCGGCCGAGTCCCGGCCCCCACCAGCCTGTCCGCCGTCACCACAGGGAGCTGTGAGCACCGCCAACTTCGTGACTGAGCCCTGCCCGCCCTCCAGGGGCTTCAGACCCGGAATCACGCCTGCCGGCCGCCTGCCCAGCCTCTCCTGGGACACAGAGCCCTTCCCTGCCCGGCCTGTGTGTGACCATGCCGGCTCTGCCCAGAGTGCGCCCACGCCCCTCCAGGCTTCAGGTTCAACGCCACCTCCTCTAACTGGCCACCGCCCTCGCGCCGTCATCCTGACGAGGACCACCGCCCCACAACCCCGTACCGTCTCCGGCATGACTCAGCCCGGACCTGTGACTGTGGCCGGCACAGGGTCCACACGTGACAGCCTGAGTCCCCGGCGCCCACACACCCCGCCCACCAGTCCACCAGGAGGCTCCCCGGGCTTCAAACCAAGTTTAATAAATAAAACAGCGAGGGGTCCAAGGCAGCTGTCACTTCACAGTGTGGTCCTCGTGAGGCGAGAGGGAGGGCTAAGTCGCCTCCTGGAGCAGGGGCTTGAGCCACCGTGTGCCCTGGTGACACCCGGGGGCTGGGAGCGCCGCCCTGCCCCCCGGAGGACCCCACTCCAGTTTGTAAACAGAACCATAAATAAACAACGGAGGCAGGAGAAGAACCAGGACCCCAAGCCATCTTGGCGGGGAGTGTAACAGAAATATGACTTCGGGGCTGGGGAAGAGGCTAGAGCCCGGCCCCTCGGTGTGGCCGGTGCCGGGGCCTTGGTACCAAGGGGGTGTGAGTCACCGGTCTCCCCGAGCCCACGCCCGGGCCTGCTGGGGCCCCGAGGGAGAGAGGGTGTAAAGTGCGTCTTTTCCTGAAGTGGAGAGAGCGGGCAGGGGTGCGGGCCGACGTCGAGGTATATGGCTCTGTGCCCCGCGGGGTTTGGCACCGAGTAGCAGCTGCCCACCGACCCCTGGGCTGCGGCAGCCTGCGGCCCGGCCAGGGGCAGGGAGACGGAGCCACGCAGAGAGCTGGGTGCCCCGGGCGGAGGCTGCTGGTGGGGGCGGTGTCCGGCCCCATCTCCCTGTCGCCCCGATGGGCAGCGACGCCTTCCTCGCCTCTGCTGGCCGGACGGGGCCAGGCCCTCCGACCCCGCTGCCAGACAGGTCCCACGGCGGAGCCGGCGTGTCAGGCGCTGAGGGTGCCGTCCGTGTGGGGAGGGATGGGGCCGGCGGCCCGGCCACCGGTCACCCCGGTCCTTGCAGAGCTCTGAGCAGAGAAGGCGGTACCCGCGGCCCACGAAGAGGAGGAAGGTGGGGAAGACGGACAGAGGCAGGCCCCGCGGTGGCCCCAAGTCCAGTCCGGGCCACACACGCCCACCTGCAGCCAGCGATCAACAGGTCATCACGTTACAGCTGCGGGGGGGAGAGACCAAGAGAGAGACCGACGGGTCAGTCCAGGCCCACAGACCACGCCGCCTGGGCGCCGGGCCCACACGAGGCTCCCGCCCGCCTCCCGCACACCGTGCTCCCACGTGTTCAGACGCCTCCGAGGCAGCCGTCCTGGCGCCTGGGGAGGGCCGGTGGCTGGGGCGGCGGGGGGAGCCTGGCACTGGCCCCGTCGGTACCTTTTTGGATTTTGAACCATACGAATGTATTACCTAGTCAAAAAAATAAACAAGCCAAATTAAAAATAGAGAATAAAACTAAAGAAACACACAGCCTGCTCTGTGTGGCCACGCCATCCTCGGGCCCCGGGGACCTGCCCGCTCCCCTCCTCCACCCGGGGCGAGGGCTGCACTCACTGTGACAGGGGCTCCGAGTGCAGCCCGGGGGCCGGGCACGCTGGGTGGGCAGCCAGGAAGGGATTCACGTCCCCGATGCCGATGAGTCCAAACTCGGTGACCGACAAGGCCACCTGCGCGGGGGCCACAGCCTCCTCGGGCTCTCCGTCCACGTCCGTGTGGCTGGAGCCGAGGGGCAGCTCCTCGGGGAGGGCCCCGGGCAGGGCCAAGTCTACAGCCAGCCTCGGGCTGGCGCCGGGCTCCGGGGCGGCAGCGGCGGGGGGGCAGAAGGCCGGCTCGGCCAGGCGGGGGGGCCGCCGGGGCAGGGGCACCTCCAGAGGCGCGTCCAATGGCTCGAAGGGACAGGGCCCAGGCTCTGAGGACGGGAGGCTGTCGGAGCCCTCCTCGGGCTCAGCGAGGCTGCCGGCTGCACCGTCCACGCTCGGCGGCTCTGCGGGGAGAGGACGGCTGAGATGGGCCCGCACCGCCCGCGCCCAGGACCCAGCGCTGCCCCAAGAGGCGCACTAGCGGGAAACCGCACCCGAGCCTCAGGCTGTGCCCGGGCAGGGTCCTGCCCAACTCCGCTGGGGCAGCAAAGCCTGCGGAGCCCCCAAGCGTTCCCAGACACGTGACACACAGGACCCAGTCACGCAGACGTAGCCCTGCGCCGAAGGTTCCGACCCCCGTTTTTAAGACAGGACAGAACACAGTAAGTTCAAGAGAATGAAAAAGGCACGAGTGCGCACAGAAGCGGGGTCCCCGTGGGATCCACGGAGCTTCCGTCCATGGGCGAGTCCAGCACTCGGGATGTGAACACAGTTCTAGGCGAACCACAGGACCCGAGACACTAAATCCGCGAGTCCACCCGGTCCTCTCCGCGGTCACCTGAGACACTGCAGTCACGCCCCGGGCCCTATGCTGCTCCGCGGGGCCAGGGATGCTGGGGACGGCTCAGACACCTGCTTATCTCCCGTGTGGCGGCTGGGACTGAGCACCCACCCGAGCCCAGAGAGGAGGCCCCACTTTGGGCTGCGGGGCCCACACAGTTCCCCTCCACACGCACAGCCAATGAGCCTCGGGATACCTTGTGAGACAGCCTGAGACACCTCACGTGACACCCCCATGTGACCTGACGTGACACCCCGTGACACCATGTGACCTGATATGACACCCCGTGAGACACCTCATGTGACCTGTGACACCCTGTGAAACACCTGACGTGACACCCCGTGATACCCCATGTGACACCCCGTGACACCACACGTTACACCTCATGTGACATGCTGAGACACCCCATGTGATACCCCATGTGACACTCACGTGACACCTCACGTGAAACCCGTGACATCTCGTGTGACACATCATGTGATACCCATGGGGGAGGAGTGCCAGCAGCTCCCAGACACCCCCTCCTCAGTGTCCACTGGCCCAGGTCGGGGTCCTGGTGAGGAGGGGCTCCCCCAGGGCAGGGCCCGCCCCCGCCCAGCGTGCTCACCGGTGTGCATCCGTGCCAGGGGGTCCTGCTCGGGGCCCAGGCCGGCGGCGGCAGGGGGCAGGGGCGGTGAGGAGTGGGGGCGGCCGGGGCCATCGGGGTCACTGCTGTCCAGGTCCTGCTCTGCGTCACTGGGGAGAGACGGCACCGTGAGGGGCTGCGGGGGCCAGCTGCCTCGGCGGGAGGCGCCTCCCCGGGACCCCCGCCCGCCCGCCCGGTTCCAGCGGGGCCTGCACGCACGTGGCTCCGGACGGGCCGTACTTCCTGCGGCCCAGCCGCGTCTGCTGGGAGAAGTAGTCGTAGCGCTCTGACTTCTTCCACAGGTAGTAGTACTCCACACACTCGCCCACAGACCGCGTGCGCACCTGCAGGACGGTGCGGGGTCATCTCGGCCCCCAAGCCCCGCCGTCCCCACCGGCCAGGCCCCCCTTCGCCTTCCAGGACAGCAGGGACGGGTCACGGCACCCACCGCTCTCGGACACGCAGACCCCGCCGTGGCCCCTGCGCCCTCTGCACCCGCCCCCACCCATCTGAGGCTCAGGCCGGCCCACCTCCGGGGCTTGGCCCCCGTCCCTCATGCGATGGCGCCCCCATCTCAGGGAGCCCCCCACCTGGGGCGTGGGAGCCATTCTCCCTCCAGGCCCACATGTCCACTGTCCACCTCCCTTGCCCCAAGGACAACAGTGTCCACCTTGTTCCCGCTTCTCACAGGCCCAGCAGAGGGGGGAACAACGACCCCAGGGACCGACACTGGGAGACGGAGCCCAGCCCAGAGAAGACGACGTGCGAGCCAGCCAGGCTCGCTTCTCCCGCGGAACACAGAGCGTCACCGATGCTGCTTGAGAACACACGGGGTTGTTCTCCCTACACTCAAGGTCACACTCATAACACGGCATAGAAAAGCCAAAGGCCTCTACCCAGAGCATCCCAGAGGGACAAACGTGTGTCCGGCAGGGAGCTGCACATCACTGGGCAAAACCTCTTGCGGTGATTCGGTGCATCTTCCCACATTGGAGAGTCACCCCACAGCAAGCCCAGGGCCATGCTCAGAGCTGGCAACAGCATGAGGACCCCACCGCTGTTTCCCAGAATGAGGGACCCAATCCCAGAGCCCTGGAGAGGGTCAGGGGGCCAGCGGGGGCAGGGCGCATGTGGATGGTCCAGCCTCCTTAATGAGACCCCTCGTGCGTCAACCCTGCCCGAAAGGAAGAGACACAGCTCCCTGCGGAAGGAAACACAGCGCAGGGCGGAGGCGGTGCCCAGAAGGGGGTCCGGGCACAGCAATCAGGCAGTGAGCTGAGGACACGGAGCCACACCCGCAGCCTCGCCTGCAGGGGAAACAGAGCGAGCAGCAGGCACGTCGGGCCGAGAGGCGCTGATCCAGCAGCACGATCAACGGCTGCCTCGCGTGGCACTAGGCGCCGACGCCGTCCTGACACCAGCTCCGCAAAGGCCTCGTGGCAACCCCCCAGGGGAGGCACACAGACCCCGAACGGGAGCCCGGTTGCAGCCACGCCCTGCTTCTCCCCGGCTGACCCACGAGCACTTGCACGGTGTTCTGAAGGGCACGAGAGAGGGCACACGGGTGAGGACAGGGATACGCAGAGACAGAGGAAAACTAAGGTCTGAGACAGAGCCCAGAAGTGAGGCCAGGCAGACGTCCTGGTCTACAGGCCAGAAGCACCAGGGCTCTGCCAACAGGTCAGCTTGGGTGTCATGGTGTGGGAAACCATGGACAGGTGACCTCACAAAGCACATGCAGAGACCAGGGGTGACCCAGGTTTGGGGGAGGAACCGACGGTGAGGGGAGGACAGGGGAACTCAGGTCTAGCAGGGACGGGGCACTGAGGTCTAGTGAGGACAGGGGGACTAGGTCCAGGGAGGACAGCAGAACTCAGACTAAGGACAGGGGGACCCGGCACTCTAATGCCCTTCTGGTCACGAGCCATGCCACGCGTGGCTGAAGGACCTGTGCCTTGGCAAGGAGCTGAGAGTGAGTCCAGGCTAGGGGTCACTACTGTGGGATCAGCACTGGGCAGCGAGCCAACGGGCTCTGCTCTAAAGAGATGGCAAGGCATTGGCGATGACTGCAACAGTGGATCGTGAAAACAGGAACCAACTAGTAAAATTCACCTCCTAAACTAATTTAGAGTAGAGCCTTCTTTAGGTGTTCATCAAATAGCCAAGCCGCCGTCAGCAGAAAAAACTAGGACGAGACATCCACAGGCCTGGGACAAGCCTGAGGCAGGAACTAGGGCTCCAGCCCCACCTTGCGGAGCCTCCGTGCACCCGGCAAGGTGAGTCCCGACCTCTCGCGGTGGGTGAAGGGGATGTGTGCCCAGGCTCCTGAGCCCCTCCCAGCCCAAGGAGCCCCACGTGGGGCCCAGCGGGAACAGGGGGCAGTGTCCTCACTTTGTTGGCCTGGATCAGGTGGAAGTTCTTCCCGTGCACTCGGAAGCCATGCTCAAAGTTCCTGCACTCCTCCTCGCTCCACGCACAGAACCCGTCTGCACCAAGGGAAAGACAGTGGGGTCAGCAGTGTCCAGGACAGGTAGCAGGAAGGGGTGGGGAGAGCCAGAGCTGCACGCTTACCTCGGATCACCTTCACGTTGAACCGCAGCCTCCGCAGAGCCTCCTCGATGTTGAAATTGCATTTCACCAACTCATACAGCGCCTGCAGGGAAGCCACACGGACTGTTCCCACCTGCTCACTCCAGGAGCAAGAGCAGGCGATGTTCACACCACCGGGGGGAGGGGATAGCAGGCATGTTTACACCCCCATCTGGATGGGGTATCAGAAGACTTTACACCACCATCGGGGGGGACATCATGGCGGTACGTACACCACCATCAGAGAAGACAGCAAAGATGTTTACAGCCGCATCTGGACGGCGACAGCAAGAGTGTTCACACCACCATCATGGGGGATATCAGCGGTGTTAACGCCACCATCATGGGGGATATCGGGTGTTCACACCACCATCGTGGAGGATATCAGCAGTGTTCACGACACCATCATGGGGGATATCGGGTGTTCACACCACCATCGTGGGAGATATCAGGGGTGTTCACACCACCATCATGGAGGATATCAGCCGTGTTCACGCCACCATCATGGGGGTATCAGGTGTTCACACCACCATCATGGGGGATATCAGGGGTGGTGACACCACCCTTACGGCAGGCATATCAAGGGTGTTCACACCACCAACCAGGGGGATATGGGGTGTTCACACCATGATCAGGAGATGATATGGAGAGTGTTCACATGACCATCGGTGGGGATATCAGGGGTGTTCACATCACCACCTGGGCAGGGATATGGGGGGTGTTCACACCACCACCTGGGCCGGGATATCGGGGGTGTTCACACCACCACAAGGAGGCGATATCAGGGTGGGGGGTGTTCACACCACCATTGCTGGGGACATTGGAGGTGTTCACACCATCATCAGGTGGGGATATCAGGGATGTTCACGCCACCATCAGGAGCGAGGCACTCACAGCACCATTTCCCCCACAACAAGTGGTTTAGTTTGAATCCACCACCACATGACCACATTGGCCCATGGCAGGTCCCCCACTCCCTCCACCGGTGTGGCCTCTTCATTCCCCACGCCCCTCCTGCCTGACCCCGATTCTGCCCTGCGTGTCCCGAGGCGTCTGAGGTGTCGACCTCTGGCTGGAGCGCCACAGCGTCCAGAGCCCTCCTGCCCCGACGTGGCAGCCTCACCTGCTCGCTGTCCTTCACGGTTTCGCCCTCTGGGAGCTGAGACCCAGCCACCTCGTGCCACCTGCGCGTCACCGCCCGGTACAGGAACTCCTCCACCTCCCTCTCGGGGAGGACACTGGGGGCCCAGAGCAGCTGGTCTTCATTCTCATACACTGCAGAAAGAGGATCGGGGTCATGTCACAGGCACGCGGTCCCCGCACACAATGCCAGAAGCACACGCTTCCTCCTCCATTTCCTCAAAAGCACCCTCCAGGGCAGGCCATCTCAGCACCTCCAGACGACAGAAACTAATCTGCTGGTCCCAGTTCTTGTGATCTGGACCCCCACATCCGTGTCCCTCCAGGGCTGGCTCCGGGCACCCAGTTGGAGGTCGGGAGGTCACTAGGCCCAGGGTGGTGGGGCAATGTCCAAACCATAGGAGGTCAGTGGGGCACTGACTGAGCCAGGGAATCAACGTAGCCACCTGGAGGAGGCAGCAAGTAGCCTAGACGTCTGAGCATGGCCTCTGGGGAGGGGGCTGTAGGTAATGAGTTCAGGGAGGTGCACTGGCTTGAGAGAGATGAGCACTGAAATGCAGAGGCCCAAGGGAGCAGCATGGGAGCCCAGACTCGATAACGACAAGGAGACCAGGTCGCGGCAGTCTCACTCAGGCAAGAGCTCATGTTGTTGCCACGCCCACTCTGACTGTGGCATCACACAAGCCACGTGCGAGTGTGCTTCGCAGAGGGGAGGTCCGGCCCGGGGGCGGCAGATGCATAAAGACGGCTGAGAAGTGGACTTTGGCCTCCAGCTGTGGGGACAGACACGGTAGGGAGGAGGCAGAGGGCCAGCTCAGGGCCAGGCCTGGGGAGGCCCCGGGGCGAGCAGCTCCACTCATGCAGAGAGTCACAGCAACCCAAAACTCAACAAGACAAGCAAACAAGAAACCCAGTGTTACGGCCAAAAAGTGAAACACACTCAGGAAAATGGCCCCTGCTGGAATCTCTCTTCTGCTGGGGAACTGACTAGGAGCCCACGACCCCTGGGATGGCTGTGACCACAGCAGCCCTGGCCTCTCCCGGTGCCCACAGTCCCTGTGGCCACCTCCCTCCATCTCCACAGTCGACGCCGAGTCCCACCCTGGACCAGGGTGGTCGCCCGAGAGGAGAGCAGGCCGCTCTCTGGAGAGAAATGGCATCCCCTGCGCACTCAGCGCTCTGTCTACCTGTCCTGGGATGTGACAGGGGACTGTGGCCAACGGAAGTGAATCCAGACGGCCAGTGTCAGAGAGACCAGACACAACTTCACAACAACTGTGATTAACGTGTTCAAGAAGACAGGGAAAAGGACAAAATGGATGGACAGCTGGAGAATTTCAGCAGAGAACCGAAATCCACACAAAAGAATCAGAGGGACAGCCTGGGACTGGGGAACATGACGTGTCAGTTTACGAACGCACTGGAGAGCTTTAACAGCAGGCTGGGCAGAGCAGAAAACATGACGGCTGAAATCAGAGAGAGTTCAACAACAGAAGGACACTGAGCCAAAGCTTAGCGAGGACACAGACGAGGCGACGTGTGCACGTCGAGCCTGAGGAAGCGCACGTGAGCCGCAGAGGAGGCGGACGGAGAGCGGGGCCGAGTCAACCAGAAGAGAGGACGGCCAGGAATTCTCCAAAACCAACGAATGACATCAACCCACCGATCCATGAAATTCAGGATAAATACAAAGAAAACCACACCTCGGCACATCACAGTCAAAACACTAGAAGAGAAAGAGAGTGAGAAGAAAGAAAGCGCTAGAAGCACACAGGGAAAAGCGAACAGTGATTTCAGAGGAAAACGTTAAGATGGACAGCTGACTTTTAACAGGAACAAGAGGCACCAAGGACACTGGAGGGAAACTGCTCAAGTGCTGAGAGAAAAAGCCCGTAAATCTAGAACTCTGTACCCGTGAAGAGATTCTCCAAAGAATGAAAGCAAAATTAAGACTTTTCAGACAAACGAAGCCTGAAAGAATTCATCCACATCAGACTGGCACAAGAAATATTGAGGAGGAATCCTTCAGGCTGAAGGGCACAGTCCCCAAGAGAAGATGGAGGAATGCCCAGCACCGCAAAGGGAGCCACGGATAAAGAGAAAGAACGCTCCAGGGGCCCGCCCACTGGCGCAGTGGTTAAGTTCGTGTGCTCTGCTTCGGCGGCCTGGAGTTTGTGGGTTCAGACCCCAGCACGGACCTAGACACCGCTCATCAAGCCGTGCTGTGGTGGCATCCCACACATAAAGTAGAGGGAGATGGGGACAGATGTTAGCTCAGGGCCGACCTTCCTCACGAAAACAATAAACAAACAATAGAACACTCCGTGTTTACTCTATGTGCTGTAACCTGTGACATCTGTGACGTACCAGGAGCGACAAGGGCACAGAGGCAGGAGGGTCGGCGAGTTACACGTGTCCAGGCTCTTGAACTGAAGGGGAACAAGACTGTACTTCTTGAAAGAAAACCAGGGTAACCACTAAAAAGTAATATAAAAACTAAAACCTTACTGTGAGCTCAAAGAGGAGGAGAAAACAGAATAAGACTACTTGACTGATCAAAAAGAAGACAAACAAAAACAGAGGAACACGGAAAAGATGGAACAGGTAGAAACCGTGAGAAAGCAGACTCAAACCTGACTGTTTCCACAATCAGAGGAAAGCAAGCAGTCCAAAACGGACCTGGACTAAACACTTGACTAAAAGACAAAAGACCACCCGACTAGACAGAAAATAAGTGCAAATACGTGCCATTTACAGAAAATACACCTGAAACACAAGAACACAGAAAGGCAGGAAAAAATAAACCACACAAACACTAAACCGCCAACAGCACGGGAGCATTTACCAACGGACAGAACACGGGCGGTCAGCAGGGCTCGGCTACGTTCCACGCACTGAAATCAGAGTGTGCTCTGACTACCGTGGAACTCAGCGAGAAACCGGGAACAGAAGGACAACTGGGAAATCCCAACACTCGGAAACTAAACAGAACCCTTCTAAATCACCAAGGGTCAGAGAAGACTCGCAGTGAACCAGAGAAGCACAAATTAAAATGAAATACAACAGGAGAGAAAGAAAGATAGAAGTGAAAATCAGTTAACTAGAAATCAGTCAACGGAGAAACATCCGCAAGCCAAAGTCAGCTCCTCGTAGAGAGTAATAACACCAATAAACCCTAAAGGGACTAATCGAGAGGGAAGGAGAGGGGGAAACGCAAACTGCCAGCATCAGGACTTGAGAAGGGGACGTTGCTACAGACCCCACACACGGTAAGGAGGTAAGAGGAGGGTGTCTTGAACTTCCTGCCGATAAAGGTAACAATTCAGGTGACTGTGATCAACTCCTCAAAAATGCCACTTATCAAAACAGAAACGAAAACTCTAAATAGACCTATATATACTAAACAAATTGAATTAAACATCTTCCACCAAAATAAAACTAAACCAAACCCCAAGACTAGACAGCTTCCCTGAGAACCCTTCCCAACATCTAAAGAAGAAATCGTAACGATCTGACACAAGTTCTTCCGGAAGGTAGAAAAAGGCTTCCCGGCACACCTGATGGGAGCAGCGTAACCCCGACCCCAAGGCCTGACAAGGACAAAAGGGAAGTGAAATGACAGAGCGGTGTCTCCACGGACACACACACCCACATCCCAGATGTCAGCAAACCACACGCGGGAAGGAGGAAACGTTACAGGTCGATTCCTGCTATGTGCTGTGGGGACGCGCCGTGAAGGCCCGCGAACCCTCGACGGGGACACTGACCCGCTGCCCCAGAGGAAGCACAGGGGCAGGTCCCCGAGCGCCTCCGGGCAGAGCGTTTTCATCAGCTGACCACTCACGGCCTTGTCGTACATGCGTTTCTGTTTGGACACCTTGCTTCACGCACATCACTGAGCCATGAACAGGAGTTCATGACCAGCAGCCCTTGACGCCCGCCTGACGAAGCTCATCTCACACGCACATTTCCTCCGAAGGCACACGGCAGCCTTCTCACGCCCAGAAACACTGGACGGCACCTCAGCACAACGCCCAGGGGCCATTTACACAGCAAAATCACCCACAAACAATACAAAAATGTGAAAAACACAGCTAAATATAAGCGAAAAAGACACGTGTTTACAGCCTGAGAGCTGAAAAGAGGAGGCAGAGCGTCTCCTTGTCCAAGCCCAGCTGGGCGCGTGCGCTGGGCGACAACCTCGTCACCACTCTGCAGGCGGGTGTGCCCACCGACCGTGAACGTGCCCCAGGCGTTCACTGTGGAGTTACAAATCCACTGTAGCCAGCAGGCAAGGTCGCACACACAGACCCAGAGACGAGGGGTGACAGCACACACACGTCACAAGAGGTCATAATCCACGACCTAGCGGAGTTTACTCCAGAAGGCAAGGTTGGTTCAATGCTTGAAAACCCACCCATGTGATGTACTATGTTAACAGAGTAAAAGAAAAAAGCAACCATCTCAATAGAGGCAGAAAAAGCATTTGACAAACCTCAACACTCATTCATGGCAAACTGTCAGCCACTAAGAACAGAGGGAACTTTCTCATCTGATAACTCATGACGGGGAAGCACTGAATACTCTCCCTTGGGGTTTGGAACAAGACACAGACGCCCTCAATCACGGCTGCCTTCACATCTGTCCTGGAGGTCTAGCCAGTACAGTAGGGCAAGAGAAAGAAAGAAAAGATACCAAGATTACAAAGAAAGAAGTAAAGCTATTCTTCACAAATAACACAACTGTGTACATAAACAAATACGAAAGAATTCACAAGTATGAAAATTAGTAAGTGAATTCAGCAAAGTCTCTGCGTACGAGATCAATTAAAATAATAAAGTACATCTCTACTAACAACAATCAAGGAGAAAATGAAATTTTTAAAAATATCTTTTAGAGAGTGACGTCAGCATCATGGCGGAGTGAGCTTTCCCGTGAATTCTTCCCCCACAAAATACAACAAAAGTAACAGCCACAGACCAACAGCGGAATCCCAGACAGTCAAAAGCTGGAGCGGAGGGATCCACACTGCCACACATCTGAGAGCGGAACGTGCTGCGCCCCCGGAGGAAGTGGGGAGAGGTAAGGAGAACTCCGCTCCCTCCCCATCAGATCAGCGATCCGGTCCGCGTGGCTCCCAGAGAGGGGGGAGGGGCGGCCCTCGGCGGGAAACTGTAGCTCTTCGGGCGCTCTCAGCCAGTGGGAAACTCCCGCACAGAGGGCTCAGAGGAGCCACAGGGCTACCATCAACATCTGAGCAACCCAGAGAGCGGATAAAGAGGGGCAAACGAGAAGCCTCCCACGTCAGGGACCCAGAGGGCAAAAGAGAGAGCTCCCCCCTCCCCGCAACCCGGAGTCTGCAGCTCGACCAGATCTAGCGGTCCGAGGCAGACCTGAATAAACTGGACTGGACCCGTGGATCGCAGTGGGGAAAAGAAACAAAACAAAACAAAACAAAACTGCGGATCGCAGCAGAAAAACTGGGGCAGAGCGCAGGGGGCTTAGACTACACAGCCCTCTACCACCACACAGCGGCGGCAGGTGGAAATTGCAACCAGAGACTTCCAGGATGAGGAAAATCAAAACCAACACAGGAACCACAATGCAAAAATATATGAAATCACCAGACCAGAAACAAAATGACAAGCACCCAGAAATCAACCCCGAAGACACAGAAATCCATAAACTAAATGACAGAGATTTCAAAATAGCTATCATAAAAACACTCAACGAAATACGAGACAACACAGACAAACAATTAAATGAGATTAGGAGTTTCTTCACAAAAGAGATTGAAATCATAAAGAAAAACCTATCAGGGCTGATGGAGATGAAGAACACAATGGAGGAGATAAAGGAGAATCTGGAATCTTTAAAGAACAGAGCTGACAATATGGAGGAAAGAATTAGTACTTTAGAGGATAGGAATACAGATATACTCCAGATGGAAGAAGAGAGAGAACTAAGACTAAAAAGAAATGAAGAAAGACTCCGAGAAATATCGGACTCTATTAGAAAATGTAACATAAGAATTATAGGTATTCCTGAAGGAGAGGAGAGGGAAAGAGGAACAGAGAGCCTATTCAAGGAAATAATAGCTGAAAATTTCCCAAATCTGGGGAAGGAGCAGGAAATACAAGTAAGCGAAGCCAACAGGACTCCTATATATATTAACAGACAAAGGCCTTCACCACGACACCTAGTGGTAAGGCTAGCCAGGGTCAACGACAAAGAAACAATATTAAGGGCAGCTAGACAAAAACAAAAAATAACGTACAAAGGAACTCCCATCAGGCTCTCAGCGGATTTCTCAACAGAAACTTTTCAGGCTAGAAGAGACTGGAATGATATATTCAAAATACTAAAAGACAAAAACTTTCAGCCAAGAATACTCTATCCAGCAAAAATATCCTTCAAATATGATGGAGAAATAGTAACTCTCCCAGATAAACAAAAGCTAAGGGAGTTCATGGCCACGAGACCGCCACTACAAGAAATACTCAAGAAGGCCCTCAGGCCTGAAAACAAGAAGAGAAAGGGAACACAAAGCTTGGAGTAAGGAGAAAAGTAGGTAGACAAAATCAGAGAAATAGTAGATCTTTACCGGAATAGGTTAGCAACCACTTAAATACTAAACTCAAAGATCAAAGGAAGAAATTCACCAAAAATAAATTTAACCTCATCACTGTAAACACACAGCCACAACACAAGATAGAATAAGGTATAACAAGAGCAACTTAGAAGGGGAAGAGGAAAGTGACTGAATTGACTTAGTATAAGGAAATAGGAGGCTATCAGATAATGGACTATCTCATACAGAAGATTTTTCGCCCAAACCTCAAGGTAACCACTAAACAAATAATCAAATTAAAACCACATATGATAAACAAAGAGAAAACTAGAAGAATCATAAGACAGAACAACCAAACTGAATTGGCAGTCCAAAACAAATGGGACAAGAAACAAAGGAAATGCAAAAGAACCAGAAAATAAGTGACAAAACAGCAACGTTCAACCCTCATATTTCAATAATTACCCTAAATGTAAATGGATTGAACTCTCCAATCAAAAGATACAGAGTGGCAGGATGGATTAAAAAGCAAGACCCAACAATATGCTGCCTTCAGGAAACACATCTTAGCACTAAAGACAAGCACAGGCTCAGAGTGAAAGGATGGAAGACAATACTCCAAGCTAATGGCAAACAAAAGAAAGCAGGTGTTGCCATACTCATATCAGACAAAGTAGACTTCAAGATAAAACAGGTTAAGAAAGACAAAGAAGGGAAATATATAATGATAAAAGGGACACTCCATCAAGAAGACATATCACTTATAAATATATATGCACCCAACATAGGAGCACCAATGTACATAAAACAACTATTAATAAACCTAAAAGGAGAAATCAACAACAACACAATAATAGTAGGGGATCTTAACACCCCACTTACAGCAATGGATAGATCATCCAGACAAAAAGTTAATAAAGAAATATTAGACTTAAATGAAAAACTGGACGAGATGGACCTAGTAGACATATACAGAGCACTCCACCCAAAAACAGCTGACTACACATTCTTCTCAAGCGCGCATGGAACATTCTCTAGGATAGACCATATGTTGGGAAACAAAGCAAGCCTCAATAAATTTAAGAAGATTGAAATCATAACAAGCATCTTTTCAGACCATAAGGCTATGAAACTGGAAATGAACCAGGAAAAAAAAACTGGGAAAGTGACAAAAATGTGGAGATTAAACAACATGCTACTGAACAACCAATGGATCATTGATGAAATTAAAGGAGAAATCAAAAACTATCTGGAAACAAACGAAAATGATAACATGCCATATCAAACCATATGGGACGCAGCAAAAGCGGTCCTGAGAGGGAAACTCATAGCAATACAAGCCCACCTTAACAAACAAGAAAAAGCCCTAATAGGCAACCTTAAATTACACCTAACAGAACTAGAAAAAGAAGAACAAACAAAGCCCAAAGCCAGCAGAAGGAGAGAAATAATAAAAATCAGAGCAGAAATAAATGATATTGAGACCAAAAAAACAGTAGAAAGGATTAATGAAACAAAGAGTTGGTTCTTCGAGAAGATAAACAAAATAGACAAACCCTTAGCCAGGCTAACTAAGAAAAAAAGAGAAAAGGCTCAAGTAAATAAAATTAGAAATGAAAGAGGAGAAATTACAACGGATACCATGGAAATACAGAGGATTATAAGAGAATACTATGAGAAATTATATGCCAACAAATTGGACAATCTAGAAGAAATGGATAAATTCTTAGACTTATACAACCTCCCAAAATTGAACCAAGAAGAAATGGAGAATCTGAATAGACCAATCACAAGTAAAGAGATTGAAATAGTAATCAAAAACCTCCCAAAAAATAAAAGTCCAGGACCAGATGGCTTCTCCAGTGAATTTTACCAAACATTCAAAGAAGATTTAATACCCATCCTCCTCAAACTATTCCAAAAAATAGAGGAAGATGGAACACTTCCTGAATCATTCTATGAGGCCAACATCACCCTGATACCGAAACCAGACAAAGACAATACAAAGAAAGAAAATTACAGGCCAATATCGCTGATGAACATTGATGCAAAAATCCTCAACAAAATATTGGCAAACCGAATACAACAATATATTAAAAAGATCATACACCATGATCAAGTGGGATTTATACCAGAGACGCAGGGATGGTTCAACATCCGCAAATCAATCAACGTGATACATCACATCAACAAAACAAAGAATAAAAACCACATGATCATCTCAATAGACGCAGAGAAGGCATTTGACAAGATACAACATCCATTTATGATAAAAACTCTCAATAAAATGGGAATAGAAGGAAAGTACCTCAACATAATAAAGGCCATATATGACAAACCCACAGCTAACATCATACTCAACGGGGAAAGACTGAAAGCCATTCCTCTGAGAACAGGAACGAGGCAGGGCTGCCCACTCTCACCACTCCTGTTCAACATAGTACTGGAGGTTTTGGCCAGAGCAATTAGGCAAGAAAAAGGAATAAAAGGAATCCAAATAGGTAACGAAGAAGTGAAACTCTCACTATTTGCAGATGACATGATTGTATATATAGAAAACCCTAAAGAATCTGTTGGAAAACTGTTAGAAACAATCAACAACTACAGCAAAGTTGCAGGGTACAAAATCAATCTACAAAAATCAGTTGCATTTCTATATGCTAATAATGAACTAACAGAAAGAGAGCTCAAAAAGATAATACCATTTACAATTGCATCAAAAAGAATAAAATACCTAGGAATAAATCTTACCAAGGAGGTGAAGGACCTATACAATGAGAACTACAAGACATTATTGAGGGAAATCTACGATGACATAAAGAAATGGAAAGATATCCCATGCATGTGGATTGGAAGAATAAACATAGTTAAAATGTCTATATTACCTAAAGCAATCTACAGATTCAATGCAATCCCAATCAGAATCCCAATGACATTCTTCACAGAAATAGAAAAAAGAATACTAAAATTTATATGGGGCAACAAAAGACCCCGAATAGCTAAAGAAATCCTAAAGAAAAAGAACAAAGCAGGAGGCATCACAATTCCTGACTTCAAAACATACTACAAAGCAATAGTAATCAAAACAGCATGGTACTGGTACAAAAACAGACACACAGATCAATGGAACAGAATTGAAAGCCCAGAAATAAAACCACACATATACGGACAGCTAATTTTCGACAAAGGTGCTAAGGACATGCAATGGAGAAAGGAAAGTCTCTTCAATAAATGGTGTTGGGAAAACTGGACAGCCACATGCAAAAGAATGAAAGTGGACCATGTGCTATCGCCATTCACAAAAATTAACTCAAAATGGATCAAAGACCTGAAGGTGAGACCTGAAACTATAAAACTCATAGAAGAAAATATAGGCAACACACTATTTGACATTGGGTTTAAAGGAATCTTTTCGGATGACATGCCTACCCAGACTAGGGAAACTAAAGAAAAAATAAACAAGTGGGACTTTATCATACTAAAGAGCTTTTATAAGACAAATGAAACCAGAATCAAGATGAACAAACAACCAACCAGCTGGGAGAGAATATTTGCAAAACATACATCTGACAAGGGGTTGATCTCCATAATATATAAAGAACTCACACAATTGAACAACAAAAAAACAAACAACCCGATCAAAAAATGGGCAGAGGAAATGAACAGACACTTCTCCAAGGAAGATATACAGATGGCCAATAGGCACATGAAAAGATGCTCAACATCACTAATCATCAGGGAAATGCAAATCAAAACAACACTAAGATACCACCTCACGCCCGTTAGAATGGCCATAATCACCAAGACAAAAAACAACAAATGTTGGAGAGGATGTGGAGAAACAGGAACCCTCATACACAGCTGGTGGGAATGCAAATTGGTGCAGCCTCTATGGAAAACGGTATGGAGATTCCTCAAAGAATTAAAAATAGAGATGCCCTATGATCCAGCCATCCCACTACTGGGAATCTATCCAACGCACCTGAAATCAACAATCCAAAGAGGCTTATGCACCCCTATGTTCATTGCAGCATTATTCACTATAGCCAAGAAGTGGAAGCAACCTAAGTGTCCCTCGACTGACGACTGGATCAAGAAAATGTGGTATATATATACAATGGAATACTACTCAGCCATAAAAAAAGACAAAATCGTCCCATTTGCAACAACATGGATGGGCCTGAAGTGTATTATGTTAAGTGAAATAAGCCAGAAAGAGAAAGACAAACACTGTATGATCTCACTCATATGTGGAATATAAACCAACACATGGACAGAGAAAACTGGACTGTGGTTACCCGGGAAGTGGGGGTTGGGGGTGGGCACAAGGGGTGAAGGGAGTCATATATGGGGTGATGGACAAACAAAAATGTACAACCCAAAATTTCACAATGTTAGAAACCATTAAAATATCAATCAAAATCAAAAAAAAAAAATATCTTTTATAACAGCACCAATAAGCGTCAGCAAGCACACAGGAGACGGCCACATGGAAACCCCACAACGTGGCTCCAGTGAAATGAACCTGACCCGCCTCCAACCACACATCAAAACCAACTCAGGTCAGAGCAGGGCCGTCAACGCAACAGGCACACAGGAGGACGTCTTCAAGTCCTGCACCGACTCCTCAGCCAGCAGGCAAACACATCACGGCTAAAACCAGGAGTGACGAGCTGGACCTTATTCACATGAAGACATACGGACAGGGAGCAGGCACTGGCCGTGCACAGAGCCAACAGAGGCCCTGTGTCCGGACAGAAAGGACTCCCACAGGTCAGCAGGACAGACGCCCGGAGACAATGGGGAGAAAGAAGTCTGAGCAGGCACGTCACCAGACACGTCCAGCGGCCAGTCGACACACGGCTCTCAGAGAAACGCAGTCAAACCACAGGAAACACTGCTCCACGCTCACCAAGGGCTAAAGTCACCAGCATCACGTGCTGGCGAGGACGGAGCGGCCGGAGCCCCTACATGTGCTGTGGGACTGCTCAGCAGTGCCTACAGACCCCCAAGTGCCAGCCATCCCTCCAGGAACCAGTGCACGTGTCCACTGAGACACACAGGGATGTGGACAACCACGACGGGAAGCCATCATCACATCAACCAACAGCAGAAAAGACGGCCAACGCAGAACAGCCACACGGGGGAACAGGACACGACAGCACAGGGATGCACATGCCATGTGACGGGCCTCATCTCACGGGTGGAGCACGGAGGAGAGACAGCACAGGCTGGCCCCTGAGGGGGCCTTTACTGGGGGAGGGTCCCGTGTGTCTGCAGAGTCACAGACACGTCCACTGCCCCGTGACCGTCCTGCCTCCATCCTTTCCCCAAACTGCCCACGAGGGAGCAAGCACATCCCACCCAGCCCACGGCCCGCCTCTGCCCCGGGAGGCCTGACTCTCTCTACTGAGGGTCCCTGACTGCCCTGTCTGTCCCATCCCACCCCCAAACCCAGCTGCTGAACCATCCTGGAAAAGCCCCCTGAGCCAGGAGTGCCAGTCCAGGGCCTGCAGGGGCTCCGGGGAAGAAAAACAAGATTAGAGGCCATAAGCAGGGGACTTCACCGCCCACCTTCTTCACCTGTAAGCGGAGGCGACAACTCCAACCTCAAAGAACAAGAGAGGCCCGCTACACTCTCTAGGGGGCCGACAGGTGGACGCCGAGTCCAGGCCCGCTACACCCTCTAGGAGGCTGACAAACGGACATGGAGTCCAGGACACAGTGCCCTAGAGAACAGGGCAGGGCAGAGGTACGCAGGTCTCTGGAGGGCGTCTGGGACCAGCCCTGAACCAGGAAAAAGAGAGACCTGCAGGCTAAGAGGGGAAGAGTGAGCACACCAGCGAGAACAGGAGCAGCAGCCCCGGGCGGGGAGGGAGGGAGGACGGGGTGGCCGGAGCCAAGGGCAGGCAAGGGGCTACCAGCTGCACGGGTGGCGGGAGCAGGGGACCGGGCTGAGGGACAGTGAGCGGGGGGGGGGCGGGGGGGGGGCATCGACGGGCCCACGGGCAGCAAGGGCGACAGTCTCCCACTTCCTCCCGCCTGGCTCAGCCCGCTGGGCACCCTGCAAGCTCAGGGCGGTGCAGGCAGGCACCCAACCTGGGCCGGGCCCGTGGGATCCCCTCCAAGGATCCGGAAACGGGCCCTGGCTAGACGTGCAGCAAGGCCCTTCCCGGACGGAGTGGGGTTCTCACCCCTCCCTCTCCTGTCCCCCCGTTGCCCGGGCCCCACTCACTCTTCTCTCCGCGGCGGTTTGAGTGCAGGTTGCTAAGGTCGGCTTGGAACTGAGGCCCAACCATGATCTCCTGCAAAGGCAAGGGCCCAGGAGAGTCAGCGCTACCGGAGGCCCGGCCACTGCCCAGAGCACAGGGCGGGGGGGTAGGGGCAGTCGGCGAACTCTGCCCACAGACACCGAGTCCTGCGGTCTCAGGGATGGGAGGCAGAGGCCTGGTGTGTGCATGACAGCGTCTTCCTCCACTCGTCCATCTGTCTGGTGCGGCCAGTCGTGTGGCGAGGGGGCTGAGGCCTGAGGACCCAGGTGTCCTGACGCCCGGCCCAGAGCCCCCAGGACAGGACCTCGGGGACACATCGCTGGGCCAGCAGCAGCACGGACTCCAGGGCCCAACAGCGAGGCCAAGTCCCAGCCTAGCCCACCTCTCAGGAGCCGTGCCGTCGCCCCTGTCCCCGGACGGGGTGGAGGTCCACGCTGAGGGCACTGTGGGGTCAGAGGCACGCACCTTCTTACATTTGTTGGCGGGAAGAGGGTCCTCCTCGGTGTCGGATGAGGCGGAGGAGCCGGGCTCTTTGTCTGCATCGGCAGAAAGCAGGCTTCGGGACAGGGGCACGGGAGAGGCACGCCCGCGGCACCAGGAGGCCCTCCAGGCTGGGGGACACCCCGGGTCTCCGGCCCACTCTCCATCCACCCGACCCCCACGCTGAGCCCTTCCTGAGAAGCGGCACAACCCAGGCCCTGGCCAGAGGACGGTGCGTGACGGGCACAGGAGCGGGGACTCGGGAGGTCCCCCTCTGCTGCGGGTGCCAGGCCCCCAGCACCCCACGCTGCCAGGCCACACGGCCGCAGAGGCAGACAGAGCGGGGGAGGATGGTCTGAGGACGCTGCCCTGGACCTGATGGGCTTTCAGCCACAGGAACAACGCGTCCCCTCCTCGTGTAAACCAAAGCCACCCAGGATCAGCTCCGGGCAGGGCAGGGGAGAGGGGAACCCCAGAGGGCTGAGACGGAGCCAGGGCACCCCCAGGGCACCCGAGGCCTGGCACGAGTCCTCTCCCGGGGCCTTCCGTCCACACCACGAGAGCCCTGCCCAAGTGGAGGGGGGCAGGACACCTACGTCCACTCTGCTCAGGGAAAAGGTCGGAGGCCTCGTGGGAGGTCACGGACGGGGTGAGGTCATCAGCTGAGGACTGTGTCTCTTCCTCTTCCTCCCCTGAGAGCAGATCCTTTGCTATCTGTTCCTTTAACGAGAAAGGAAAGAACAATCCTGCAGTTACTTTCAATCATCTCCACAGGACACAACAGTGACACAGTGACGGCACGGCCGTGCTGAGCCTCCCCTGGAGCACCGAGGGCTCAGGCAGAGCTGTCCTTCCCGCCCTGCAGACGCAGAGACCGGGCGAGGGCAGGCCTCACCCCTGCGCCCTGGGGAGGGGCAGTGCCTGCACCCGCGGCTGGGACAGTGGGCCCGTCGCTGCTCTCTCTGCTGGGCGCTGGGTTTGCAGCTTTGGCACAAGCCCCCTCCTGACCGCGCCCAGGACCTGCAGGACCCGAGGGCCACGCGGGAATGGGCTCCCTGGTTCCGCTCCCCCAGCTGTGTCTCCCCAGGCCGGGCTCCACTCTGCTCCTCCTCCAGCCAGTGGGCAGGGTCTTGGTCCCACCCCCTCCCTGGCTGGCCCCGGCTGTGACTCTGGATGTGGGGAACAGGACCTAAGAAGCAGCCGCGGCCTCACAGCAGGGACGGCGCTCCCACCTGTCCCACCCTCCCGGGATCGCCCCCCTCCCGTCCCAGGGGACCTCTCACCTTGTCCAGGGTCATGTCCGGGAGGTGGGCTGTGGCGTCGCTGCCCTCGCTCTCCTGCTCTGAGATGGGGTCGGACGCCTCGTAGCCATAGAGGGCGAGCAGCTCGTCGAGTGGCATGTCGCTGCTCTGGGGGGGACAGGACCATCACCAAGGGCCACTCGGGGGGACGGGGCCCCGTCGGGGGGGGGCGCTCTGTGGGGACCAGGCCCCGTCGGGGGCGGCCACTCCGGGGGGACAGGGCCCATTGGGAGGCACTGCTCAAAATCCTAAACAAAATACTGGCAAACCGAATACAGCAATATATTAAAAGGATCACACACCATGATCAAGTGGGATTTATTCCAGGCATGCAGGGATGGTTCAACATCTGCAAATCAATCAGTGTGATACACCACATTAACAAAAGGAAGAATAAGAACCACATGATCATCTTAATAGAGGCAGAGGAAGCATTTCACAAGATCCAACATCCATTTATGATAAAAACTCTCAACATGGGTACAGAAGGAGAGTACCTCAACATGATAAAGGCCATATACGACAAACCCACAGCCAACATCATATTTAATGGTGAAAAACTGAAAGCCATCCCTCAGAGAACAGGAACAAGACAAGGGTGCCCACTCTCACCACTTCTATTCAACATAGTACCGGAGGTTTCGGCCAGAGCAACTGGGCAAGAAAAATAAATAAAAGGAATCCAAACTGGAAAGAAAGAAGTGAACTCTCGCTGTTTGCAGATGACACGATCCTATATATATAGAAAACCCTAAAGAATCCATCAGAAAACTATTACAAATAATCGACAACTACGGCAAAGTTGCAGATACAAAATCAACTTACAAAAATCAGTTGCATTTCTATACACTAACAATGAACTAGCAGAAAGAGAACTCAAGAATGCAATCCCATTTACAATCACAACAAAAAGAATAAAGTATTTAGGAATAAACTTAACCAAAGAGGTGAAAGACACATACACTGTAAACTGTAAGATATTATTGAAAGAAACTGAAAAAGACACAAAGAAATGGAAAGGTGTTCCATGCTCACGGGTTGGAAGAATCAACATAGTTAAGATGTCTATACTACCAAAGCAATCTACAGATTCAATGCAATCCCAATCAGAATCCCAATGACATTCTTCATGAAAACTGAACAAAGAATCCTAAAATTTATATGGAACAACAAAAGACCCCAAATAGCCAAAGCAATCCTGAGAGAAAGAACAAAGCTGGAGGCATCACAATCCCTGACTTCAAAACATACTACAAAACTACAGTAATTAAAACAGCGTGACACTGGTACAAAAACAGACACACAGATCAACGGTACAGAATTGAAAGCCCAGAAATAAACCCACACATCTACGGTCAGTTAATCTTTGACAAAGGAGCAAAAAACATACAAGGAGAAAGCAAAGTCCCTTCAATAAATGGTGCTGGGAAAACTGGACAGCCACATGCAAAAGAATGAAAGTAGACCCTTATCTTATGCCATACAAAAAAATTAACTCAAAATGGATTAAAGACGAATGTAAGACCTGAAACTATAAAACCCCTAGAAGAAAATACAGGCAGTACTCTATTTGACACTGATTGTAGCAGCATCTTTTCAAATAACGTCTGACTGGGCAAGTAAAATGAAAGAAAAAATAAACAAATGGGACTTCATCAGACTAAAAAGCTTCTGCAAAGCAAAGAAAACCATGAACAAAACGAAAAGACAACCCACCCACTGGGGGAAAAGATTTGCAAATCATGTATCTGACAAGGGGTTGATCTCCAAAATATATAAAGAACTCATACAACTCAACAACAAAAAGACAAACAACCCAATCAAAAAATGGGCAATAGATCTGATCAGACATTTTTCCAAAGAGAATATACGGATGGCCAACGGACACATGAAAAGACGTTCAACATCACTGATTATTAGGGAAATGCAAAGCAAAACAATGAGATATCACCTTACGGCCATCAGAATGGCTATAATTACCAAGACAAAAAACAACAAACATTGGAGAGGATGTGGAGAGACGAGAACCCTCACACACTGCTGGTGGGAGTGCAAACTGGTGCAGCCGCTAAGGAAAACAGTATGGAGATTCCTCAAAAAATTAAAATTGAAATATCGTACACTCCAGCTATCCCACTACTGGGCATTTATCCAAAGAACTTGAAATCAATGATCCAAAGAGATGTACACACCCCTGTGTTCACTGCAGCATTGTTCACTACAGCCAAGACATGGAAGCAACCCAAGTGTCCACCGACTGATGACTCCATAAAGATGTGGTGTATACATACAATGGAATACTACTCAGCCATAAAAAAAGACAAAATCGTTGCATCTGCAACAACATGGATGGACCTGGAGGAAACAATTTAAGTGAAATAAGCCAGACAGACAAAGAAAATACTGCATGACTTGACTCATATGTGGAATATAACTGATATATGGATAAAGAGAAAAGATCAGTGGTTACCAGAAGGAAGGGGGTGGGGGGCGGGTGAAAGGGGTGAGGGACAGATGTGCAGCGACAGACAATGGTTAGACCACTTGGGATGACCACGATGAGGTTTACTCAGAAAATGATAAACAATAACGTACACCCAAATTCTCACAACGTTATAAACCATTATTATCTCAATAAAGTTACAGGGGTAAGAAAAAGATGGCTGCTTTGGGGGTACAAGGCCCTGTAAGGAGGGGCTGCTCTGGGGGACGGAGCCCTGTCAGGAGGGGCTGCTCTGGGGCTCAGTGCGCGTCCTCCTCCCTGATACAGTCACCCACCGCCACCCGGTCTCTCATCACACAACTACTCACCCCAGCCAGACCCCAGGCCCACACCTTCCGGCAAGGACCCCCTTACGGCCCCCACAGAGGCACAGAGGAGACCTGTGAGCCCAGAGAGGTCAGCCACTGGCCCAAGGACACCAGCCCTGAAAGGTGGAGCCAGGACTGGCCTCCCGGTCCACACCGCACTGCCCAGCAATGCTTCCCCGCCCGGGGCCCGAGCCAGCTTCACTCTGGAAATCTATGCTCACAACCCATGACATCAACAAACAAGAAGGAAAAACTGACCATCCTGATAAATGTGAGAAGGGATCCGCTCAGATCCATGAGCTCTTCTGGGTTTACAGAGCCCTCAGTGTACGAAGCAGAGGGGTCCCCTCATCCCGAGACGGAGACCCCGGCAACCCTCGCTGACCAATAAGTGGCCAGAGCAAGCCCATCACCGTTGGAACACGGAGGAGGCTCCGGACACCGCGGCCTCTGCTCCAGAGCTGCTGGCCACGCTCATCCTGACCCCTGTGGCCGCTGTCGGCTTCCAGCCTCCTGGACGCTCCCTCCTGCCAGCACGTGCCCCCCACCATCCTGCCCGCCCTCTCCTGGGGGCTTCAAGGCCACAGGGAGGGCACCGGTCTGTTCACCGCCCTCCTCTGGGTGGCGACCCCACCCGTCCCCTCCAAACCAAGTCGCCTTCTCACAGGCCCCACAGTGGAGGACGCTCATCACACCGGCCACGCTTTCCAGCACGCATCTGTGGGGGTCAACACGGCAGCCCCAAAACCCCGGGTCCCCGGGCGTGCTGGGGGCACTCAAGGCGAGGCGACCTTCATGCTGAGACTGGGATGTTGCTCCCGCTCCCGCTGCGCTGGCACCCCACTGACAGAGCAGAACGGAGGCGCCCCGCAGAGGGGGGAGCACCCAAGTGCACGTCGTCAGGCTGCTCCTCGCCGCCACCCGCTCCCAGCGTCACAGACGCCAGCTCGCTTACGAACACGCTGCCTAAACTCACTGGTTCTGTTAAATCTCCGAGCAGACGTGGCTTCAGCCTTCCGCCGGAGGACACGGGAAGAAGGCACAGGGAGGTGCTGCCTTCAGGAAGGGCGCCGCGTCCGCGCCGCGAGGGCCGCCCGTCTCGCCCGGAAGAGCGGCCGCACACGCCGCGCTCACCTGGCCGGCACGAGCAGACGGGCCTCGGACGGGGACCACACGGCTGCCACTCCAGAAGAAACGACCGACCGTGCTTGCTGCCAGGGCACAAATCCAGGTTTCGGGCAAAAAATCTGATTTTCTGAAACTTGGACCTGACAATGTGAACCTGATACACTGCGGACGCCCTCCGGAAAGGCAACGTGAGACGGCACGGGTTTCTGCCTCTCCCTCAGCCACCACATTCCTCCTCTTCCTTAGTTTTAGAAAGTTATATCTGAAGAAAATCTAGACGAGGTAATCAGCTCGTAGATAGCTGATGTTTTTGTTAGTTTTCAGAAGTTTTAACTTTGAATTGAACCCTTTTAAGATGTTTTTTTCTTTTCGAAGAAAAGACTTTTTTTGGGTTTGAGACCAAACCAGCACCCAGCTAAAAAACGGCAAGTAATCACTCCTTAAAAGAACTCCAGACACTTCAAAGACGTCTGGGGAGATCTACAATGGTCGTGTCCCCCAGAATTCACACGTAGAAGCCCTCACCCCTCCGTGTGACTGTATTTGGAGACGAGGCCTTTAAGGGAATGAAGTTAAATGAGGTCTGGGGACGGGGCCCTGATCCCACAGCATCACTGTCCTCACAAGAAGAGCCACCGGAGAGCTCGCTCTCTCCCCGACGTGAGGACACGGCAAGGAGGCAGCCCCCTAACCCAGGACAGTAGCCCTCCCAGAAACAGCCCTGCAGACCCTGATCTGGGACTTCTGGCCCCAGAACTGTGAGGAGGTAAATATCTGTTGCTCACAGTATTAGCAAATATATGTCTTCTAGATTTTACATTGTGAACTCTGTCGACACCTGGAAGGCCCCCAGGTTGGGGAGCATTCTGCAAACATCTCAGCAGTGCGGTGACCAGACCCGCCCTCAGCTCAGGACCAGTGGATGTGAACAAAGCCAGAAAGCACAGAGTTCACTGGACACGGCTGTAGAGACCACCCTTCACAAACTAGCACCAGCTGAGTTTCGTGGAGTATCAAATAACATCCACCACTCTCTGGAACGGTCGAGTCCCCTCCCTTCTCCAAGAACAGACCTGACGAGGCTGGACTTACGCTTCAACCAAAGAACACATCCCAACGGACTCACGTCTGCCTCAAAGACAGCAGCAGAGGTCCCACATCTGCTTCTGCACTCACAGACACTTACAAAGTGCAAAATGATTCTACTCTTCTCATTTTTTTGTTTTTGGAAAATAGTTATTTTTTCATTTTCATAAAAAGGTTATTTCTATTAACAATGGGTTTATTGTATAACCCACATAAACAAAGCTTCTTGAGACTCTCAATAATTTTTAAAAGCGTTGGGGTTCTGAAGCCAAAGAGTTTGAGAACGGGGTTTCACATCTAGCCTGCACTGGCCTGGGGTCCCCGAGCCCCGGGAAGGCAGGACCCGCTCTGGCCTGTCGTCCCCTGTGGCCTCAGCTCCAAGCACCGGGCCTGGGCTCTGCGGACACGTGTGGGCAGCACTGGTCACTGTGGAGTCCCAGCGGCCTGGAGATAACTTCAGCCACATGGAGAAACCGTGGACCTACCCAGGAGGGCTCCACCCACCGGACGGGGGACCAGCTCCCCACATACCTGGGAGATGAAATCCTTCTCCAGCTCCTCCTCCTGCTTCTCTGGGCTGCTCGTGGCCTCCCTGCACTCCTCCTGGAGGCCGCAGTTCTGTGACAGGATCTCTGCGAGGCTGAACTGAGGGTCCGCAGAGCCCATGGACACCACTGTGGAGGAGACACAGCCTGAGTGAGCGCCTCACCCGCCAGCCCCAACCCCCATGCGGAGACTGAGCTGGCCGGGGCAGAGGGAGCCACGGCGGCACAGCTGTCAGCAGAGACAAGGCCCCAGTGGGCGGCCACGTGTGTATATGTGCATGTGCTTATGTGTGTGAGGCTGTGCACACACATGCATGTGTGCAGCTGCATGGATCTGTGCATGTGTGTGGCCATGTGAGGCTGTGTCAGCCTGTATATGTGTGTGTGTGTGCCTGCGTACAGGTGCACACGTGTGTCTGATGTATGTGTGTACCTGGGTGTGCACGTGTGAGGCCGTGTGTGCGTGTACAATGTGTGCGTGAGGCTGTGTGTGTAAGTATACGCGTGCATGCATGAGGCCGTGTGTGCGTGTGCATGTCAGTCTGTGCACGGTGGTGGTCAGCGTGGCCCACTCGCCACGTGGGAACTCCTGAAAGAATGAAGAGCACAGCCGGCTGACGCAAAGCCACTTCTGGGGATGTTCTGGGATGTGTCCTGGGGATGCTGGGTCTTCCCGCCCACCAATGCCTGTGGGGTTTGGGGAGAGAGCGAGGGGACCACAGAGATGAACACCAGTCCAGGGTGGTGGGAAGTGCCCATACAGCACGGACCAGGCAGGGGGATGCTGTGCATCCCCCTCGAGAGTCACTGTAGGGATGGGCACAGCACAGGGAACGCCAACAGGCGGCCCACAGTCTGCCAGCCCCTCCTCCAACCCACAGGGCACAGGGCACGGGCCACGGCCCAGCGGCCAGCGGATGGTGCAGATCCGGGGTTTCCCAACAGGACCAGGACGTGTTCACTGCTCTCCCCACAACTGGGCTTCAGTAAGTCGAATTGTAAAAGAAACAACAAAAGAAACCGTCAGGGCTGAAGCCACCCCAGGTGAGAGCCGTTGACAGCCACGCTGGACCTCCACTGGGTCCAAGGCACACGGCAGGGGCTGGACGGGAGGGGGCCCACTCAGACCAGACCCCCGCCACCTCCTTCAAAGCTGCCCCAGCCCTCAGCCTCAGCGCAGGTGCCTGACAGGCCTGCTGGAGACCGGGGAGACGAGTCCTGGCTTCTCTGCGCGCCCGTCCGTCCCCGGGCCCTGCCCGCACGTCCCCATCTGCCCCCAGACCCTGCCCGTGCCCCCCGTCCATCCCCGTCCGTCCCTGGGCTCTGCCGGCACGTCCCCGTCCATCCCCGGGCTCTGCCCGCGTGTTCCGTCCGTCCCCGGGTTCTGGGGGCCACTGCATGGTCTCTGGCTCCGTTATGCTGAGCGAGATTCTGTCTCTGACCACCGCAGAGGCCTGGCGGGCCCGGGCAGGGGGAGGGAGGTGCAGGGAAGGTACCTGCTGTCGTCTGCAAGCCCGGCTCCCCGGGGCACAGGCTGTGAGCAAGGCAGGCGGCCACGCGAGGACGCTGCCTCTCCAGCGAGGAGGCCTGTGAGGGAAGAGAGGCAGGTCAGCTCAGCCGGCGCAGGACCCGCTGCCGGGCATGACAGCAGGGCGCCTGACAGCAAGCACGGGTCAGAGCCCAGCTCCGGGGTGACCTGAGGGAGGGGGGTAACACGAGCTCCTCCGAGGGTTGGGAGGGAGCACCGAGGGGGGGACCAGGCGTGCGGTCACTGAAGTGACTCCCCTGCTCCAGGGGGACACACGCGGAGGGGACGCACGCGGAGGGGGCAGAGACGCTGGCTGACACAGCAGCTCCGGAGCCCCGAGCCCCCATCTCCAGGTGGGGAAACAGCACCCGTGATGAGCCCGGCACAGCCGGCAACCAGCCACGGTGATCACAGGCCCGGGACACAGGGACCAGGCGACCCAGGCCCACACACAGCCCTGCTGCACACACCCAGCTGGCACGCACTGACGGCCGTGCCTGACACAACGGCCCCCTCACAGGGTCCCGGCCTCCAGGAACTTAGCTGGCTGGTGGCCTACTAGTTAGCTGGCTGGTGGCCTACTAGTTAAGTTCGCGTGCTCCGCTTTGGCGACTCGCGGTTCACGGGTTCAGATCCCAGGTGCGGACTTACACACCGCTCATCAAGCCACACTGTGCCAGCAGGCCACATACAAAATACAGGAAGATGAGCACAGATTTTAGCTCAGGGCCAATCTTCCTCACCAAAAAAAAAAAAAAACAGGCAAATAGATGCTGTGGAGAAATCTGGTGATTCCTCCAAAAGCAAACACAGAGTTACCAAATGACCCAGCACTTAACTCTACTCCTAGGTATAGACCCAAGAGAACCGAAAACATACGTCCATACTAAACACACACGTCCATGGCAGCATGATTCATAACGGCCAAAAGGTGAAACACTCAAATGCCCATCGACAGGTGAACGGATCCACACACGTGTCCACCCACACACTGGAACATGACGCAGCCACGAAAAGGAGTGAGGCCCTGACACAGCCACACCGTGGACGGACCCTGAACACACGATGCTCAGTGAGAGAACAAACACAGAAGGACACACGGTGTGTGAGTCCATTGATGTGAAATGTCCAGAACAGGCCCATCCACAGACAGAACGTGGGTGCATGGTTGTTGGGGGCTGAGGAAGAGATGGGGAGTGACTGCTGATGGGGACAGGGCTTCATCTGGGGTGACAGAATGTTCTACAACTAGATAGTGGTAATGGTTTCAAACCTTTGTAAACATACTAAAAACCAGTGAATTAAATAGTTTAAATGGGTATATTTCGTGCTATATAAATTATACCTCAAAGTTTTTAAAAAGGCAAACAAAAGCACTGTAACAGCTCCCATTATCACGATGTTCACAAGTTCATAACAGCAAAAAACTAGACCAACATCTCTCACGAACACCAACATCACCTCCCAGCAGAGTCCAGCAACACACGGAGGAGACTGTACCACGACCAGTGCGGCCCACGCGGGACCCGAGACTGTCTAACACCCTGAAGTCAACAAGACACATCACGTCAACAGACTAAAATCTCCGCAGATGCAAAAAAGCATTTATCAAAAGCCAACGCCCTTTCACGATGAAAACGCTCCACACACTAGGAACAGAAGGGAACTTCCTCACCGACAGAGGGCATCTCCCCAAACCCCAGCCAACGCCACCCTTACGGGGAGAGCTGGATGCTCCCGAGACCAAGAACACGACCGCGATGCCCACTCTCACCATCTCTACTCAACGCGGTCCTGAGGGCTCCGGCCAGGGCAGGAAAGGAAGCCAAAGGAACCCAGATTGGGAAGGGGGAACAAAAGTGGCTTCTTTCTGCAGAGGAGATGATCCTGGACATACAAGATACTAAAGAATCCACTAAAAACCATTTGAACTAATAAACGAGTTCAGCAAGGCTGCAGGACACAAGATCAACACGCAAAAATCAAGTTTATTCCCACACCAGCAACGAACAGTCCAGAAAGGTAACTAAGAAATTTACATACCTCCATGTACAACAGCATCAAAAAGAATAAAATACTTAGGAACAGATTTAGCAAAAGAAGTTGAAAACCTATACTCTGAAAAGTACAAAAACAAGTTGAAAGAAATTAAAGAAGATCTAAATAAATGGACAGACATCCTATAATCACGACTGAGAGGACAATATTGTTAAGACGTCAACACTCTCCAGACGACCTACACACTCCACGCATGCCCATCAGAACCTCGGGCGGCTTCTGTGCAGAAACCAACGGTTTCCACAAATCCCATCAAAACTCAAGGGACCCAGAATCACCAAAACCATCTTAAAAACAGAAGACCACCACCTGACCTCAAAATTACTACAGAGCCACAGGAATCAAAACAAAAAGTTAAACATTTAGATCAAGAACAGAACTGAGAATCCAGAAAAACTCCACACGTTAGCAGTCTAGGGAATTTCAACAAAGGTGACAAGACAACCCCAGGCTTCAAAATGAGGAGTCTTTTCCACACGCGGTGCCAGGACAACTGGACAGCCACATGCAGAAAAACAGGGCTGGACGCCTCCCTCACTCCAGACGCAAACGTTAACTCAGAATGGACCAAAGACCTTACACACAAGAGCTAAAACTGTAAAACTCTTAGGAGAAAACACAATACATCTTTGCTACCCTGGACTAGGCACTGGTTTCCTAGATAAGACACCCAAAACATAAGCAACGAAAGAAAAAACAGATAAACTGGACTTCACCAAAAAACACACTTTTGTGCTTCTAAGGACACTGTCAAGAAAGTGAAAAGACAGCTCACAGAATGGGAGAAGATATTTGCAAATCACAGAGCTGCAAAAGGACTTTGCAGCTAGGATCTAGAATTTATAAAGAATTCTTACAGCTCATCAATAAAAAGATAACCCAACGTAAAAATGGGCAAACATCCGAAGAGACATTCCTCCAAAGAGACACACAAACGGCCAACAGGCACGTGAAAAACTGCTCAACGTCAGGGATTCACAATAAGACGGCACTTCACAATCACAGAACGGCTATGATCAAAAAGACAGATAATGACGGGGCCGGCCCGGTGGCGTAGTGGTTAAGTGCGCGCGTTCCGCTACGGCGGCCCAGGGTTCACGGGTTCGGATCCTGGGCTCGGACCTACGCACCACTTGTCAGGCCATGCTGTGGCGGTGTCCCGTAAAAAGTGGAGGAAGATGGGCACGGATGTTAGCCCAGGGCCAGTCTTCCTCAGCAAAGAGAGGAGGATTGGCAGATGTTAGCTCAGGGCCGATCTTCCTCACAGAAAAAAAGATAATAATGAGGGCTAGGAAGATGTGGACGCTCCAGGCAGGCATGTAAAACGGAGCCACTTTGGAACACAGCCCAGCAGTTCCTCCAAAGGAGACACAGTGTTACCACACGACCCAGCAATTTCACTCCTGGGCATATACCGAAGGGGTTCAGAGTACGCCACCCCAAAACACCTCGCTCTGGCGTGAGGATTATTTTGAGCTGAGGGCAACTGAGAGAAGCAGACACAGGGTGAGCTCCCTGCCCCCCACCTGCTTGACAGCCGACCACAAACCGTGAGGGCGCCCCCACTTCCCGAACATGAGGGGAGCACCACCCCGTCCCGGACACGAGGCGGCACAAACAGGCCTTGCCTACCAGCCCTGCCTTCCACCAGCTCCCAGCACGCGGAGCTTCCCACACTCGCCGCCCTGGACGCTCACAGCCCTCTCCCTCTGCGCATCCTCCTCTGCGGACCTCAAGTCCTCTCATCAAGACGCTGGGGAAGGCCCAGCCCCACCACCCCCGTGGGGTACTCATCGCTGAGTTCTCCCTCCTGATGGGCGCTGCACGTGCTAATAATCTCTGCCTGTTTCTCTCTCGTGAACCTGTCTTTCGTCCGTCTAAATCACAGGGCCCGGCCACAGACCCCAGGAGGGAAGGGGGAAAGTGAGCTTCTCTGCCCCTCCAACACACAGAGAAAAGAAAATGTACGTCCACACGGAAACTCGCACACGAACGTTCACAGCAGGATTACTCGCCAAGCTCAAGGCAGGGAGAACCCTAATGTCGACCAGCTGATGACAAGACAAACCAAAACAAAACAATGGAACACTACGCAGCCACGAAGAGGAGCGAAGCCCTGACACAGCCACACCGTGGATGGACCTTGAACACACGACGCTCAGTGAGAGAACCAGACACAGAAGGACACACGGTGTGTGATTCCATTGATGTGAAATGTCCAGAACAGGCACATCCACAGACAGAACGTGGGTCAGTGGTTGCGAGGGGCTGGGGAGATGGGGAGCTTCGGGGAGTGATGAGGTTTCTTTTGGGGAGGTGAAAATGTTCTAAAGTTGACTGGTGATGGGTGTACAACTCTGTGAATACACTAAAAACCATTGATGTACACACTAAAATGAGTGAATTGTATTGTACGTGAATTATACCTCACTAAAGCTGTTTGCCAAAAAAAGATTAGAATATTTAATAAAATGAAGTTTAAAACTTTAGAAAAAGTTTAGTAAGAATTTCCTCAGTGGTTCCTCAGGAAAACCTCAAGAGGCTGTGTAAGCATTCTCTTCATAAGAAAAACAAGGGAATCGAAGCTCAGAGGGATCAAGTCACTCATCCAAGCTCACACAGCAAGTAAGTGATACAACTACAAACTCAAACCCAGACTCTGCGACTCCGAAACCCCTTAGAGCCCCTCAGTCCATGTGCAGCATAATGAAAGTCCACCAACGGACGGTGAGGCCACGAGAGCTGCGAGGCAGAGCCAGACGGGGCACTGCAGTAGCACGGGTGGGGGCTGGCGAGGACCAGGCGCAGAGGAGGAGGGCGAAGCCTGGTGGGGGAGGAAGGGTGGGGGGGGCCTCTGCCGAGTGGGAGCCTCACCGCCCATCGGCTTTAGGAAGCTGAGCCCCAGGGAGGCAGGAGGCGATGAACGCAGAGGGAGGGAAAGGGAGCCAGCGGCCGGGCGGGGCTGGGGCAGCACACCTGGGAGCAGGCGAGGAGGGCAGGGCACCCGGTGCCCTGGGTCAGCCTGTGGCCGGCAGAGGCGGCCTCGCCTCCCTCCAGAAAACAGCAGGCTGCCATCAGCAAGCAGGCTGCCCCGGGCCCAGGCCCCAGTGCCCTCTGAACCCCCCGGCCCCTGCAGGACCCTCTGGGCTCCCTCTCCACCAGAGCCGGCTTTCCGTCTCCTGCAACCAAGGGCCCCGACTAACGCAGGGAAACTAAGAGAGGCTGACTGGACGCTCGCTGTCCAGAGCGAGAAACAGGGCACAGCCCTGCTGCGTCCACCCGCGGTGCGGCCTCGGGGCGGCGGCGTGCGGGCCTGCAGGGTCTGAGCACCGGGCCCTCCGTCGGAGCGGGAGCTCAGGCAGAGCAGCAGAGCGGGGAGCGGCAGGAACGGCAGCCTGTTCCCCACGGGGCTCCGGACCCCCAAATCCACTTCCAGGCGACTGCGAGTTCCTCAAAACTGACCCAGGAACAGACTGCATGGATTTCCGCCTCCCCCTGCGCCAACCTCGACTTTCAGGGGCAAGCCCACTAGTCATGGAGTTCCTGGGGCTCTCCTTCCCCTCGTTCAGAACACTCTGGATGCTTCCATCCATCACAGCCCTCCGCTGTGCCGAGGGGACGAAGGAAAAGGATGGTGAGCTGGCCAAGGGCACTCGGGGAAAGACGAGTCACGGCAGGAGGACCAGACGGAAGGAAAGCCACGCTCTGGAGACTCGGTCCCAGCAGAGAGGGGCCCTGGCCTGGGGTCCTGCCCAGGCCCCTCGAGTGGCAGAGGCAGCCTGCTCACCAGCAGGAGGACTGCCCATCCTGTCTCGGGGGGTCCCTGGCCTCTCAGACGCAGAGGCAGGAGCCCTCGCCCCCCGGGCAGCGTCTGACTCCTAGCTACCACTCCTCCGAGCTCAACCCACAAGGATGCTGGGGCAGATCCCTCCTCCAAGACGGCTGCACCCAAATGTCCACCCCACAGGCTCTCCAAGTGCGTGGATGTGCCTCCCTTCGAGAGGCAGGGTCCTGCGCCCCTCCCTGTGCATCCGCCCGGGCCTGTGACTAGCAGAAGGGCCTCCATTTGCTTCCAAGGCAAGGTCATACAATGCAATTCAGGTTTCCCCTGGGATGTGCTGGGACAGTCACTCCTGGAACCCAGCCGCCACGCTGTGAGGGAGCCCAAGCCACACGGACAGGCTGGCAGAGGCGTCCCAGCCAGCATCGACAGCCACACGGGAGCCAGGAAGCTTTCCTCCCCTGGGGCCAGCCCCAGCCCCGGCCACTAGCCCTTGTGAGGACTCTGAGTGACAACTGCCCAGCTGAGCCCAGGCAACCCCAGAACCAGGAGAGATAACAAAACCGTTGAGGTTTCAAGAACCCTCCGTGATGCATCGACACCTCCACCCGCCCCGGCTGAGGTGCTGTCCCCGGCTGGACCCCCAGCACTTCCCGCCTCTACCCGACCAGTGTCCACCGAGAACCTGTCCTGGGCTAGGTGGGGTGGTAGGCGCCCGGTGCACGGCAGCCAATCGAGAAGCAGGTTCCGCCTGTCTCCATCCACACGAGTTACCAGCCTGGCTGGGGACACAGACAACAAACAAGTGGACGTGGAGGGTCCCGAGGGGGCAGGGGGGGATCCTCGGGACCACACCAGCGGGCAGGGGGTCACGGGGGCGGGGGGAGGAGGGAGGGACGCACTTTATCCCAAGTACAACGGAGAGCCACGTCTTCTAATCACAAGACAGTGTACTCGGCTCCTCGAGAGACGAACCTGGCGTCCGAGGAGAAAAGAGCACCCTGTCTTCTCTCAGGGTGCGGGTGGCTATCCTGGCAACAACGGAGATCAGGCAGGTGACACTGAGCAAGGGTCACTGCTAGCTTACACATCACCACCTCTACAGTTTGAGACAGCTGGTCGCCAGTGATTTTACAGGGTCCAGCTTCTCTGCGCAGCCACCGAACCGAGATCTTCCGAGACCTTTAGGCTCTTCCCCTTTCAGAGACGAGGAAACCGCAGCTGAGACCTCCTGGGACCTGCCCAAGGTCACACAGAGCAAGAGGCTCCAGAGCCACAAGAGTCTCCCAGGCGGAGGCTGGCCGCGGCCCCTCTCATCTGGGCCTCGCACACGCGCTGGCCCTTTCCCGCCCAGCCTCTCTGCCCAGACTCTCGGGCCCTTGAGGACGGAATCGTCAGGTTTCTGCTCCCAGCCAGACTTTCAGGGCCCCAAATGAAGCCAGGCACACAGGGTTTCTCTCGGGAAACCAACTCAACTCACTTCAGAGGGCACCACCCCAAACTGTCAACAGGGGTGACAGGAGCGCCCCAGGCACCTGGCGGCCGCGAGGGTGCCAGGGCTCGGCACTGGGCAAGGCAGGGTCAACAGACGAGCCCGGCAGCCCTCAGGAGAGGCTGGCAGGGGAGCCGATCCCGTCCACCCACGACACACAGATCCCTGCCAGGCCAACAGTGCTGCCCAGATGCCACCTGGGGCCCAGGAAGAAGGCCCCCGATGCCCAGGGCCAGGAGCGCACACAGACACACACACTTGACTACCACACCCTGCTGGGCCATCACTAGACTCGGCTTCTGTCTCCAACCCACAACGCCAGCCACTGCCCACAGGAGGCCTCAGTTTCCCTAAATGCCCCCAAAGAAAGGAGAACCAACTCTCCAAGAACCCTCTGGATCCAGCCACCCAGCATAAGGCAGGGACTGGCAGGTGAGTCAGGCCCTGCACCCTCCTTGGTGCACGTGCAGGGCCTATGGCTACCCCCGAGGACGTCACTGGTGGGAGAGAGTGGCCAGGCCCACCCTGCAGGCGCACCCACGCTGCGCTCAGACATAAACTATCCATGCGGCCCCGTGAGCAGCCGAACACCCCAGACCCCTGGGTGGGCACCCTCTCCTCTCGGCCTCAGGGGCCCACCCCCGGACCACGACCACTCGCTGGGTCTGCGGACCCGCGCGACGTGTCCAGGCTGCACCCTCCGCACGCACCGCGCCCCGGCGGGCGCACCGTGTCACCCCACCCGCACCCAGGCTGCGAGGGGGAAGGGGGGTCGCACGGTCTCGTCCAACTTCCCGAAGTGGAAACTTTTCCGCCCCCGGCTGGACCTGCAGGAGGCTCTCGGCGCCCGTCTCTGCCCTGACGGCCCCGGGGAGTCTGCTCGCGCATCCCAGCGCCCACCCGCGGGTCCCCAAGTCGGAAACCCTCCGAATCCCAGCACTGGGCCGGCGCCCAGCGTTTCGGGCCAGGGGTCGCCGCCCGATCGCGGACGGAGAAGGAACCCCGGCGCCGGGGTCTGCTCCGACCCCCAGCGCCCCGCGAGCCGGAGCCCGCCCGGGAGCGGCGGGAGGGCGCCCCCGCCGCAGGGGGCTCGCGCGGGCCGCGGGGGTCCGCAGGGGTCCCCGGGCAGCGGCCGCCCGGCCGAGCGCCGCGCAAAGTTGGCGGGGGAGGGGCGGGGGGACCGCGGACCCCGGGGGCGCGGCCGCGCGGGGACCGGGCCGGGCGCCCACCCCGCGTCCGTGCGCCCCCGCCCAGGGCCCCCGCCCACTCCGCCCCCCGCCCGCGCCCGCCCGCGCATGCGCGCCGCAGCCCGCGATGTGGCGGCGGGAGGGGCCGGGAGCCGCCGCGGAGCCCCGCGCCCCTCGGCACACGGGCGCGGCACCGGCCCGGCCTCTGCCCCGCGGGGTCCGCGCCCGGAGCCCCGACACGCCGGCGGGCCGAGCCGCGGAGCGGGGGCGGGCGCCGGCTCCCCCGGCCCGCTCGCTCACCTCCGCCATGGCCGTGTGTGCGCGGGAGGCGGCGGCCGCGCCGGGATCCCCGGATGCGGGGCCGCGCGCTCATTGGCTGCGGCGCCGGGAGGGCGGGGGCGCCGGGCGGGGCCAGGGGCGGGGCCAGGGGGCGGGGCGGGCGGGCGCGTAGTAGGTGCGCGGGCGGCGTGCGCGGGCGGGCGGACAGGGTCCGCGTCGTAGTAGGTTCGCGGACCGGCTGCGCCGGCGTGGGTGCGCGGGCGGGCGGACAGGGTCCGGGCCCCCTGGCCCGGGCCCGGGCCTGGGCGGTGGGGGATGCCGGAGGGAGAATGCTAACACCTGGCAGCTACACCTGCGTAGGGCACGCTGGTCCCGTTTCCTCTTACCAATCCCATGGCCCCATAGCATTAGTACCCCCATGTCACAGATCAGAAAACCGAGGCCCAGAGGGACCGACCCCCAATGCATAAGTGATGGAGCCAGGATTGAAGGTTCTGGAACTTCCGCGTGGCTCTGGAACTTTCTGCACTTGTGCACCAGTGATGATCCATCTAGGGTGCCAAAGAGTCGCTTGGGGAGCTTACGACCATGCGCCTTGAGACACGTGGCCGCCCTGGACTCGGGCGTCCGTGCCTGGGCGGGCAGGGGAGGTGGGCGGGAACCGGGCCCGCTTGGCTCTGAAGGCCCTCGTTATTGATTGGTCACGTATTTACGGGCCGTTTGCAGTTCTGAACCTGTGCTGGGCGCTGGAGGGGAGTTGGAGTCCCAACAGGGCTTGGTGGCATTTTAGATTTCAGACTGACAAGTGCATTGAGCACAGGGCGGGTGTAGAGAGAGCAAGAGAGGAACAGCGAAGCCCCAGGTGGCCCGAGCTGGCCGCTGTGTGGCCTGTGACCGAGGTGGCGGCTGGAAACAGAGAAGCGGAGGGAGGGTGGGGACGGTGGGCTCCACGAGCTCCCGGGAGGGACTGAAGGGGGAGAGAGCGTGGGGGACAGCCCCCAGATTTCTGGCTGGCGCAAGTGAGCGGATGGTGGTTCCTGCTGAGGCCAGGAGGAAGGGAATTGGAGAGTCAGGGGACCCCCAAGCCCCGTTCCTTTCCCAGCTGTCAGCCACCACAGTGCTGAGAAGTCCAGATGCACCCTGCACGATGTGATGCTCGATAGGAAAGCGTTACCCCAGCCCCCAGGACCTGCCAGCGGGAGGGGGCAGCACCACTGTGCTCTCCAGTCCCCTGGGTCAGTGAGCCCCCGCTCCCTGTGTAGGCTTGCAGGCTGCGAATGGGGTTTCAGGCTCTTGTGACCCAGAGTCCTCACTGACACAGAGAACAGCTGGTCATTCATTCATTCAATCAATGTGATGTGTCTCCCCCCCACCACCACCCCCAGCCCTCAGCGGGGTGCTGGGCAGCCAGGGCTCCAGGGAGGCAGGAGTCGCATCAGCAGATACGACGAGAGTGGGGCTTCGTGTCCTAACAGGTGGCAGCAGCCAAGCAAAAGGGCTTGAGTCTGCCTAGGGCAGCGGGAAGACTCCGGGGAGAGAGCTTTGACAAGAATCACTGACCGATGTGAAACGCAGGGAGAAGCGGGTTCAGGTGAAGAGAAGGGTGTTTTTAGGGTCTGAAAGCCTCTCCTCACCCACTGATTCTCAGGTAGAGAGGAGAAATGAGGCAACCTTTCGGCCAAGTGAGAAAAATTAACGTCACTTGTGAGGGGCGGTGCGCTGAGGACACTGTATCACTTAATCTGGCCTGGAGGGCACAAGCTGTATCCGTATTTGAGGAAACTTCAGACGGACCTCAAATAAGGAACCCTCTGTTAAACAAACCAAAAAAAAAAGGGCTGTATTCTTCAAAAATGTTAATGCTGCAAAAGACTAACCTGTGGAAACCTTCCAGACGTGACAGCTAAATGCAATACGTGATCCTAGACAGGATCCGAGTGCAGAGGGAGATGCTACAGACAACATGATCGGGTCAGCAGACAAAATTGAAATTCAGGTGTGGATTAGAGGAAAGTATGGCATCGGTGTTAAGTGCACTGAAATCGGTAACCCTTCTGTGGTTAGCACATTCTTATTCTCAGGAAATTCACACCAAAGTGTTTACGGGTTACTGCAGACTGAATGTCTGTGTACCCCTGAAATGCATATATGGGAACCTAATCATCCTAGTGTGGTGGCATTAGGAGGTGGGCGTTCGGGAGGTCTTTAGGACTTGAAGGAAGAGCCCTCATGAATGGGATCAGGGGTAACAGAGACCCCAGAGAGCTCCCGGCCCCTTCTGCCGCGTGAGGACACAGCAAGGAGGTGCCGACTATGAACCAGGAAGCGGCCCCGCCAGACGCTGAATGTGCTGGCGCCTTGATCTTGGACTTCCAGCCTCCAGAGAGTGAGAAATGCACTTCCGTTGTTTATAAGCCACGCGGTCTATGACATTTTTGTTACAGCAGCCCGAAGGAACTAAGACAGGGTAAGTGCCGTGATGTGTGCAAGTTACTCGTAAGTGCTTCAGAAGAAGATATTTTACGTCTGTAAAACACACGCGGGGAGAGAGAGACAGCGACAGAGAGAAAGGGTGCAAATGATAAAGCCATGGGGAGAAATGTTAACAGCTGAGTCTGGGAAAGAGTGTGTGGATGCTTTTTTGACTATACTTATTCTTGCAATTTTTCAGTAAACCTGAATGATTTTCAAATACAAGTGAAAGAAATGTGGGGCCAGCCCAGTGGCGTAGTGGTGGTGAAGTTCACACGCTCCGCTTCAGCAGCCCGGGGTTCACAGACCTCCCCACCGCTCATCAAGCCGTGCTGCTGTGGTGGCGTCCCACATAAAATAGACGAGGATAGGCACGGATGTTAGCCCAGGGCCAATCTTCCTCACCAAAAAAAAAAAAGTAAAAGAAATAAAGCTAAGAAAATAAAGAGCAGTGTGTGCACTGAGCCGTAGGGAGGAAAGGAGGGGCTGGCGAGGGCACCCGGCAGGGGGAGCAGAGGCAAAGTTTAGGAGACTGGGGTGCACGGTGTTTAAGGGGTTGCAACGGAGCAGGGTCACCATCGGGCTTTCTGGATCCTTCTGTGCCCAGTTTTGACGTGAAGCGGACAGCACCCACGGGCTGACGGAAGCCGGATGACAGGGCGTCAGACCCCTCAGGGACGAGGGTCTGAGTCATTCACCAGGGGAGCCTCGGAGAAGGTGTGGTGGAAGTGAGTGGGTGAGCCCCAGGCAGCAGTGGGGGCTGTATGCTCATCATTTTTTTTTTTTTTTGGTGAAGAAGATTAGCCCTGAGCTAACATCCAAAGCCAATCCTCCTCTTTTTTGCTGAGGAAGACTGGCCCTGGGCTAACATCCGTGCCCATCTTCCTCCACTTTATATGGGACACCGCCACAGCATGGCCTGACAAGCGATGTGTTGGTGCGCACCCGGGACCCGAACCTGCGAACCCCGGGCCACAGAAGCGGAGCGCGCACACTTAACCGCTGCGCCACTGAGCAACTTGGGTTGCTTCCAAGTCTTGGCTATAGTGAATAATGCTGCAATGAACATAGGGGTGCATAAGCCTCTTTGGATTGTTGATTTCAGGTTCTTTGGCTAAATACTCAGTAGTGGAATAGCTGGGTCATATGGTATTTCTGTTTGAATTTTTTGAGGACTCTCCATACTGTTCTCCATAGAAGCTGCATCAGTCTGCGTTCCCACCAGCAGAGCATGAGGGTTCCCTTCTCTCCACATCCTCTCCAACATTAGTTATTTCTCATCTTGTTAATTATAGTCATTCTAACAGGTGTGAGGTGATATCTCATGGTAGTTTTGATTTGCATTTCCCTAATGATGAGTCATGTTGAACATCTTTTCACGTGCCTATTGGCCATCTGTATATCTTCTTTGGAAAAATGTCTGTTCATATCCTCTGCCCATATTTTGATCGGGTTGTTCATTTTTTTGTTGTTGAGTTGTGTGAGTTCTTTATATATTTTGGAAATCAACTCCTTGTTGGATAGATGATTTGCAAATATTTTCTCCCAGTTGGTAGGTTGTCTTTTTGTTTTGTTCATGGTTTCCTTTGCTTTGCAGAAGCTCTTTAGTCTGCTGTAGTCCCATTTGTTTATTTTTTCTTTTGTTTCCCTTGCCTGAGTGGACATGGTATTAGAAAAGATGCTCCTAAGACCGAAGTCAAAGAGTGTACTGCCTATGTTTTCTTCTAGGAGTTTTATCATTTCAGGTCTAACATTCAAGCTTTAATCCATTTTGAGTTAATGTTTGTGTATGGTGCAAGACAATGGTCTACTTTCATTCTTTTACATGTCGCTGTCCAGTTGTCCCAACACCATTTATTGAAGAGACTTTCCTTTCTCCACTGTATGTTCTTGGATCCTTAGACAAAGATTAGCTGTCCGTATATGTGTGGTTTTATTTCCGGACATTCAATTCTGTTCCATTGATCTGTCTGTTTTTGTGCCAGTACCATGCTGTTCTGATTACTCTTGCTTTGTAGTATGTTTTGAAGTCAGGGATTGTGATGCCTCCAGCTTTGTTCTTTCTCTCAGGATTGTTTTGGCTATTTGGGGTCTTTTGTTGTTCCATATAAATTTTAGGATTCTTTGTTCTGTTTCCATGAAGAATGTCATTGGGATTTTGATTTGGATTGCATCAAATCTGTAGATTGCTTTAAGTAATATAGACATTTTACCTATGTTTATTCCTCTAAATCATGAGTACAGAATATCTTTCCATTTCTTTGTCTTCTTCGATTTCTTTCAATAATATCTTATAGTTTTCAGTGTATAGGGTCTTTCACCTCCTTGATTAAATTTATTCCTAGACATTTTATTCTTTTTCTTGCGATTGTAAATGGGATTGTATCCTTGACTTCACTTTCTGCTAGGTCATTATTAGTGTGTCAAAATACAACTGATTTTTGTATGTTGTTTTTGTATCCTGCGACTGTACCGTATTTGCTGATTATCTCTAGTAGTTTTTTAGTGGATTCTTTGGGGTTTTCTATATATAGAATTATGTCATCCACAAATAGTGAGAGTTTCACTTCTTCCTTTCCAATTTGGATCCCTTTTATTTCTTTTTCTTTCCTCATCGATCTGGCTCAGACTTCCAGGAGTATGTCGAATAAGAGTGGTGAGAGCTGGCATCCTTGTCTTGTTCACGTTCTCAGAGGAATGGCTTTCAGTTTTCCTCCATTGAGTATGATGTTGGCTGTGGGTTTGTCATATGTGGCCTTTATTATGTTGAGGTACTTTCCTTCCATACCCGTTTTATTGAGCGTTTTTATCATAAATGGATGTTGGATCTTGTCAAATGCTTTCTCTGCATCTATTGAGATAATCATGTGATTTTTATTCTTCATTTTGTTATTGTGATATACCACATTGATTGATTTACAGCTGTGCAGTCATCCCTGCATCCCTGGAATAAATCCCACTTGGTCATGGTGTGTATTCAATTTGCTAATATTTTGTTGGGGATTTTTGCATCGATGTTCATCAGTGATACTGGCCTGTAGTTTTCTTTTTTTGTTGTCCTTGTCTGGTTTTGGTATCAGAGTAATGTTGGCTTCATAGGATGAGTTAGGGAGCTTGCCTTCCTCTTCAATTTTTTGGAATAGTTGAGAAGGCTAGGTATTAAGTCTTCTTTGAATGTTTGGTGGAATTCTGGTCCTGGACTTTTGTTTTTTGGGAGGTTTTTGATTACTGTTTCAATCTCTTTATTTGTGATTGGTCCATTCAGATTCTCTATTTCTTCTTGATTCAGTTTTGGGAGGTTGTATGATTCTAAGAATTTATCCATTTCTTCTAGATTGTCCAGTTTGTTAGCATACAGCTTTTCATGGTATTCTCTTATAATCCTTTGTATTTCTGAGGTGTCTGTTGTAATTTCTCCTCTTTCATTTCTGATTTTATTTATTTGAGTCTTCTCTCTTTTTTTTCTTAGTGAGTCTGGCTAAGGGTTTGTCAATTTTGTTTATCTTCTCAAGGAACAGCTCTTAGTTTCATTGAACCTTTCTACTTTTTTTTTTTGATGAGATGTGAATGAGATATTTCTCAAAATAACATAGAGACCAAAAGAGAAAATTTTCTGCTCTAATTGTTATTATTTTCCTCCTTCTGCTGACTCTGGGCTTTGTTTGTTCTTTTTCTAGTTCTTTTAGGTATAGGGTAAGCTTGTTTATTTGAGATTTTTCTTATTTGTTGAGGTAGGCCTGTATTGCTATAAATTTCCCTCTTAGAACCTCCTTTGCTGCATCTCATAAGAGTTGGTATGTTGTGTTTTCATTTTCATTTGTCTCCAGGTATTTTTTGATTTCTCCTTTGATTTCTTCATTGATCCAGTAGTTGTTCAGTATTCAGTAGCGTGTTGTTTACTCTCCACATATTTGTGACTTTTCCAGCTTTTTTCTTGTAGTTGATTTCTAATTTCATAGCATTGTGGTTGGAAAAGATGCTTGATATGATTTCAGTCTTCTTAAATTTATTGAGGCTTGTCTTGTTTCCCAACATATGGTCTGTCTTTGAGAATGTTCCATGTGCACTTGAGAAGAACGTGTAGTCTGCTGTTGTCAGATGGAATGTTCAGAGAACATTCAGGCATCTATTCAGTCCATCTGGTCTAGTGTTTCATTTAAATCCACTATTTCCTTGTTGACTTTCTGTGTGGATGATCTATACATTGATGTAAGTGAGGTGTTGAGGTCCCCTACTGTTATTGTGTTGCTGTCAATTTCTCCCTTTAGGTCTGTTAATAGTTGCTTTAAATACTTTGGTGCTCCTGTGTTAGGTGCATATATATTCATAAGTGCTATGTCCTCTTGGTGGAGTGTCCCTTTTATCATTATATATTGCCCCTCTTTGTCTCTCATTACCTTTTTAATCTTGAAGTCTACTTTGTCAGATACAAGTATGGCAATACCTGCTTTCTTTTGTTTGCCATTTGCTTCGAGTATTGTCTTCCATCCCTTCACTCTGAGCCTGTGTTTGTCTTTAGAGCTGAGATGTGTTTCCTGGAGGCAGCATATCGTTGGGTCTTGTTTTTTAATCCATCCAGCCACTCTGTGTCTTTTGATTTAGGAATTCAATCCATTTACATTTAGAGTGATTATTGGTATATAAAGACTTAATACTGCCATTTTATCTCTTGTTTTCCAGTTGTTCTATATTTCCACTGTTTCTTTTTCCTTGTCTTTCTGACTGCCATTTCAGTTTGGTGGTTTTCTGTAACAGTTTTCTCTTTATTTATGATTTGTGACTCTGCTCTAATTTTTTGTTTGGTGGTTACCGTGAGGTTTGTATCAAAGACCTCATAGATGAGATAGCCCATTTCCTGACAGCCCCTTATCTCCCTTAGCCTAAGCAGGTTCCATCCCTTCCTATTCCCCTTCTATGTTTTTGTTGTCACAAATTATTCTTTTTTGCGTTGTGAGTTTGGGACCAAATGGAGGTGTTTGTTGTTATTTTCGATGCTTTCTTTCCCTTTATCCTTTATGTTATAATTGTTTGCTAACCTCTTCTGATAGGGAGCTGCAACTTTCTGATTGTTGTCTGTCTATTGATCTCCTTGCTCAAAGCTTTGTGAACCCTCGCCTTTTTGTTCAGGTAGGAGGGGTCCCTTCATCATTTCTTGTAAGGCAGGCCTAGTGGCAGTGAACTCCCTCAGCTTTTGTTCATCTGGGAAAGCTTTTATTTCTCCATCACATCAGAAGGGTAATTTCACCAGATAGAGTATTCTTCGCTGAAAGTCTTTGTCTTTCAGTATTTTGAAGGTATCGTTCCACTGTCTCTTAGCCTGTAAGGTTTCTGCTGAGAAATCTGCTGAAACCCTGATGGGGGTTCCTTGGTAGGTTATTTTCGTCTCTCTTGCTGCCCTTACTATTTTTTCTTTGTCATTGACTTTTGACAGTTTTAATGTTATATGCCTTGGAGAGGGCCTTTTGGCACTGATGCAATTAGGAGTTGTATTGGCGCCCTGCACTTGCAGGTCCAGTTCCTTCCCCAGGTTTGGGAAGTTCTCAGCAATTATTTCTTTGAAGAAGCTCTCTGCTCCTTTCTCCCTGTCTTCTCCTCCCTCTGGGAGATTATAAGCCTTATGTTACTTTTCCTAATTGAGCTGGATATTTCTCAAAGAATTTCATGGTTTTTTAAAAATCTTAGTTCTCTCTCCTCCTCTACTTGAAGCATTTCTAGGCTTCTATCTCAGACCTCACTAATTCTCTCCTCCATAGGGTCTGCTCTTTTTTTTTTTTTATGCTTTCTACATTATTTTTTAATCTCATTAATTGTGTTCTTCATATCCAGAATTTCTGTTTGGCTTTTCTGTTAGAGCTTCAATCTCTTTGGTGAAGTATTCCTTCTTTCATTAATTTTATTCTTGAGCTCCTTGAACTGTTTTTCCGAGTGTTTTGTAGCTCATTGAGTTTCTCTATGACAGCTGTCTTGAGTTCTCTGTCAGATTGTAATCTTCTGTGACTTCAGGTTTGGTTTCTGGAGAGTTGTCATTTTCCTTCTGTTCTGCTGTGTTACTGTACTGTCGATCTTCATGCTGTTTGATGAATTGATCCTCTGCTGGGGCACATTTGTGGTAGTCATGGCCTTCTCTTATTTGGGTCAGGCTCCGGTTACTTTGGTTCTGATTGCCCGGGTCTTGTGTTCCTCCACTGGCTCTCCGTGGGCTCACACACTGCTGTCCCGTGCACCACCTGCACTGCTGTTCCCAGGTTGTCTTGGGGTGCTGGTTGCACTGCTGCCAGGGGTGCTGCGTTCACAGGTGTGCCATCACTGGTGGGGTCCAGTGACAGTGGGAGCCGTCACTGGTGGGATCCCAGGGACCCAGGGACTCATATGCAGCCCCCCTGGCTGGTGAAGCGGGGCTGGGTCACCTCTTCTGCTGTGGCTTCTGATGCTTCTGGCCACAGACTCCACCTGCCACGGCAGAGGCAGGGGTGGCAGGGGGCTGTTTTTCCTGTTCCTGCCCCATCTGCTCATAGTTGTGCCGGTCGGGCCACTCTGTGTTGGCACAGGCCAGACCACCGCCACTCACCATGGCTCAGTGGGCACCCGCATGGGGTGGCCACTGCCACTCCACAAGTGTTTGTGCACAGGCCAGGCTGTCCCCACCTCCACTCACAGTCATGCTGGCCACTGTGTGAGGACCTTGACCTGGCTCGCTGCCCCCAGGGAGGGGGAGGGGGCCACTCTCCTGGTCCCACTGGCTCCCGGGGGTCCAGCCCACCCACCTCCAGATGCACGGCTGCGTGGACCTCTCAGGCGTCCTGCTGTGCTGTGTGGAGGATCCTCTGCTGGTTAGTGGATCTCTGTTTAGTCGTAACTTAGGGGGAGAGACAGAGGGGATAGCTCCCTCCACCTTGATGCTAACGTCACTCCCCTAAAGTTACATTTCAATTTTCAAAGCTCCATCAGCGTGAAGTTTTTCTCGGCTTGAACAAGAACACTGCAAGGTGAGGTGGTCTTTGGCAAGAGAACGTGCGTGCCATTTTGGACACTCGGTTGGTTTAAAGTCCTGTTTTGTTGGTTTGGAAGGTCGCTACGGCTGAGAACCCCAGGTCAACGCCCCGTGTTGGTGGAAGCGTGTCATTTGAAGTGCGTCATTTGAGGGGCCGGCCCCACTGCAGTCACAGGAAAGTGTCTTCAGACTCTGCCTTTTCGGTCAACCTTGATGACTTCTGACACGCCTGAGTTTCCTCTTGCTGCTGTGACAAACCACCACTAATTGAGTAGCTAAAACTCCGCACGTCTGTTATCAGGAGGTCAGAAGGTTCGCAGGGCAGACGTCCGGGTGTCGGCAGGGCCCTGCTCCCTCTGGAGCCCCGGGGGGAGGATGTGCTTCCTTCTGGGGCCGAACTCCTCCAGCTTCAAATCCAGGGCATAACATCTTGCTTTGGGGTCATAACACCTTCTTTCTCTGAAGCCAGATTTCCCTCTGCCTCCCTCTTAAGAGGACGAGTGATTATCTTGGACCCACTGGTAATCCAGGATAATCTCCATATGTCACAGTCCTTAACTCCATCTGTCCCTTTATATACATCCCATTATATCCCCCAAAGCCCCTTTTGCCAGATAAAGTCATGCATTCCCCGATTTTCGGGGTTAGGACCCGGGCGTCTCTGGAGCTGGACTCAGCTGACCACACAGTCCGAGCTCGGACTGAGGACGCCCCATTCCGGGATGGGAACGCACGACCTCGCTGGGCTGGAGTCTTGGGGGATCCGCTCATGTTCTTATTTCAACTGCCTCCTGCAGAGCTCTCCCTCCTGTTCCCGTTGTGCCCACCAGAGCAACACAGAGAGGGTCCGCGACCCCATCCCTTCATTCAACAAATGAGGGGTCACCTCCCTGCCCGTCTTCAAGAGCCACTTACTCAGCGAGGTGCCCGGCCTCCTCAAACATCACTTATTTGTCGATTTGCATCTTCCTGTCATTCAAGAGGATGAGGGTTTTTTAACCTTTTTCTTCTGGACACCTGTCTGGGTCTGCTCCTCTAAGTGCTCAATAAATGATCTTTTGATCATTGAATGAATTGATATCCTCAGAGAACTGAGAGTCTGGTAATAATTTGGATTCTCAATCTCACGGCTCCGTCTCTGAGAGAACACTGGTAGAGGGCTGGCCTCGCCATCAGCACATCACACGATCCCGACCCAGACGCTGGTCCCCAAGTGGCCCAGTCAGAGCCGGCGAAATATGGGACTTCGTCCAGGGTTTCAGAGAGAGAAAAGATGTCTGTCTCACTGTGGTCAGCTGAGTAACGGCCACAAAGACGTCCCCGTCCTGGTCCCAGGCCCTGTGGATGTGTCACCTCATGTGGCAGAGAGGACTTTGCAGATGGATTAAGTCAAGGCCCCTGAGATGGGGATGACCCTGGATCCCCGGGGGTCCAGTGTCATCACAGGGTCCTCATCAGAGGGAGGAGGAAGGTCAGAGGCAGAGAAAGATGGGAGACGCTGCGCTGCTGGCTGTGCAGACGGAGGAAGGGGCCCCGAGCCCAGGACGCGGCCTCTAGAAGCCGGAAAAGGCAGGAGACGGTTCTCCCTGGAGCCTCTGGGAGGACAGCCCTGCCCAACCTGGATTTAGTCCACAGAGGCCCGTGTAGGACACCCCCCCCCCGGCATCCAGGACCATGAGATGACGAGTGTGTGTGGTTTGAAGCCACCCTGTTTGTGGTGGTCTCTCACAGCAGCCGCAGGAAACTCATACAGGGACGGTGGGTCTTTCCCGACCTCTCTGAGCCTCAGTCTCCAGCTCTGTGAAATGGGGACAATCACAATCCCCATCACTGAGTTGCTGTAAAGATCATAAGTCAGGCCACAGGCGTTAGCTGGTTTTCTCCTGGAGGTCTCTCTGAGTCTGAGGTGCTTGCGGACCCCCGGGACGTGGCTGGATGAGCCAGTGTGGACGTAAGAGGGCCAGAGGGAAAATTCTGGAGTTGGGGAAGGCTGAGGTCCAGCCTCAGAGAAGCCCAAGATGGCAGGTGAAAGTGACGTGGAGAATAAAAGGGCCGGACAAACCACAGGCTGGGTACCAACATAAATATTATTATTATTCCTCCTCCTCGACGTGCTGGCCGTCCAGCCACCCCCCGCCTCCAGGCCCAGGCGCTCGGAGCCAGCCACACACACAGGGTTAGGATGCACTTGGGCGTTTACTGGGAACGGGGTCTCGGAGGCCGGGCCTGGGTCGCTCACACTTTTCTGGTGATGCTCTTGGGGGTGGCGAGCTCGCAGAGGCGAGGGGACGCCCGGGCCACCAGGGAGGCCGGGGAGATGGAGTGGGGATCGTAGCCCTCGTTGAGGTCCCTGCGCACCTTGGGCTGGGCCAGGGAGACGATGCGGGGACTGGCCACTGCCCTCTTGGTGACGTCCAGCACCTCCCAGCGCGGATCTCGGTCAGGAACACACTTGTCCGACTGGGCCTTGGGCACTGGAGGGGCAGGAGAGAGGGACAGCGTCAGGGGCTGGGGCCCCTCCTCCTACAAGACCAACCTTCTAGTCTAAGCTCCCAAGGCCAGTGGCCCGTCCTGCGATGGAAGAACGGATCCACACAACGTGCCTGTCCACCCAGTGGAATACAATGCAGCCATGAAAAGGAGTGAAGCCCTGACACAGCCACACCACGGACGGACCTTGAACACACGATGCTCAGTGAGAGAACCAGATACAGAAGGACACACAGTGTGTGAGTCCACTGATGTGAAATGTCCAGAGCAGGCACATCCACAGAAAGAAAGTGGGTTCGTGGTTGTCAGGGGGTGGGGGGGGGATGGGGGAATTGTTAAAAAAGAGACAACAGGCCCAAAATTGAGTCACTTGTGCGCAGCCCACAGCTGCAAACCAAGACCTAATACCCAACCCAGCTGCAGTTTCCACCTCCCAGGACTGGAGCCTTTAACTGGTCACTCTGGGGCTTTCTGGTCAGCACAGTGAGCTCATCTGCCAGGCTGACCCTCTCCAGCCCCCAAAGGAGGACGCCGTGACCCACTTGTCCCCCTGTCCCCGTTCTGTCTCCACTTTGAGTGGGTCCTCAGAGCCCCTTTCTCTTTGCCAGATTCGTGAATGACTCACTAAAGCCAGCTCGACCTTCAGGATTTACTCAGTTGAGTTTTGCTTATTTAACAGAAGTGAGCACTAACAGGCGGGGGGCTCTCTTTGGGGTGATGAAAATGTTCTAAAACAGATCGTGGTGACAGGTGCACAACTCTGTGAATGTACTAGAAACTATCAAAGTGCCCACTTTCAAAGGGTGAATTGTGGGGCCGGCCCGGTGGCATAGCGGTTAAGTTCACACGCTCCACTTCGGCAGCCTGGGGTTCGTGGGTTCGGATCCCGGGCGAGGACCTACTCGCCACTCATCAAGCCGTGCTGAGGCCGCATCCCACATACAGCAACTAGAAGGATGTGCAACTATGACATGCAACTATCTACTGGGGCTTTGGGGAGAAAAAAAGGATAAAAGGAGGAAGACAGGCAATAGATGTTAGCTCAGGGCCAATCTTCCTCAATAAAGAAAAATGCTTTCATTAAAAAAAAGAAATCTTCATCTTAAAAAAAAAAAAGGGTGAACTGTACAGAAAAAAATATTTCACATGGCCACAGGTCCCAGACAGGGATAGCAAAAGCACCCTGGTGGCCGGGGGCGGGGAGGGGGCGAGCACGGGCTCGGTGGCCCTGTCACCCCTCTACTCCTCCTCTGATGTCACAGTGGGGACGGCGGGAGGGACGGTGTGGGAGGCGTCCCTCTCCGGGGCTGCGGGCCTGGCGGGTGGACCGAGGGGGCAGGCCCCGGACAGGGGCCCTTTCAGGATTCGGCCTCAGCTTCTCGGCTTCGGCCCCCCCGTCCCTTGGGGCTCCTGCCCTCGGTGCACCGCTGGGCCCTCTCGACCTTCTGCCCCGGCCGACATGGCTCCCGCTGCACGAGACTGCAGAGCACCTGCCAGGGGCTGGAGTTCCATTCTATTAAATGTCAATAAGATCAATTAATTTACTTAAGTCAACTGATGGGTTGATTTTAATGTCCCTGGAGTGGCCCCTGGTGGACACGCAGCCCCCACGAGCAGAGACCCGCGGCTCAGCCGGGCCCCTGCGTCTCCCCTCCTGGTGCCCCGGCCCCTCCTCCTGGTCTGCCCCCCTCTCCACCTCTCCGCCACCCCTCCTGGGGCGACAGCTGCAAGGCACGGCCTGCGGGGCCTAGAGAGGTGACCACGGTGACACTGCCTCAGCCTTCAGTCTCTGGGAGCTTCGAGACCCTCGGTTTTGAGGGCTACAGCCTCCTTCCGAACCCCTCTTTGCCTAGAGCCTCTGTGCACGTGGGAGAGGACCGTCCCCTTCTCAGCAGACAAGCCCGGCCTCAGGAGAGCCCTGGGTGGAAAGAAAGTGGGGCTCCCTCCGCCGGGAAGGCAGAAGCCCACGCCGGGCACATGGCTGGGCAAGGCCATCAGGGCTGGACCAGAGCTTTGCTGGGCAGATGGTCTGTGCAGGGACCCAGCCAAAGGAAAGGGGCCGAGCAGCTGGGCCTCAGTGGCCGTCGGGGGCTGGGAGGACCAGGCCTGAACCAGCTTCCCTGAACTCCTCTGTGAGGGTTCAGGAGCATGTCCGCCCCTGGACATCCGGGCTCCTGAACTCTGCTGACCTCAACTTAGAGCAGTGACCGAGTCCACTGCCACGCAGCACACGTGGACACACAAAGTGGCCGTGGACTCGTTCACACCCACGGAGGCCCAGCACCTCAGCTGCCTCATTCCACTTTTTACAACGCTGGTCACAGCCGTTAGTGGGAGGGAGTCTGCTGCTTGAAAAGCACAACGTGATGTGATTCTTACACACACACACACACACACACACACACACACGGGGGTATGTTTACACGGACACCTGACCCACAGATGAACGTTGCGTGTGCGTGCGAACGTACATCTATTCATACTCCCGACGTGCGTTTGTGGCGTACGCAAGAGAGAGCAGCAGGACGGTCCAACACAGCAGTGCACCTGTTTTCAGGTGTTTCTGCTCATTTAACCATTCCGTTAACAAATATCGAGAGGATGGATCAATGAATGAATAAACGAACAAAAAAAAAGATCCCATAAGCAAAGTTGAAAGAAAAGAGACCGGCTGGGAGAAGGTATTCTGCAATGTGCTCAACAAAGGATTCGTGACCATCTTATATAAAGAGCTGCCCGAAATCAACAACCAAAAACACCGGAGAAGGGGAAGTGAGGAATCAAGGCTGCAGAGTGACCGCACTGCCAGTCGAACCCTCTGGCATTTATGTGCCGGAGCAGGGGACACAGACACAAAGCCTGTGACCTCGTGGGCCCGCACAGGACAGACCGCAAACAGTAAACAGACGCAAGAATACACCGTCAAGTTACTGGATGGCGGCAGGCGCCGCGGAGAGAGAGCCAGGAGAGCAGGGCAGGCTCTCAGGGGCCGGGTGGGCCTGGCTCGTGGAGTGAAGCGGGGTGCCCGGGGGGGGGCCTCACCGAGAGGGCAGGCTACAGCCAAGTGTGTGGGGGTCAGAGGATCCCGGGGCGCCTTCAGGCCGGAGGACAGACGACAGGGCGTGTGGGGTTGAGCGAGGCAGGGCCCCGGGGGCTCATGCAGCAGAGGGTGTAACCCAAACCGGGTTCAGCAGGACCCCTCGGGCGCCACGTGGGAAACGGGCGGAGGTGACGGCTCTGGTCCAGGGTCCGACGACGGGCCCAGGAGGGGGCGGCCGGGCGAGAGCAGGGTTGGGCTCCTGACTGCTCAGAGAGCAGAGCCCTTGGGAGTTCTCGGTGCCCTGGACGTGGGGTGTGTGACACGCGACGGGAGGGGCCGGGCAGGGAAGGATGGACACTTGCGAGCGTATACACGTGGCTGTGCACGACTGCGGATCTCTGTCCATGCCCCCTGTGCCCGGAAGGACACCCACAAACTGCACTGTCTTTGGGGGCGGGATTCCTTCTTCTTTATGTTCTTCTGCGTCTCCCAGACTCTCTACGATTAGCACATGTTACCTCTGTCCGGGGAACCGGCTGTTCCGTTTGTTCTAAAGCATAGGCGAGGAAAGGGACCCCCTGTTTTAAAGCTGCCTTTGCGCCCCAGCTTGGCCCCCTGACCTTCTCTTTTGCACCCACTCACCCTGCAGGGGAGCCGCTGAGACACCCGCTGGGTCAGGACCACGGCCCCTAAGCTCTCTGCCCCTCCCTGGGGGGCGACCCCCTGCCAGCCCCCAGGAGAGCCCTCAGGCTGTGGCGGGAACTGTCCCCGGGGATCTGGGCGACTGGTCTGCAGTTTCGGGAGGAGCCAGAGGAAGAGGGAGCAGGAACCTGGCTGAAGCAGCCCCCCACGGTCCGTGTCCAGTGGGGAAGGACAGAGCCTCGTAGGGACCCGAGCCCCAGGGGCCCCACTCACTGGCCAAGTGGACGAGGCGGCTATAGTCGGACACGTAGGGCTTGGGCTTCAGCACGGGATCCCACTCTGCCAACAGGGGGGCTGCAGCCCTGGGCTTTGCCAGCTGGAGGATCCTGGGACTGGGGACAGCCTTCTGGGCTGCCCTGGACACCTGGGACACCTAGACACAGAATTAGAGGGCAGAGCAGAGCACTCCATGATTCCTCAGCGGCCCCCGGATTGAAAAGACCCCATAAGCAACACGAAAAGACTAATGTGTTCAGCAAAGGATTGGTAGCCATCATATATAAAGAGTTCCTCTAAATCAATAACCCAAAACACCAGCAGGGGACTGGGCTAGTCATATACAAGAGTAACCTAAATGGTCCGTCCTCCTCTCTGTGGACCAGGGAAAGGTAAATTCAAACCACAAAATGTCACTCCACACCAACAAATTTGGCAAAAATGCGAAAGTCTGACACTACCAAGCCCTGGCAGGCATGTGGGAGGAGAGAAATCCTCGTGCCTGGCAGGGAGGAGAGCAAATTAGCACCAGTAGTTTGAGAGCAGCCTGTCCGTCTCGAGCACAGTTCATGTGCACACGGGCTGACGCCGTGTAAGGAAAAGCCAACAGCAGAGCACGGGGAGGTGAGCACAGATCATTCAGCTTGCTTATCACAGCCAACAAGCTGGCTGTCCATCAGGAGGGGACTGGGTAAGTTAATAGTGCTGCCTTCACACGATACGATGCAACGCAGCTGTGAAATATTGTTTCTAGGGGCCCGCCCCGTGGTATAGTGGTTAAGTTCGTGCACTCCGCTTCAGTGGCCCGAGGTTCCCAGGTTTGGATCCCGGGCTTGGACCAACGCACCGCTTGTCAGGCCATGCTGTGGCGGCGTCCCATATAAAGTGGAGGAAGATGGGCACGGGTGTTAGCTCAGAGCCAATCTTCTTCAGCAAAAAAAGAGAAAAGGAGGAGGAGTCCCCTCCTGCAAATCCGCCGGATGCTGGAGCGGGTGCCCACGTGTCTGATGGGGCCGGCGTGTTTGTGTATTTAATGTCCTGCAAACGCCCCCTGCCCCATACAGCTCCGGCAGGAGCCCGCGTGGAGGCAGAGATGGGCTGAAATGACCTCTAAGGTCACTCTGAACTTGAGTCTCTTTCCTCCTGAAATTGTCCTCCTTAAAGATGATGGTCACCGCTCTTTTCAAGGACATCCTGGGGTTGAAAATTTCGTGCCCCAATCAATATTCTCTCCCTCCGCCCTCCCCTCTCCCCCTGGGGCCGCCCAGCTCAGGCCTGAGGAGAGAGGAACGGGGTTTCAGTCCCGCCTTCCAGGGGGCCCTGCCAGGAGGGGTGGACAGCCGCGTTCACGCATCGACTAACGGTGATGACCACCCCACCGGCGCGGGCCAGGCGGGCTCTGAAGTCACACCACAACCACCACAGGAGGCCGTCCCTGCGCTCGGGGGGCTCACGGCTTGGTGGAAGAATGTACAGTCCGTCCACAGACACGTGACCGGGGCCGGGATGGAGCGTGGTGGGCGTGAGAGTCTGGAGGTTGTGTGCCCGGCGGACGGGGCAGGAATGGAGGGCAGGGGAGGAGAAGGGTCCTGAGGGCAGAGGAGCCGGATGCAGGTGGGAGAGGTTTGTGGGCAGAGGGACCTGCGTGTGCCAAGGCCAGGAGGCCTGTGGAGGGACCTGCGTTTAGAACCCACATTGGTCTCCTCCTGTGGGGTCGAGAGGTTGAGAAGGGCTGAATCCTGCTGAGTCTTCGATTCCCGGCTCGAGAATCTGGACTCTCCCAGGGGTACTGGGGAGCCAGAGAGGGCTTTGGAGCCCAGAGGAGACGAGGTGTCAGGGGCTTGAAGGCTTAACAGCAAAGGGAAGGCAGGGAGCTGGGACAGAGCAGGTGCATGGCCAGTCAGAGGAGGGACGGGCCGGACGGAGGAGGGACAGGTGGAAAGGGCGGTGCCCTCCTTTGGATCCTGATTCAGCCAAACTGACCACAAAAAGCCAATTTGGGGACATCTGGGAAAACTGAACACGGACTGAGTATTTTGATATTGAGGTATTACTGTTCAATTTTTTTAGTGTGATCATTGTTATTCTGGCTGCGTTTTTAAAACGTCCTCGTCTATTAGAAACACATCCCGAAGTGTTTAAAAGAGAAAAGGGGGCTGGCCTGGTGGCACAGGTGGTTAAGTGCGCGTGCTCCGCTGCGGCGGCCCGGGGTTCGCCGGTTCAGGTCCCGGGCGCGCATCGACGCACTGCTTGTCAGGCCATGCTGTGGTGGCGTCCCATATAAAGTGGAGGAAGATGGGCACGGATGTTAGCCCAGGGCCAGTCTTCCTCAGCAAAAAGAGGAGGATTGGCAGATGTTAGCTCAGGGCCGATCTTCCTCACAAAAAAAATAAATAAATAAAAGAGAAATGGTTTGATGTCTGGCTTTACTTTAAAAATGTTTTCCAAAGTGGGCGATCTGTAAACAACCACCGAAAAGATCCACCAATGCATCATTTCATGCACATAAACCACAGCGAGACACACCACAGGTCTGTCAGGACGGCCCTACGTCGATGAATAAACAGACAAAAACAGTTCGACAGATGATGCGACGCTGGTGCAGACGCACAACGGGGCGGCCACTCTGGAGAGCAGGCTGTGGAATGAACCCCAGACCCCACCATCCCACCCAGAATTCCCCTGGGGATGCGGAAACGTCCCCCACAGAAACCTACGCACAAGTGTGCGTAGCAGCTTTGTTTGCAATCGCCAAAAACTAGAAACACCCCCGTGTCCTCCAGCGGGTGAGTGTGGTCCACCCAGACAACAGGATCGGACTCTAACCTATGCGAGAGTGTCAGACAGGGCACGCTGAGGGAAGAAAGTGGACGCAGACGACAGGCTGGGGGACTCCCTCCACGTGGGGTCCTGGGGAGAAGGTCAGGGTTCTCAGAGGTCACCTGTTGGCCTGAGCTTGGAGAAGGGGACCCCTCTACGGGGAGAGGGATAAGCATGTGGTGCGGAAAGGACTGAACGTTTCCGTCGTCTCTGAAACGGGATTGTCTGGCGCCCGCGTGGGGGCAGGAGGCTCTGGGCCCCACTCAGCTGATGTAGGCGGGGAGGACGACCCCAGGGGGCTTCAAGGCCGACAAGAGGAGGAGGGACTCTCTTCCCGAGCGAGTCCCAGAAATTCCGAGGGTTCACGAGAGCCGCTATACGTCTGCTGTGCTGGCGTCTGTTCCCTTTGGTCCTTGGGCCTCTGGCCCCCAGCCCACTGGGGAGCCTCCCGGAAAAGCCACCTACCTCGGACATGTTTATGCTCCATATGTTGTTCCGGACCCTCGGGGTGGCCAGTTCCCGCAGGCGACTGGACGGCTGGCATACCGAGGTGGCCTTGGGGATGGGCCAGACGGACGTGGTCCTAGGGGACATCCACGTCTGAGACCCCCGGCCAGCCCAGGGGCACGGGGCAGCACTGCTGTGTGTGCCCCTCCTCCTCAGCCCCGCTCTGACTCTGGGGACACGGGGGGGGGGGACTGGGAAGGGGAGGGTTCTGAAAACACCTCCAAGGAGGGATTCACAAAAGATCCCCGACGGAGGTGCCCTAGGTGTGCTCAAGGGTGGAGCGACCTTGTCCTGAGGCCGCCGCGCCCGATGTACAAGGGCCGTCTTCAAGCTCCTCGGTGACGGCCCCTCCCAGGGCCTCCTCCCCACCCCGTCATGGGGCTGGGTCGGGTCTGGCGCGGGATAAACGGGGCGTCCACAGAATCAGGAAAGTGGACCTCCCCTGAGCTGGCTGGGCCGGAGCCTCCCAGCATCACGGCTCAGCGACGCCTCGGCTCCGGAAACGGAGCCGCATTTCTGATCTGAGGCCGACGCTCCCCGTGTGTCCACCTCTCTGAGGCTGGGATACGGCTATAAACGCTGTCAGCCAGGCCACCGTCACCGTGACCGTCGCCGGTGTGTGCCGGGGGCAGCTGTTTACGCTGAAACAACGTTCCTGGTCCTGCAGAGGTTGAGTCTAATTGCCGTTTAAATTACCTCCCGATCGCACTACTACTCGGCCTTAAATGTAAAGCCACTGTCACCAAGACAGGCATGAAAACAGCGTGTGGAACACGTCAGCCTCTCTGAGCTGAAAAGTGATTCGAAACACGAGCTAGTTTATTCCAGTCGTATTTTCCTTTCTGTGTACACGTCAAGACAGGGGATGAAAATCTGTGTCTAATTAGCTCTAAAGATCACTTTTAATGAGCGTGAAAGTTCTAGGTGATAAAGACTTGTGTCCTCTGTTGCACGTAAAATAACCACGTCTTACAATTGCTGGCTTTTCGGAGCCAACACTGCCCACACTCGTGACAAGTGACATTACGGAACACGGACCCTGTCACTCTGTACTAAGCACCTTTGCACACAGTCTTCACTCACTGTGCTAAGCACCCTTTGCGCACGATCTCCCCTCCCGCCCCTTCTACGGGCACAGAGCCGAGCCTCGGAGCACAGAGCCGAGCTCACGTCCGGTCGGGCATGGCCCGGAGGACTGGAGACCCGGGACCTGGACCCGCCCCGGCCACGCCCCATCGAGGGCAGGGAGCGGCTTCTCTCGGCAGCCCGCCGGCCGCCCGCCCTCCTACCTGCTCCCGCTGTAATAATCCAGGTAGAACCTCTTGGGTCGAGCCAGCTCCTCCACTCGGCGGGACACCGCTGGGCAAAAGGAGACAGCGCCAGCTGAAAACCCGCCCGCCCCGGGGTGTCTGTCCCCCTGAGCTCTGTCCACGGGCTCCAGCGAGAGGCGCCCGTGAGGAACTGCGGGCCGGACGGCTCAGCGCCAGACACCTCGCAGAGGGGCGACTTGCTGTCCCCATTTTGGGGACAACGGGCTCTGAGGCCTGAAGCCCTGTACTCGGGGCACACGGGATGGGAGCCTCAGGCTGGACTGGGAGCTCAGGCCCGTCTGTTCCTCAACAGGGCTCGGGCCGCTCCAACGACCCGCCCGTCAGGAAAGGGGGTTTGGGTCTGAAGTTACTAGACGCCTAGGGTTTCCAGGGGCCTCGTGTTCACTGTGGGTGATTCTAAAACCCCCGGGAGGGGATCTGCCCTGTCACTTCTCTCCAAAAACGAGCTTTCTTGAAATGCTTTATTTGAAGGGATCCATTGCTCTCAAAAAGTGCGGAAACCATTGTGGAAGGGAAGACAAAGGGTCCTTTTGTTAAGTCAACACTAACCCCCTTCTTGGTGCAAATTGGGGTCCCCCCGGAGAGTCTGCCCCACACCCTCACCCCAGGACCAGCCTCCAGCTGGCTCTTGCTCCTCAGGGGACAGAGTCCAGAGATGAGACCCCTGAAGTCTGGGGGGGGACAGACACTCCTGGGAGATGGGGGGACCCCACACAGACGGGTGGCCGGGCACCAGGGCTGGCACAGCCCCTGACGGGGAGGTGGAGGCAGTGGTAGGGCCGACCTACCGGGCACGGTGACGGTGAGGGTGGTGTCCTCCAGAAACCTGTCCGTCCAGTACGTGGAGGGCCTGGAACACAGCCAGGTGTGGCTCAGGGTGAGGGGGGCTGCTCTGAAACAGAACTCAGGGCGCCCCGTCCGCACAGACACGCACGCAGGAGGGAGGCGGCGAGGCGAGGGCGGGGAGGCTGGAGGAGGAAGGAGGGAACGTGGAGTAGCAGGAGGGGGCAGCCCTGACGGGGGCTGGGGGAACTCTTAGAGCCACGGGGAAATGGGGGTTATTCTGAGCAAGGCTGACGCTCAGAGAAGCGGGAGCTGGGAAACAAAGAGCCCAGGGCCACCTCGCGGGAGCAGACCCCTGCGCGGCTGGGAGGGCCGGAGTCCACAGCACCGGGGGCCTTAGGGAGCCCCCCATGCTTGTCCCTGGAGGGGCGGGGAGGGTGGTCAAGTGTGGGGACCCCTGGAGCCTGGCTGTGCGCCTGATGTGGGCGGAGACGGAGGGAGGAGGCGCCCCGGGACTCACCAGTAGACACAGAACTGCAGGCTCTTCATGCAGGGGGAGATCCAGGCAAAGCCCTTACAGCGGCATCCCAGCCTGGGTGAGACAGGCCGGCCCCCGCCTTTTCTCCCGCGTCTCCTCTCCTCCGCCAGCACTTGAGGCCGCCACGGGCCCCCGTGCCCCGCGAGTCCCCCCTCTGGCCGCCTGACTGCTCGCTGCCTCAGGCGCGGGGGACGATGGAGAAGGGGGCCGAGCACGGGGACCCGGGCGGCCCCGGGGAGAATGCGGAGGGGACACCAGGGGCTGCTCTCCTCCTCGCCGGCCCACCCCAGCCTCCGGTGAGGCCGCCCCCAGCCTCACCTGTCTCTCAGGACCTGCCAGTTGGGCTTGGGTTTCGCCAGCTCGAAGAGCCGTCTCCTCTTCCTCCTCCCCCGGGCCGTGGCGGCGCCCGGGGACCTCTGGGTGATGGACAGCCGGCTGTGGGAGAGTGGGCCGTAAGGTCGGAGCTGTTTGCACCCCTCTTTCCTGGGCTCCCACCCGCCCCCCAGGTCTCCTCGCCCTCCGGAGGGGCGAGAGCTGGACTGAAACCCTGGCTCCACCACCAGCCGGACGTGTGACCGGCCAGGTCCCCTCGGCTCCCTCGGAAGAGAGACTGGCTCCCACCCCTGGACGGTTGTGATTACAAAGTAAGACGTTTACTCATCGCACAAGCACGTGTGAAGTGCCGACTGTATGCCAGGCGCCGGGGTGGGGGGACTGAGCTACAAAGGGGCCCCCAGGAGGCCCAGGGACCATGGGAGGGTCAGCACCAGGATATCTGCTGGGAGGGAGCGCCTGGCTCTCTCCAGGACACCACGGCAAAGACCACTCCCCACTGCCCCCCGAGCCCGCCACCCACCTCATCTCCTGCATGCCATCCTCGTCCTTCTGCAGGACTCGCTCCAGCTCCTGGAGGGCGTCTTCCGAGTCCTGGGGGTCCAGGAACGCCTCCCCGGTCACCTCCTCCGGGGGAACCTCCTCTTCTTGGTCTGGGGATCCCTGTTCCCTGCCGTCCGGGTCCTTGGACCCTCGGCTCTCGTACGCGGTGCTGCGGGGGCCCAGGGCGTCATCGTCCTGCCCCCCTTCTGACCTACCCTCAGCCTTCGAGCCTCGGGGGTTGTGGAGCGAACTCAGCCAGTGGTCCCCCATGGACTGGGCCTCCCGGCCCTGCGGCCTTGCCCCCCAACACCCAAGCGTGTCTGTGGTCGCCCGGCAACGAGAGAATGGCCGCCCGCATTCTCCGTCAGCCGCATTCCACCCCCAGCGCCCACGGCTGCCCCTCACCTGACGTCACAGAAGCTCATCACGGGGGCCGCCCCCCCGACCCTGGACTCAGCCCCTCACTCTGTCCTCTCCTGTCACTCTGCCCGCCGGCCTGCACCCACCTCGGGGCTTTGCACTGGCTGGTCCCTCTGCCCACACACATCCGGCCGGGCTCCTCCCTGGAAAGGCAGCCGCATCCCCGGGTTTCTCTGCATCCCAGCGTCCTGATTTCTCCGTGGCGTTTGGCATCACCTAAAACGATGTTGTTCTCTCCTTCAGTGTCTGTCTCTGCCTCGTGGAGAGCCGCCTCCCCACACCAGGGGCCGAGAGCCTCCGTCCTCCGTCCTCCGTGTGTCCCGGTGCCTGGAGCCGCGCCCAGCCTGCAGGAGGCTCTTGGGGAGGAGGTGTTGAATGAATGGTTAGACTGGGGGCAGGGTCCGTGCTGGAACGTACCCGACCCCATTCTGCATGTTTTCGTAGTAAGAGACCCCATCTGTGCTCCAACGGAGGAGTCGGTCCTGGTGTCATAGCTCACCAGGGTCAGCTTAGGAATGAGACCTGAGGGGGATCTGCAGGGGGCTTGGAGGGGCGGCTTCTTCTCTCTTGAAAGGAGACATGAGGAAGGGATGCCGTCTCTTCTTGGTCATTTTTGGGACTGTCTGTGATGTCTAGAGCTCAGGCAGCCACCTTGTGACCATGAGGCCTGAGGACGTTGAACTGAGAGATGGGTGTTTGGTGTCCTTGTTGAGCCTCTGAACTTAGCAGCCCTGGAGCCTTCTCTGTATCTGGGCTTCCCGTCACTCGACATAATTCATCTCTTAGGACTAAGTTGTTGCAGCGGGTTTTCTGTTCCTTGCGGCCAAAAGCCCCCTGACTGACACACACCTTTTCAGCAGGTGTTCAGAACAGACTGTCTTATGTTGTCAAAGCAAAGTGATCGTTACGAAGGATCCTCGCTTCCCACACGCCAGGCTCCAGCCTCAGGGGATTCCTCAAGGGATGTCCCGGGAGCTGCATCCCCTGCCTCTGCCACCCCGGGCCCCTGCCCAGCACAACTTCCCCTTCTTCACCTGGCTGTTTCCTGCTCACCGGTCAAGACTCAAGTTCCGTGGCCGTCCGGCGGCCTGGGCCCTCCTGACCAGCCCTGCCCCCGAGTCTACACGGGCAGCTCCTCGAGGGCCTCTCCCCTCCCTGGGCACATGGCGTCACCGGCACAGGCTGGCCGTCCCGAGGGCTGGAGCAAGTCCATCACCCGCCGTCTGCAGAGCCCCTTCCAGCTCCTCGTTCCGCCCCTCTGGGCTGGGACTCGCCCTCAGCCGTCAGGAAAGGGGGAGAGGGAAGGGACTGTTGGAGGATTCCAGGCAGAAGGGCCTCTGAGCATCTGGTCAGATCTGGGAGACCCTTGGGAAACCCCCTCCACTGGCCCGAAGGGTCCCAACCCTCACCTGCGCCCGCTGACTTATGTCCCTCCCCAGCTAAACCCGACTGAGATGGGCAGGCGCCTTCCACAAAAAGATGAATCCACGTGGTTGCAACCAGACGGATCTGTCATTGTTGCAAGTCCTACAAGAAATCTTTGTTCAACGACGAGTTCGCTTTGCCACTAAAGGCAGCTCGCTGAAACTCAGATGAGCTGAAGGCCGTATCTGCCATTTCTGGGGTCCACGGGCGCTCGCCAAGGCCGGGGTCGCTCTGCGCTCTGCTCCTGGGATGACTCTGCAAGAGAGGGGCGTTCCCGGCCGGCCGCATCACCCTCCCGCTGCCCCAAACCAGCCAGGCCCTGACCTGGGGTCACACAGAGGTCAGAGCCCTGCCAGCCCCTGAAGGGGAAGCCAGAGGGTCCATTTGTGCTGCCCAGACTCGCGGAAAAACAAGAAAGCTCACAGCCAAGGAGCGAGTCCAGGCTGGGGATTTCTGGACGTGGGCGACGTTGTCCCGAGCAGAAGATAAAGGGAAACCAGAATAGGCTGAGGGGGTGGGGAACTTCGATGGGCGACAGAGGGGACGGCAGGTGGCGGGAGAGGAGGGACGCTCTTCGCATGGTGCTGGGACCTGGGGCTCGCGTGCAGCAGAAAATAAAATCGAATCCCCACTGGACTGTTTTTGTATTGCTGCATAAAAAAAAATCCCCACAAACTTAGAGGCTTACACAGCAGGAATTTATTATCTGACAGCTCTGGAGGTCGGAAGTCTGAAGTGGGTCTCGCTGGGCTCAAATCAGGACGTTGGCAGGGCTGGTTCCCTCTGGAGGCTCCAGGGAGGGTCCGTTCCGGCTCACTCAGCTGTTGGCAGAATCAGCTCCTCGAGGTGGGGGACGGGGTATCTCCTTGACGGCTGTCAGCGGGGGGCTGTTCGCACCCTCCAGAGGCGCCCATGTTCCTCGGCCCGTGGCCCCGGCCTCATCTCCAGTCCACTCTCTCCTCCTCCTCATCTCTCTGAGCACAGCTGGGAAAGGGCCTCGGCTTTTGAGGACCCGCACGATTAACCCAGGCCGCCTGGACCCTCCAGGTCTGTAACCGTGACCACGTCAGCAGGTCCCCCTGCTACGTGAGCGAACATGCTCCCAGGCCCACGGGTTAGGATGTGGAGTCTCTGGGGCCGTCATTGTTCCTATCACACCTGCCTCACGCCACGCACAGAAATCAACTCTACAGGAACCCAAGACTTGAATGTCAAAACAGAACTTTAAAACTTACGGAAAAAAAATAAGGTAGCCATCCTTCTGCCCTTTGGTAGAGAAGGATTTTATTTAACAAGACGAGAACGCACTCATCATAAATGACCAATATTCAACCCTATTAATTTAGTACTTCTGATCATCAAAAGACGTCGAAATAAAATGAAAACTCCAGCCACAAATGGGAAGACGTTTGTCACACACATAAAAAATTAGCACCCACAATATATAAAGAGCTTCTACACGTCCATAAGAAAGAGAATAAACCAAGTGAAAAATAGGAAAAAGACATGAAGAGACAGTTCGCAGCGGAAAAGTTACATGGAAACATGAGCAGATACTGGGGGCCACAAATAATCAGGAAAATGAAGTCCACGCGTGCGCATGTGCACGTGATAAGATTGCACGGAGAGAGCAGGGACGGTGTTGCTGGGCGATCGTGAGGGCAGTTCTGCTTTGTTCTTATTCTCGGGTTGGGTAACGACCTCCTGGGGTCCTTTCCTTTATGAAGGAGTAAAGGACCCCGTGGGCAGACGACGTGATGATGAGATACCAGAGGGTCACGTGTGGACCCATGATGAGCGTATGTTAGGAATAACACGTGATTGTTAACCTAATTCTGTGCACTGAGATCCACACAAAAGAAAAGAGAGGGGGGTAAGAAATGAAGGAGCAGTCCAACAACCCTCTCCAGTCCCTGAGACCTCCTCCACCAGATCTGTTTTTAAATAACTCCAGATCGAGCAGCCTGCAGAGAAAAGCACCCCGATTCTGGTCGGCGCCTGACACGCTCACTCATTTCACGTGGGGGAACAGGCCTGAGGAGGGAGGATGTGGACCGGGACCCGCGTCCCCCGACACGCCCGCTCCTCCTGGATCCCGCGGCCGCTCCTCTCCAGAGACGGCACTGTCGGGCGAGCCGTCCCCAGGGGAGAGTCCACCACGCTGTGGGGAAGCCCACCGGCGGCAGGAGACCCAGACCCTCCGGCTCAGGAGCCGGACCGTGAGGGAAGATGCCGTCCTCGACGTCCCAGCTCCCGCAGACACTGCGTGGAACCGAGATTGTCCCGCCGAGCCCGGGACAATCTTCATGGAGTGGAGCCACCAGCCTGGGGCCGCCTGTTAAGTGACAACGCGTAACTGAACCCACCCCCGTCGGGTCCCAAGTGAGTGTGTCACAGCCGCCCCAGTGGGTCCGCTGCCCCAGCGTCCTCTCCCTTTGGCCTGCTCACACCCTCTCCCTGCCCGTGTCATCTCCCCTCCCTCTCGTCACCCTGCAGCCCCGCGAGCCGCCTCCCGTCTGTCACGCACACCAGGCCCACCGCCGCCCCCCAGCCTGGGCGCTTGCCTGCCCCTCGATTCTCACATGAAAGAGTCTCGAGTCACCCAAAGCATCACCTCCTCCGAGAGGCCCTCCCTGACCACCCATCTAAGGCAGGGCTTCCTTCTTCCCAAATCAATGGGGACTTCACTGTGGTTTCACGGCATTTGTCACAATCTGATGGGGCCTGGACTCTGTGCCCAGACCAGGGCCCGCCCGCTGTGGGATTTCCTTACCGGCGGGAGGAAGCATTTCTCAGTCGCCAGCAGTACCATGCGCGGCCACGAGATGCCGCCCGTCTCCAGGGCACGGTGGTCCCCTCGCCGAGCGGTAACGTTGGACCCAGGACTCCGGCCTGGGCTATTTGAAGCTCGCCCCCACAGTCCATCCTGCGAGACGGGCTTCGGCATCGTCGTCCCCATTCCCCGCAGGAGGAAACAGGGCTCAGAGAGGCTGTCGTCGCCCGGATCCCGCGGGACCCACGGCCTTCAGGCCAGGCTGCCTCCAGCTGGGGCCGCACTTGCAAAACTCGCTGCCCTCGACCAGAGACTAGGATGCAGCAGGGCCTCCCGGGTCTGACCAGCCACAGCTGTGCCCTTCCCTCCTTCAGCGACCTTCTGTGGCTCCCACCTTCCACAAGGTGTTTCCGGAAGCAGGACGCAGACAGGCTTCTTCAGGATGCCTCTCTCGGGAAATGGCCCAGAGTGGACATCAAATATGGTGACGAGAAATTGCTCCCTTCCCTTTATTAGGGTCCCGGCTACGTCGGCTCGGCCTGGAGCTCACGCCCTTCCGCCTCCTCCGGTTTGGGGGGGTCTTTTCTGATGGAGCGAGCGGCCCAGGCCCGGGGCAAGAATTTCCTCCCCTCACTCTGTTCTCACGGGTGTCTGTCTGCACCCGTCGTTTCTGCGTTTGTTTTGCAGTGGTTTGAAACCATTGCAGACTTTCTAGAGAAGTTGCCGGAGCACGGCGAGGACTCGTGGACCCTTCACAGGTTCACGGCTGTTAACATTTTCCCCGCTGTGTCTTCGTCTCCATTTTCTCCTGCACATTTGAAGGCAACTTCGGGCATCGGCCCCTGATCAGCTCTACACACTCCAGCGTGAGTTTCTAGGACGAGGATGTTCTCTCGTGTAACCAGAGCGTGACTATCGAAATCAGAGAAAAACAGCGTGGATACAACATTCCCATCTAATCAGGAATTCTTACTCAGCTCTCAGGAGGTGTCCCAATCACGCCCTTTACAGCTGGCGCCGTGTCCTCCCCGGGGGTCGTGGGGTCCCCGAGTCTCATCGCTGCTGACATTCATCTCCATCCTCTGACGGGGTGGCCTCTTCAGGTTTCTCCGCCGTGAGGTACCAGGTTTTCTCGCTGAGATTAATAACAAATCTTTGGGCAGATACGCTGAGACTGTGCACATCCTCTGTCCTCCCTCTTCAGACTGTCATCCACTAGTTTTGCACTTTCTTCTCTTTTTTTAACATCTTCTTTCTTTTTATGGCAAGTTGTACCGGTTTTCCATTTACAGAGACGGTACACCCCTTTACGCACGAATTTATTTGGGTCGAAGAAATGGGTCGATGGGCTGATTTGAAGAAACGTATCACCCGCAAGGGTCCAGGCGCACGTGGTGAGAATCGTGACGGTGGTCCAGGATGGAAGGGGGGGATCGAGGCCGTGCGTCCTCCTCCAGCCGCCCTCCTGCTCAGTGGAAGTGTCTCCCCCAGACGATGGGCCTCCCAGGGGCAGTTCCCAGTTTTCCCCGGTTTTAGAGATTTGTGGTCACTTTATTGCAAGCCGTGGAGGAAGGCGGTGGGTCTGCTGGGCCCGGCTCCCCTGGAACCCGGCACCCAATGGTGCAGCGTGAGTCTCCGGCGGCTGCTGCAATAAATCACCCCAGATGTAGTGGTTTAATAAGACGGCTCTATTCTCTTATGGTTCTGGGGTCGGAGGTCTGACACGGCCTCGGTGGGCGAGAGTCAGGGCAGTGGGCAGCGGAAGGCTGGTTCCTTCCGGAGGCTCCAGGGGAGAAGCTGTCCCCGCAGGTGAGAAGACAGAAGGGGACGGGGAGACAACCCACACCAGGGAGCCACGGCCAGCAGGGACGGTGTCATCAGGGGCTGAGCAGAGGCCACTGGCGGGAGCTGGGACCCCCGGGCCTGTCCGGGGGCTGGAGCCACAGAGGTGGTGCCGTCTATACAAGAAGGGGAGACGGAGAAACACCCGGCTTCTCCCCTCTCGGCTCCCGGAGAGCCTCCCACGGCGCCATGCTTTCCAAACCTTGTGACGGGAGGTTGCACAGAGGCCCGGCTCCGCACCCTCCATCCGCACGCTCTTGTTCATTCTCTGGAGCAAAACGTCTGTCTCCACCCGTGACCAGGAGACAGACACGAGGGCACAGTGGCGTCACGGCGGCCCCCACCCGGACGTGTGGGCGAGCCCGCCGGGACCAGGCCGGCTGCCCGGACGACGCTGTCCCTCGAGCTCTAAGGGCCTGTTGCTGGACGCAGCACCGGGGTGTCTGCCTCGCAGCCGTTTTGTGCCAAAAGCCGAGGGGTCTGGTCCCCTTCCTGCCCCTGGGCGGCTGGACCGCAGTACCCATCACCTCGGCGAAGGGACGTGCAGAGGAAGCAGAAACACGGCTTCTGCGTCCCGAACACTCCACCTCTGAATTCCGGAGTACAGCCCCGTTCCCCGTTCACAGCAGCGAACACCCCCCTCACCCTGAGACCAGACTAAGTTCTTCAACACGGGAGCGGCCGGCGAGCTGGGAGTGAGTCCACGTGGGGGCCCCGCCCACCTCCCCCACTCAGGGGGCGAAGACCACAGAGGACCTGGCAAGGCCTGCGGGATCTGAGGGGGGTGGACGGTACTGCTTCTCAGAAGAGGCTTGGAGGAGGCGGCGTGGGGGGTCTCCATCTGCTGTGTGCTTTGTTAACACACGGCGGGCTTCTCCATCTCGACCTTGGACGTTTGGACCGTTCTCTGGGGTGGGGGCAGGTCATCCTCTGTGGGGGTTGGAGCAGCCTCCCTGGCCCCCACCCACCCGATGCAGGAGCTCCCCGAGTCGTGACAACCACAGATGTCCCCACACGTCACCCAGGGTCCCCGGTGGGCAGGAGCGTCCCCCACATCAGTGAGACCAGGTGTGGTACGTCCAGTTAGCAGGACAGCAGGACGAAACGCACGCCGTCTGTTCTTGTCTAAAATAGCAACATCCTTCACTCCTATTTCAGAAACTCCGACCCTGAAAAGGACGCTACCCTTGGGTTTGGTCTCTCCGACCCTATGAGGAGACACCATCTTTCCCCCACGCGGTGAGACCCCAGCAGGAGGTACGGCCGAGGGGCTAGCGGGAAGCTCACATCAGCGCCCACAGGCTCCCTGCACGCCAGCTGAGTGGGGGCGGGAGGACTGTTCCCTGCGGGTCCACAGAGGCCCTGGAGTCGGCAGAGGGAGGGCCAGACCGGGAACTCCAGAGTTTGGTTTCCTGGCTCCACAAAGACCCAGGAGGCCCGGGGTTTTCTAAAATAGGAGTCTCTCCCCTCCTCACCGAAGTTGGGGTCCGTGCATCCTCACCCAGCTCCAGACAGAGGGGCAGATGCTGGGCCCTCCCTCTTGGTATTTTTTCTACTTCTCCGTGTTGAATAGCATGCGTCCTAAATGCAGCGCTGGATGGATTTCTGCAGCGACCACGCCCGCGTCACAGCCCCCAGAAGCCCCCTCGGGCCCCTGCCATCTGCTCTCCCTTCCCAACTCCCTCCTTCCGAGAATAACCACCATCCTGACCCATAACAGCACGGATTCCTTCTGGCTGGTTTGGGACTTGATGTAAACGGAATTTTTCAGTATTTGCGTTCTTTTGTGTCTGGCCTCTTAAGCTCAGAAGTACGTCTGTGAGATTCGCCCGTGCTCGTTCTCATCGCCGGGGAGTGCACTGAGTGGACGGACCATGATTCACTTGTCCAATCTGCTGTCGACGGGACAGGAGTAGTTCCCGGTCTCGCTTGGCTCCTGACTGTGGAAGGCACGGCCAATCTTGCACACCCCTACTTGGCTGCAAGGGAGGCTGGGAAATGCAGGCTTTCTGAGATGCACCCAGATAAAGACAAGGTGCTGCGTCCAGGGCGTCTGAGGGGCAGGTGGCATTCCCCTCTGAGATGCCTTCAGCAATAAGCAACCAAAAACCCTGCCTCAGATGCACCTCAGCAACAAGGCAACATGTTATCTCCTCCAGAAACGGGCCCCTGGACTTTTCTCCGCTCTGCTGCCCTGTGGTTCTCCTGGCTCTGCCTCCTTCTGCGTTGTATTTGCACTCAGATGGACACCAATATGACTGCAGCTGCTCCAGACATCTCATCATGAAGCCGCAATGGCCACAGGCAATAAGGGACCATTTTCCTGGGCCTCCCTCTTAAGAGCAAGGACTTTCTGTGGTCAGCAGAGCAACAGCCCCAAAGATGTCCACGTCCAAATCCCCAGAACCTGCAAATATGTTATGTTGCATGGCAAGGGTGAGTTGAGGTTGCAGATGGAATTAAGGTTGCTGATCCACTGACCTTGAGACAGGGAGACTGTCCTGGATTATCCGGGTGGGCTCAATGCAACCATAAGGGCCCTTATAAGTGGGACCAGGAGGCAAGAGAGAGAGAACCAGACAGAGGGCAGTGTGAGCAGTCAGTCTGCGTTGCTGAAGGGGTCGTGGGCGGTGGCTTCTAGAGGCTGCCCCCCCAGGACCCCCCTCACATCTCATTGGCCGGAAGGGGGCCACATGTCCATGCATAAACCGATCCCCAGCAATGGGGTGGGGCACTGATGAGGACGTGCAGCAGGACCCAGGCAGGACAGATCTCCCCAAGTCCACAAGGTGGGGAGTGGACACCCACACAGCATCCGGGCTCCGTCCACAAGGAAGAAGGAGGCTGGCGGGCAGACGATGGCCGGCAGCGTCTGCCCCAGGAGCAGAGGGACGGGGACAAGGGGAGGCACCGTCCTGCAGCAGTGGAGGGCCTGGAGGGCGAGGGACGGGGGAGACGCCCAACGCGGACCAATTATAACTGGAGACCAGATGCCCACCGCCTCGCCCGGCAATCCTTGGCCAATATCTAAAGCCTGTGCCCCCAGGAGCTTGGACTCCACTTGAGCTGGGTTGAATTGCGTCTCCCCCAAAAGACACGGTCTAGTCCTACCCACACCCCAGCGATCTGAGAGGACCAGGAGGAACTTCACTCGATAGAGGCCCAAGGCGCCATTAACCCTGACCCCAGGCCAGGACACCTCCCTGCTTGGTGAGGGGGCCCCCTCCCCCAGGCTGGCTCCCAGGAGGCCCAGCCCAGGCTCCCTGAGCCATTGCCTGCTGACCTGGCTGCCAGCATCTGTTGCCACGGCAACCTGCTCGGGTACCAAGGGCCCCCCAGTGGGACATCATCGGACCAGCTGGTGACATCTGAATACAGACAGTGGCTTAGATGCGAGTATTGTATCGATGCCAATGTGAAATTTCCCGATCTTGACAACTGCCCCGGGTTACAAAAGAGAATCCTGGTGATGTGTTTATGGGGGAGGGGGCATCGCCCCTCCCACGTGGTCCTCAATGGCTCAGAAAATGCACATAAATCTGCGTATGTGCGTGTAAGTACAGACAGACGCAGCTATAGGTGTAGACAGATGTAGACACAGCCGGACAACGCAAATGCGCGAGATGCGGCTACCGGCGACTCTGGGCAGAGTCTGTGGGAGATTCTGGCACTAACCATGAAATTGTCGGCAAGTTTGAAATTACACTCGAATTAAACGTTATGCAAACAATACCCAAAGTGCAGAGTTTTGGGCCCCCGGAGAGTCGACTCTGCAGGTCGAGGGGGCCCAGAATCCAATTTAAGCGGTGGCTGAGGATGAGAAGGGTGTCATGGGTTGAACTGTGTCCCCCAAAACTGATATGTTCAAGTCCAGACTCAGGCACCTGTGAACACGACCTCGTCTGAAAATAGGGGGTTTGCAAATGGGATCCAGTGAAGACGGGTCGTGCTGGAGTAGGGTGGGCCCTAAACCCAGTGACTGGCGACCTTACGGGTAGAGGGACATACGGGCACAGACGCACAGGGGGAGTCACGGAGCACAGGTGGAGACAGGAGCCATGTGTCTACAAGCCAAGGGCTGCAGGTGCCCCCAGAGCTGGGAGAGATGGGACAGGTTCTCCCAGAGCCCCCAAGGGAACCAGCCCTGCCGACACCGTGACTGCAGACGTCCGGCCCCCAGAGCTGAGAGAATAGGTTCCTATGGTTTAAGCCTCCAGTGTGTGGTCAGTGGGACAGAGCCCAGGAGATGACAGAGGGCACCTCGGGCAGGAGGTGGCCGTGGGATCCCTCACCCCCTTGGGTGAGACTGAGGAGGGGACAAAGGGGACAGGGCGGCCACGCAGGGCCCAGCGGGGCTGGGGGACATGGGAGCCATGCCGGGCGGCGGGCAGAGCAGGGACCGAGACTCGGCGCCCACAGCGCCCTCTGGCGGTCGCGGGGAGAACAGACCGAGGGCAGCGCCGGAGACCCGGGCGAGGAGGGGATGGCGCTGGTCCAGGAGGGACGGTGGGGGGATGGATGGGGGATGGCAGAGGGGATTGAGGGGGATGGTGTGGGGTGGGGGTATGGGGGGATGGTGGGGAGGGGTGAGGGGGGCCAAAGAGGGATCAAGAAATGGGCAGCTTCTGGGAAATGTTTTCATATCCTTTTTATTGACATACAGCTTATATATAGCAAAGCACAAAAATCCGAAGTGTATCAAGCCCAGTGAAAGCTCAATTTTTTAAAAATTGAAATGGAAGTCACATAAAATAAAATATTTTTAAGTGAACGATTCAGTGTCATTTACTACATTCACAATGTGGATCCAGAACCTTCCATTACCCCAGAATAAACCTCATCTCCATCAGCAGTCACCCCCACCCTCTCCCCAGCCCCTGACAACCGTGAACCCACGTTCTGTCTGTGGATGTGCCTGTTCTGGACATTTCACAGCAGTGGAATCACACACCGTGTGTCCTTCTGTGTCTGGTTCTCTCACTGAGCAGCGTGTGTTCAGGGTCCATCCACGGTGTGGCTGTGTCAGGGCCTCACTCCTCTTCATGGCTGCGTCATATTCCAGTGTGTGGGTGGACACGTTGTGTGGGTCCATCATCCACTGAGGGACATTTGAGCTGTTTCCACTCTTTGGCTCTTGTGAATCGTGCTGTATGAACATTAATGTACAAGTTTTTGTTTGAGAAGTTTTCAATTCTTTGGGCACACCAAGGAGGGGCATTGCTGGGTCATGTGGTAATTCCACGTGTAACTTTTTGAGGAGATGCCAGTCCTTTCCACGGCAGCTGCACCACGTTACATCCCACCACCGTGCGGAGGGTCCAGATTTCTCCACGTCCTCACCAACACGCATCTTCCTTTCTCTTGACGGGAGCCATCCTATGGGTGGGAAGTGGTCCCTCCTTGTGGTTCTTATTCGCATCTCCCTGATGACTAGCGATGTTGAGCGTCTATTCATGGGCTCATTGGTCACTCGTGTATCCTCTTTGGACAAGTGTCTATTTGGATCCTTGGCCCATTCTTTAATCGGGTCATTTGTCTTTTTGTTGCTGAATTTTAAGGATTTTTAAAATATATTCTGGGTACTTGACCCTCGTGAGCTCAGCGAACACTTATAAACAAACTCACCACAGCAACCACCACCCGGATGAAACTATCGACAGTGACAGCTCCCCCAGGCCATCGTCACCGTCTCCTCTCACCACCCCCCAGGGGACACCGTCCTGACTCTACCTTGTAGATTCCTGTTGCCCGTTCTGGAACGTCTTACACACGGAACTGCACAGCGTGCCCTTCTGTGTCTGGCTTCTTCGGTCAACACTCAGTCGAGGGTCGCGGTGGTGTCGTGTGTAGCAGCTCATCTTCTCGGGGACGGTCCTGGGAGTCTGGAGGGCAGAGCCTCTGGGTTTGCTGGTGGGCGGGACTGAGTGGGGCCGAGAGTGGGGAGGTCCAGCGGGACCCCCCCATCCGCATCCCCCACATCCAATCCGAGCACATCCCAGAGGTTTTACATCCGCAGCCTCTCTCAATCATGTCCCATCCACTTCTGCCCGCCCCAGTCCACACCCGCCCCCTTGTCTGACACTGCCCAGCCCCCCCTGGTCTCTGTGCTGCCCTGCAGGACCCTCCCTCCCAGACACCGGAAGGTCTTTCTAAAACATTACTCAAAACATGTTGCCCCCGTGGCTCCCCATCGCCCAGGGATAAAGTCCACTCCTCACAGGGTCCACCTCTCGGGCCTCCGGCCTCCTCGACGTGCCCGGGTGCCGAGCGCGTCCCGACCTCGGGCTCCACGCAGCTCTCCTCCTCCTCCGTGTCCTGTCTCCTCCTCTAAGAATCTCCCCAAGGGCAGAGGCTCCAGGAGCTCAGACTGGGTCAGGACCCCAAAACCTAGCGCTGTGAAACCACCACTTCCCAAGCGTGTGGATTCTGAGGTCATGACCTCGGGGAGGTAAGCGTGGTGGTCGTGCCTGTCCCTGCTCTGTGATCTCAGGAACGCGGCCAGATGACAGGGAGGCCAGGCGCTCACTTGCCCCGGGTCTGGAACCTTCACTGGGATGGCTGGCAGGACCCTCCTCGGACCCTCCACGTGGCCTGGCTTCCTCCCAGCACGAAGGTGACCGTCCCGAGAGAGAAATCCAGGCCGACTCAATCCTTCCTACGGCCTGGTCTCGGAGTCACACGGCGTCCCTGCAGCCACGTCCTGCTGCTCCGAGCAGACAGCCCACTCGAGTTCCAGGGCAGGACACACAGACACGCCTCCGCGGGGACAGGACAGGTCTGGGAGAGCACGAGGGACCAGAAATACCGCCTAGTGGCCCCTTTAGAAGCCGCGTCTGCAGCCGGGGGGTCCCCAGCTCCCCGCTCGGGGCTCGGAGGGCACAGACACTGGGTCAGCATCTGCCACACGAGAAAGGAACCGTGGATGTTGAGCGCGCGTGCGAGCCAGCCACTGCGCGAGCCACGCCCCACGCCTCCTCTCGTGTCCACCGCGTGGCGGGAAAAATCATCCAGAACCGGGAAAGGGGCAAAAAGATCGTCCCAGACCACAGTCTCCCCCGGGCACTGGGGACATTCAGGCCACGTGACTCTCTGGGGGGCCGTCCTGGGTGCTGTGGGGGGTGGAGCAGCATCCCTGGCCCCACCCACTCGATGCCAGGAGCACCCCCGCTGTGACACCCACAGATGTCCCCAGACGTGGCCCAGGGAAGGCACTCTGTCACTTATTCTTTGCTCTTGCTGATGTCCAGGCTCGTGGGGTCACATGTTAACCTGAGGACGACGACCGGGGAACAAAGGGGCTCTGTCCTCACGGCCCGGGAAGGCGCTGACCAGGTCTGCTCCGCCTTCGACTCAGAATCTGTAGAGCCCTGGTCTCCGTGCAGACGCTCTGCGCCCCGGCGCTCAGCTCGCCCTCGCATGAACCTCTGACTCGCGTGGTCGCTGATGTTGGAACGCGGTTTATGTCGTCAACATCTCGAAAACTCCCCAGCCCCCAGAGTTGAGCACGAGATCAGCACCTCATCTCACACGTGGGGAAACTGAGGCTGAGGGGCGGGGCTTGCCCCTGGTCCTCTGCAGGGAGCGTGGGAGCCAGGGCCGCAGTCCAGGATCCACGCTGCCTCTCCGACCTCGAGGAAGAAGGAGCGAGCTTCTGTGGCTTGGCCGGGGGAGCCGAGGAACTGCTGGGGGCAGAGCGTGGGTTGTGGGGGGCCTGGGCCGCCTTTTCTGGGGACGTGGGGACTGGAGAGGTGACAAGGAGGGGAGACTGGCAGCGGTCAGGTGGCTGGGGCCCTTCCTGCGTCACCACGGCCACCAAGCCGTGGGCTCCCAGGGAGGGCTGGAGGCTGGGGTGGGAGTGCACGGGGTGAGCCAAGCTGAAAAGATCCAAGTCCAAGGCATCCGTCTCCACTGCTGACACCAGCTGCACGTTCGGGGGTCCCCAGAACCACCCCCAGGCTCCATAGGGACTCGCAGGACTCCCCAACCCAGAAGAATGGCTCTAGGTCCACCCCAGCCGCGCGGGGCGCACGGGGCGGAGTCACGTCCACCCCAGCCGCGCGGAGCGCACGCAACAGAGTCAGCAGAAACCCCTAACCGGCCTCCCACGGCCCCTACACGTCCCCTCCGTCATGCGTGTCACCGGGGCTCCGTCACAGGCGTCATGGACGCATTGCCCCCAGGGCATCTCAGTCTCCAGGGCCACTGACTCTGTGACCCTAAACCACAGGCTGGTCCGTCTGGCCTGGCCGGCTCCTGTCAGGGGTGACACGGATGACCCCCCCCCAGACCCCTCTGGGCGAAGTTAAACTGTCTACAGTCACAGACGTAAGGCGGTGCCTCACCCACAGCCTCCACGCCCCGCCTGTGCCCGGCCAGCCCTGTCCCCACCCCACCAGCACCCGGCAGGACACAGGGTGCTGGAGAGGAAACTGACTCACAGAGAAGGGCGTGAGCTGTCAGAATTCACACTCAGGCCGTGTGGTCCTGGCGGGAGGGAGGGGGCGTCCGCGCCTCTGGGGGGGGGGGAGGAGGAGCCTGCGGGGACGTGGGGACGCGGGAAGGCAGCGGGCCTGAGGCGAGGCTTGGGGTCCGCCCAGCACTGGTTCGGATCACCGTCCTGCCACCTGCCAGCTGGGCGGCTCTGCTTCCCCGTGCCTCAGTTTCCCCACGTGTGAATGGGGTCGGCAGGGTCTTGGTGAGGATTCAGCTGGTCGTCTCACCCAGTATGGGCTCAATAAAAGGGCCCCGCGCCTATCTTATGTGACTCTGGGGGGACGTGCTGGTGACATCTCCATCGTCCGGGGGAGGGAGGGTAAACTGAGGCCCGGAGAGCCAGGACTGCAGCCCCTGCAGCCAGACGCCCGCCCCAGGCTCGGACCCCGCGTGGCGAGGTGGGTGGGCGGGAGGTGCGCACAGCGGGTCTGCTCTCGCCGGTTCCTCTCTATTGAAGTCATTTTTCTGCTCCCGCCCGCGGAGGAACCGAGAGGAAAACAAACCCTAATTGAATCGCGCGGAGGGGCGGGGGCGGAGCAGGAGGAGCCTGTGATCGCCACCCTAACGTGATTACAGCCACCATCGTGGCTGCGCGGTGCCTGCTGCCGCGGGGCGCGCGCGCTGAGCTCCCTCCGCGCGAGCTGGTCTCATCCCGGCCAGTGACCCGCGCGGGGCGCCGAGACCAGACGACCACGTGACCGGCTGGGCTACGCCGCCGGCCGGCTGAAGTCCACTGCGGCAGCTCCCCGCGCATGCCGGGTTCACATTTCCAGCCCCACAGCTGTGGGGTGCAGGGGAGGCGGGCAGGATGCGCAGGCTGCAGTGCGGGGTGCACGGGGTGCGGGGCCGCGGCGAGCTATGCAAGGTTTCGGAGCAGGGGCAGAGGTGAAGGCGGGGCGGACTGGGGCGGGGGGAAAGTGGGGCCAGGCTGTGGTGGGGTGGGCTGGGTTTCTGAGCCCCTCCCCTCCAGCTCTGGACGTCCCTGCTGCCCCCATCTCCTTCCCACTCTTGGATCCTGCTCCTTTTGCACAACCCGTCTTGACTAATGCGCTGACGCAAGCTCTCTCCCTCACTCCAGGGCCACCTTCCCCCGCTCTGAGAGATGTACACATCTCGGGCCTCCGGGTGCTGCCTTCCTCCCCTTCCTTCCCTTCCGGTGTCAGACTGGGCACCGCCAGGTCAGCGCTGCTTCTCCTTCCTCAGAATGGTGACTCGCGGTGTCAGTGTTTTGGAGGAAAAAAACGTCAAACTGGCTTAAGCCAAGAAGGGACTTGATTAGCCCTCTGAACTAACATGGTGTGCAGTTATGGACTTCAGGCACGGCTGGATCCAGGTGCCCACAAGCTCACCAGGCATCAGATTCCTCGTCTCTTGGCTCTACTGCCCCCTGTGCTGACTCCACTCTGAGAAAGGGGCACCATTTTATGATTTGCACAAATCAGGTGCCTTCTGCTGGTGGTGGCTCTGGATGCCCACAGCCCTCCTGAGAGAAGAAAGACTCAGGATGGCGGCCAGGCTCAAAGGAGAGAGTGCCGACGCCTCCTTCTCCTGCACCCTGGGCTGAGCACTGGGCTGCAGCTGGAATGGCAGATGGTTCTGATCAGGAAGACATTACAAGGCAGCGTGTGACACTAGGGAGGGATATGAAAGGGGGTCCGACCTCGTGGGGGTGCTGCCCTGAGGTCAGGGCGGTGGGGGGAGACCTGAAGGCAAAGTGAGGGAACATGGGGGAGGGGAGTGCTCCCACCAGGGAACCAGCATGGGGAGTGGAGGGAGGGGCCTTCTCCAGCCCAGGGTCCCCTTATGTCCTCTGGGGCGTCCTGAGGCACAGGGCAGCCATGGCACACACGCGCACACACGAGTGTGCACAGGTACATGTTACATAGCCACACTCACACACGCGCGACATGGTTACATGCGCGCACATGGGTGCACACAGAGAAACACGTGCACGGCCTATGCAGACACACAAGCACACGCTTGTTAACACACAGAGCTACACTGTGCATAATGCACTCATGTGTTTACACCCGCACTGTGGTACATGTGCACAAACACACAACTGCACTCATGCACGTGGCTCCATTAACACGCACACTTGTGTGCACACGGCACACACTGCAGTTGCATGCATGCACAGAGGGAAGTGGCTGTGTGCACGCACGCAGGCATGGTGCACACACACGTAATCACACACGCAGGTTGCCCAGCGGCGCGTGGCGGGTGGGGAGGAGGAGAAGGGGCCCGGTTGCCCTGGCAACACATCCTGGGACCCGCAGCCTCGTCAGCGCGGCTCCTCTGGCGCTGGCAGCAGGGGGAAGGCTGCTCGGGACCCTGACCCCGCACAGAGGCTCCTGGGGGCTTCCTGATGGCCTGAGGGGCTGGGCCTCGTGGGGGCAAGGGGAGAGGAAGGAGCCAGGCCCGGGGTCGGCACAGGAGATGAGCCCGGAAGAGGGGATCTGTGGGGAGAGACCACCTGCCCCGGGGCGTGTGAGGGGGCACAGCAAGGCCCCGCCCGGGGGACAAGGCGCCCACGGCCTACCCCAGAACCCCAGAGGAACCCAGCTCCACTATGGGGTCCGAGGGGCCCCCGGCACTGAGCCAGAGTCAAGGGGAACCCGCCCCGGCCTTGGCCGCACTCCTGTCCTGTGGTGCAGGTTCCGGCCAACTCCTTGCTGGACCCGTCTGCACCCTCGTTGCCCCGGCCGTGGACGATGCGCACACAGGGGCCCAGGAGCGGATAACCGCGGGCACAGCCCGGGAGCAGCAGCTGTGCACAGTAGGGCCACGTCCCGACCCTCCCGTCCCAGCTCCTGGTTTCTCCACCAGGTGACGTGGGGCTTCCAGGCTGGGCTTTCCTGAGGCTCACCGAGGAGGCCTTGTCTCCAGCATACAGCGGGAGCTTAATAAATGCCCATTGGCAAAGGGACTTGACACTCAGGTGTATTTGCTCTCTTGGCCGCCCGAAATCCACCCATCTGCCACGGCCGGTGCTGCTGTGCCCGGCTGGGGGCCCACGTCGGGGGGCCCGTGCCAGGCTGGGGGCCCACGTCTGGGGACCCATCTCCCCCAGACTGGACGGAATGATTCTGTGCTTACTCCCCAAAGCCCTGGGGGCGGTCACTGCCGTGTCCGCCTCTTACTCAGAGCTGGCGTCCGTAGAGTGAGAAGGGCCACATCCCTGCTGAGTGAGTCAGGAAGGCGCGGCTGATCCGATTCCCGTCTCCGGGCCTCGGTTTCCCCACCTGTCAAAGGAACCGGGCCCAGAGCAGGCAGAGTCCACACGGCTCCAGCTCCTGAAGGCAGAGACATCCTGTGCGGCCCAGACCTGCTCCCGTCCTCACGATGTCCACCCGGCCATGAGGGGGCCCTGTCCCCCAGATCCCCCAGCTCAACGGACCCCACTTCCCACCACACTTCCCCCAAATCAACCCTCCGCTGAAGCAGACGTGGCAGTTCCTTAAGTGAGAGCGGGCAGCAGGGGACCCTTGGCCTCCACTGCCGGCACCCAGGTCCCAGCAGCACCCCCACAGGAGCCCAGAGCCAGGGTCAGGCCCTGCCTCTGCATTTATTCCCCCACTGGTCAAGTGCCTCCTGGGTGCCCAGCGTGGGTCCCCAGCTGGGGACGTCTTGGAGAGGGATAAACCTATCCCAGATCTTGGAGCAGACATGGCCGCACAGAGACAAGGCCCCTTCCCCGGCTGGCCGAGAGGACCGGGAAGGCTTCTCGGAGGAGGTGCCATCGCAGCTGAAGCCTGAAAGCAGAGAAGCTGGGGGTGGAGGCACAGCCTGTGTGCAGACACAGACGGGAACAGCCTGGAGCGGGCTCCCCTGCTGCCCCCTGGCCCCGGGGGTCTCCAAGTCATGGACAAGGGGAGGGGCCGGCCTCCTGGCTGCAACACTTGCTTTCTGATTCTGTCTGACCACAGGGCCCAGGGCAGACAAATGAGGACGAAGGGCAGGTCAGCGGGGGCGCCCCCACAATGGCAGCCGACGGCATCCGAGAGGTCCCCGTCGGTGATGGCACCACACGTCCAGTCTTCGTCCCCAAGCGGACAGAGCCCGGAAGGGGCAGACCCCAGCATCTCTCCCCCTGGCAGCCACAGGGAGGGCGCAGGCTCGAGTCCTGGCTCTGGTGAGCGAGGCCACCCTGGGCGAATGACTGACCACTCTTGCCGCCCATGAGACGGGACGAGAGCGGCCTCTGCCTTGTGAGTTGTAACAGGGACGGAGCAGGAGGACGGGCCCCCACCCAGATCTGCTGAATAACGGCAGCAGCGCTCCTCATAACAGGCCCTGGGGTCCCCGAGACCCTGCCTCCTGCCCCCACCACATGGAGGACAGACCCCTGGGGCCGAACAGGTGGAGAGGACCACACCATCCTGCCCGGAATTCAAGGCAGAATTCCCCTCCTGTTATTAAACAGCAAAGCAGGCAGCTCTGCAAAGCAGGCAGCTCTGCACCCCCGCATTCTCGAAACACCTTTATTGCACTAAAAACAGCATTTATAAACAAACACGTTGGGGGAGGGCATCTTAAAGGTTTACCCAGTCAACTCAGAACACAAAGATATCAAACACTGCGGGGGCTATAAAATGAGGGCCCCCCCCCCGAGGGAGAGCGGGGACGGGAGCGGTCAGGGTCAGAGAGAAGGGAGGGGGCGAGCTCCAAGCATCTAACTCCATGCAGGGGCCTCTGCCGCCTCCGGCCCAAGGGCCTGGCCCTGGTGATGCCCAGGTCCAGAGGGGAGGGGGGCAGGGAGCACGGAGGAGCAGGCCCAGGACGGAGACCGGGGAGTCATGGGGAGGGACCCCGCTCCACAGGCCTCCTTCCCAGCCTCAGGTGCACATCTGGTGCTTCTCCGGGACGTGCAGAGGGGAAGGTGCTCCCCCCGCTCTGGAGGCTCTGTGCCTTCACCCCTCCCGTGGGGGGGGACCCGGAGTGAGGGGGGACAATGTTGGAGCAGGGACGGGCACCCCAGGTCCCCCACGGGCTGCCCTGGTCCATCGGTGCCCAACGCGCAGGCCAGGAGAGGCGGAGGAGCAGAGCTGGCCCGGCCCCTACTTCCAACTGTATCGTTTCTGTCTCGTCGAGCTGGGAAACCGCCAAAAAGACATTCACGGACCACATATGACACAACAGTTAGCAGCATGAAAAGCCACAGCCAGGGTCCCCCATCCCACTCCTGTGTCCCACCCACCCCACCAAGACTTATTTACACACGTGGGGTAAAAGCCACGGCCGCCAGTCACCAGGCACCCCTCCCTGGCATCCAGCTGCCATGGATGCTGCGCAGGGGGTGGCGGGGCGGCGGCCCCCAGCATGGAGGGATGGGGAGGAGCGGGGGCCACGGGCTGGGGCTGCTCTCTAGGCACCTTCTGAGCAACGCCCTCCAGGGGAGGGAGGCTCCGGACCCCCCAGCAGGGCCGCAGGGGCCCCAGCAGGCGCCAGTGGACTGGCCAGGCAAGTCCATGCCCAAAAATCAAGCAAAGAAGGGGCAGGAGGAAAGCGCTGACAGCAGGGCTGTGTGGCTCGGGGGACGGGAGAGGAGCTAGGGGACTTCCCCCATCGCGAGCCGCCTTCTCCACGAGACTTTCACCAGCAGCGGCTCTCAGACGCGGAGCCCGCCGCCCTCTGACCGGCTCTCGCCTCCCGAGCCTGGAGGACTGAGGGCTGCCTCGAGCCAGCCTAACCCGGGAGGGGGTGCCTCCCGCAGCCCCGTGGGGTGACACTGGCCTGGCCCTGCCCTCTGAGGGGTGCCTGGCCGCCTGGGGGAGGAGGACGCTCGTGCAGCAGAGAAGATTCGGCTCAGCTCAGGCTGGCCACCTCCAGGCCTGTGGCACGGCCGCCTCCTGGCTCAGGTCCCAGGGCTCTGAGAGGGTGAACCGGGGTCCGGGGCGAAGGACTCGGGCGCAGGGGGACACTCGGCCCTGCAAAGTAGCCCCTCTCTTCCTCCTCCGGAAAAAGTGAATCCATGAAAGGCAGCATCCCGGTCACCGTGGGCAACCGAGGACAGCCCAGCATGGCTGCAGCATCAGGACCGCCGCCGAGTCTACACCCGGCTCCCGGTCAGGCCTCGGTGGGGACGGAGGCGGGGAGGAGGGGGCAGGGGGCTTTCACAAGAAGGGGAGCAGCGCGGTCAGGGGCAGCTCCTTCTCCCCCAGCAGGGTGTCTCGCTTGAGGCTGCCGCCTTTGTTGACCACCTTGATCCTGAGAGCCAGCTTGCGCACGCTGGCGGGGCCCAGGCCGTCGAAGAAGAAGTCTTCGTTGAACACCGGGTGGCGGCTGTTCTTGATGACGGTGCTGCGTTGCTTCTGCAGCTTCCCGGGCACGAGGCAGAGGCCCACGCAGCAGTTGATGCTGCGCGCGTCGCAGAGCCGGTCGTAGAGGCCCTCGGCGGCCAGCAGGCGCACCCGCAGGCGGGCCTGGGCCGCCTCGTACTCGGCCAGCAGCCGCACGCTGCCCCGCAGGCCCATCCTCACCGCGTGCTCCGCGCGGGGCGCGCCGGGCTCGGCGCCGGGCTCGGGGGCGGCCCTGCGGGTCAGGCGGCGCCGCGCGCCGGGGCTGGTGTCCGGCGTGCTGTCGTCGGCGGAGAGGGAGCCGTGCCGGCCCACCGAGTGCTTGAGCTGGCTCACCTTGGCCTGGCTGTCCTGGGCGAAGCCTTTGAGCAGCGACACGGAGCGCGAGAGCAGGGGCGACCCGAAGGGGGAGGACTCGGCCGAGGACCCCGTGTCGCTCTCCCCGCCGCTGACGCAGCGGCTGGGGCTCCCGAGGGCCCCGTCGCCCCCCGGCCGGCGCCCGGCGCGCGGGGAGCCCACCTGGGCCAGGGCCCCGTGCTCGCTGTGGAACAGGGACTCCTTGCGCCGCGTGTGCGGGCTCTCGGCCAGCGTGGCGAAGCCGTAGGCCGTCTGCGCCTTGGGCACCGAGGGCAGCGCCATGGCGCCCTGCGCCTGGGGGGCGGCGTCGGCGGCCTCCTCCGCCGGCCAGTCCTCGGCGCTCTCGACCTGGATCACGTGCCGCGTGGCCGCCTTCAGCAGGCTCTTGCTCTCGGCTGCCAGCTTGGCGGGCAGCCGGGGGCTCCGGGGGGCGCGGCGGGGCGCGGCCGGGGCCGGGGTCTGCTCCGACGGCGCGGCGCCCGGCTCGGCCTGCGCCTCGGGCTCCGCGGGGCCGGCGGGCAGCTTGGGGGGGATGAAGAAGTCCGGGATCTTGTCCGGCGTGAGCACGTTGCTGTACAGGGGCCCCCTGGAGGCCTTGTCGCCCCCCTCGGCGCCCGCGGGGCCGTTCTCCCCGGACCCCCGGAGCCGCTCCAGGAACCACATGTTGGTTTTCTTCATGGGGGCGGCGGGCGGAGGCCAGGAGGGGTCTGCAGGGTCTGGGAAGAGAAACAAGGATCAGAGCTGCAGGCCCCACGCACGGGGGCTGAAAGGGGGCTCCGGGCACCTGGGGGGGCACCTGGACAGGGCCCGGCCGCAGGGGGCCAGCAGGGTCACTCTGGGGTGTCGCCGGGCGCTGCAGCCCAGGCCGGGGGCGGGGCGGGGCGGGGCGGGGGCGGGCCCTCCCCTCCCCCCCTCCCCTCCCCTCCCTCCCTCCCCGGAGGGACCCTCTCAACTTCCCAGCACCGAAGCGGAGCCCGGGAGGTGGGGGCGGCGCCGACTCCCGGGCAGCCCCGGGGGACAGCAGCCCCTCCGCCCCCACCCCCGACCCCCATGTCCCGGACCTCAAAGCCCTTTCTAAAGGGTCCCGCTCCGTCCGCAGAGGGAAGACGCCCCAGGGCGCAGGTGGACCCCCGCTGTCCCAGCTCCGCCCCCCAGCTCCCACCCACCTGTGGCTTCTCCCGAGTTGAGGGTCCAGGCATCCGGGGGGGAGGGGAGGGGGGGTGAGTGTGGGGCTGACGGCGCGGCCAGCCGACCCTCCCCCATCCCCCATCCCCCATCCCCGTCCCCCTCTCCCTGCCCCTCGCCCCCGGACTCAGCCTGGGGCGGGGTGGGGTCCCGGCAGCCCCCGCGGGACCTGGGGGCCCTGCACGCACCTGCCCGGGTTGGGGCGGCCGGAGGCTGGATGCTGTCCGGCGGACACTCCGGGGTCTGGGCGCCGAGGCTCCGGCCGCGTTCAATACGGCGCAGCGCGGCGGCTCATTCACCGGCGGGAAGCCGCCCAGGCCGCCGTATTCCTCCGAGTAGAGCCGCGCGCCGCTGCCCCGCCCGCGCCGCGTCCCTGCAGCATCCGCCCCCACGGGGGGGGGCACCGAGGACCGGGGGGGAGGGGCGCAGGCGGTCCCTGATACCCCCGTAGCGCCGTGTCTGCGCACCCGCGGAGCCGGGGACCACAGGAACCCCGACCCCTGCTTCCGTTCATGGGGGGCACGGACCCACGCCTGCTGGGGCCGTTTCTCTGCTGAGCAGCGTTCCGCATTACAACGATGAGTAAAATGATAGTAGCAATAACGCAGCTGAATTTATTATTGAGCTTTGTCTGTGCCAGCTCTTAACGTCCTCCCCCTAACTCTGGGGGTGGGGGGGGCCTTGCTGCCCCAGTCTGTAGACCAGGAAGGTGAGAGTTTCCTTCTAGAAGTAAGGACCGGGCATCTGCTCAGTGCAACCTCCCAAGAAGCCGGCAGGGAGCTGCCCCTTCATTTCACTGACAGTGTTTACTGACTGGACACTGGACGGTGACCTCGACGCTGGGGACACGGCTGTGACGAGGGACGCAGCTCCCGGCTTTCTGATGCTCCCAGTGGGAGGGACCTGACAGAGAGGCACACAGGCACGAGACCATTGTAGGTCTAGTGACAAAAATGTAACAGGAAGCTGTGCCTGGAGAGAGGACAGGGCACGCACGTGCTGTTCCCAGATCAGGAAGCCCACGAGGGACAAGCCTGGGACGCAACCCCGGCCTGGCAGCTCCTGGGACCACGGGGTCCCTCGGATTTCCACCCCTTCTGTCTCGTGATCCGCCAGCCCAGACTTCCCTGCTCCCTCACTCCTTGCCCTCCCTCTCAGCCTCAGTTTCCCCTTCCTTTTTTTTTTTTGTGAGGAAGATTGGTCCTGGGCTAACATCTATGCCCATCTTCCTCTACTTTATATGGGACGCCGCCACAGCATGGCCTGACAAGCAATGCGTCGGTGCGTGCCCGGGATCCAAACCGGCAAACCCCGGGCCACCGCAGCAGAACGTGCGCACCTAACTGCTTGCACCACTGGGCCGACCCCTCAGTTTCCCCTTCTGGAACCCAAGGCCGACCGGTCCGAGTCCAGTCTCGGTATTTGAGGAGCCACCGAGACAGAGTACGACCAGGACTGAGGCGGACTCGGGGAGCCTGGGCTTCATTACATCGTGATTGGGCAGGAGCCTCCTGTGTGCCCAGAATGTCCCCAAGCCTCGTCATGGCCCGAGCTGGGATGGGGCTGATCTGGAGTGACCACGGGTTCAACAGCAGAACGTGGTGCAGGGGGGCCCCGGAGGGAAGCCCCAGCCCTCCAACATCTCCACTCGACGTCAGCCTGGGGTGGGGTTTAGGGTCCCACTATCCAGATGGGGAGAGCGAGGCTGCCGTCCGTGGCCCCTGCTGGGCCTGGAGGTGTGGGAGGAAGGGCAACTCCTGGAACAGTGCTCTCTCCTGCAGCAGGCATGAGGGGGGCCTCGGGGACCACGGGCCACCGTCCTCCACAGCAGAGACAGTGACAATGGGGTCCAGGAAGGGGAAGTGACCAGCTCAGGTCTTCGAGGAGGGACAGGCCAGCCTGGGTACTGGGGCCTCCCTCCCCGTTCACGTCTGCGCGGCTGGGGGCAAGGTCTCTCCTCCCTGATGGGTTGGGGGAAGAGGCAGTGAATTGATTGTGTGCTGGTTCCTGTGCTAAGCAACTGGGGACTCTAATCTGGATTCGGGGTTCGAATCCTGGGGCCGGCCCTTCCTGCTGTGTGACTTCTGGCAAGTGTCCCGACCTCTCTGTGCCTCCGTCGCCTTGTGGTCCATGGGCATAAAAACCGTCCCTGCATCACGGCATCGGAGGGAGGACTTAACAGGTTACACGTGCAGAGCGCTTAGAGCAGGGGCCTAGAACACGTGCCGCGTGAGTGCTGGTGGACTTCATTTCCGACGCTGCTCCCCGTGAGGAAGGGGGCCCAGCCGGGGGAGGCCTTGCCAGGCCCAGAATCGAACCCCAGACCCCTGACCCCACCACAGCCTAGCTCAGCGAGATGCCCCACCCCATCACATTGGGGGCTGGGGAAACTGAGGCCCAGAGGGGTGAGGTACCTGGGGACGGATGCCTGTCCTGTGGGCCCCTGCAGACGACACCCCGGGAGGAGCGGGGGCGGGGAGGCTGGTCCTCACAGCTGCTGAGCTGGCTCCGTGGTCCGTAAACGGGAACCTCTCCCGTCAACAAAACCTTCTGCCTCCTCTGCGGAGCACTGTGGCAGGGCCCCCAGGACTCCCCCACACCCTGAGCTGCAGCCTTCCCGGAATCAGAGCTGGGAGGCTGCAGGCCTAGGCGCACACCGGGGAGGGGGCCCCGGTGGTATCCACCAGCCCCTCCTGCCCCCCCCCCCCGAGTCATGCAGCCTCATGCCGGTGACCTCGGGCCTCAACACCCCTAGGGACCCGCTGTATGGGGAGCGGGAGTGGCCGGTCCAGGCAGGGGCCGGGCTGAGTCGTAGGCTGCCCGCCGCGGCGTCCAGCAGGAGGAGGCACAGGGAGGTGGCTCGGAGAAAAGGGCCTGAGATCCAGGAGCGGCCTTGTGCCCCTGCAGGTTCCCTCTGAGCTGTGTTGTCCCCTGGAAAAGGGGAGCGAAGGCCTGTCCACGAGCTCCCAGGAGGGACCCGGGCCGACAGGGCCCAGGGGAGGGCCGTTATCCCCGGTTTCCAGGTAAGGAAACTGAGGCACGGGGGAGGAGCCCGGTTCTGCAGGGCGCTCAGTTCAGGGAAGGGAATTTGAACCCATGTCTCTACTGCCTCCCACCCCAAGGCTCCCTGAGGGCGAGGCTGGGGCAAGGAGCGTTTGTTGACTGAATAATTGAAGGTAGAGTGGGGCAGGAGACAGGTGTGGGGTGTCACCGCTGGCGGGGTGACACCCTGGACCCGGCTTTCCCAGCTCAGGGAGCAGGACGGGGGAGGTGATTGGCAGATCCCGGCTCTGCCACCTCCCAGTGGTGAGGCCTTGAGCAAGCCGCCTCGCCCCTCTGAGCCTCCGTTTCCTCATCTGTGAAGCGTGGAGAAGTCGGGCACCCCGAGTGTGTGGGGTCTCAGCACAGGCCCCAGCGGAGTGCTAGATAAACAGGGACTTTGGCGGGGTGCCTGGGCCTCGGGGGACCCAGGGCTATGAATGAATGAATGAATGAATAAAGTGCATTTAGACCCCTCTCTGGCCTACAGATCTCCAGAACCTGACACTTCCTGACCCCAGTGCACCCTCCCAGCACCCCCAGGCCCCTGTCCCCATCTTGCCCCCAACAGTGTATGTCCCTCTTGGGAGGCTCGTCACCTCTGTCCTTCAAAGAGCCCTCAGCTCTCCCGGACACCAAGCTTTGCCCCGGCCGTGTCCTCCACTCCACTGCACCCCCCACCCCCATCTCACCTCCAGCCACATCCTTCCGTCCATCCTTCCATCTCCTGAATGTGCTGTGCTCCACACACCACGGGGCCCTTGCACGTGCCATTCCTCCGCCCAGGACCCTGTCCTCCTCAGCGGGGCTCTCCCACTCACCCTCCAGATCACAGTCTTGTGTCGTCCCCACAGGGAAGCCCTCCAGGATTTCCCGGATCCCTAAGCTGCAGGGATCTCCGTTCCACAGCCGACATTATACACTGAGCGGTGACCTGCTGACTGAGGTCATTTGACTGTCAAGTCCACGAAGGCAGGTCCGCCCTGCTCACTGTTGCACCCCCGTTACCCAGCAGAGGGCTTGGCAGAGAAGAGGAACTCAACGCAGGCATGTTAAAGGGCATCAGGATGGAGGACTGTGGATGGATGGGCCAATGAATGGAATGAATGATAGATGGGTAGTTAGATGGATGAGTGGATGGATGGACGGATGGATGGATGGCCTGGTGTCTCAGTCTCCACGTCTCTGAAGTAAGAGACACGGCATCCAAGTCCCCTCCCGGGTGTACCTTTGACAGCTTCATCCCTCATTACGGGCAGACCTGAGTGGCTTTTATTCCCCACACTTCTCGGGCCCCCCAGGGCATGGAGTGGGGCCTGCTGACCGCAGAGAGATCCAGACTCAGAGATCCAGACCCTGGGGCAGGGGTGCGGGGAGGGGTGGGGGCCCTCAGAGGCCCCCCATGGAGGGAGAGATGCCTCCATGCTTGTGGGAGGAGTTGGAGGAGGGTCCTGGGGAGACACGGGGGTCCCTCTGGGAGGGCGGGTCTCAGAGGTCACGTGGGGGAAGGTCTGGAGGAGAAGTCGGGCATCGGGGACAAGTAGGGGCTTTGAGGGCGACGTCTGGAGAAAACGGGGCAGAAAGAAGTCGGCCATATTTGGGGTAAGTCAGGAGCAGTTTGGAGAAGAAAACAAGAGGCTTCTTGCCAGATACATCGGAGAGTCTTAAGAGTTTTGCGGCATTTGGAGATAAACTACGGTGTTTCATAGAGAAGTCGGGGTGTGCTTTCTCTCGGGATAGAAACGGGGGTGCCTGAGAGACGGGGGGACTCGGGAGAGCGTGGACGCACCCACAGGCCCAGCTCCTCGTCTCCATCTCCCGCCCTCGTCCCCGCCTCCTCCAGCCCCGGGGAGGCCAAACCTGGGCGCCCTCGGCTTTCCCGCGGAGACTGACCCGGCGCCCCAGCCCGGGGGGCCCTTGTGTGCAGGGGGCTCACGCTCCTCTCGGTCATTCCCAGATTTAATTACAAACAGATTCCAAATGTCCGGTCCAGGCTGACAGCCGGGAGGGCGGGGGCCTCACCACCCCCTGACATGTGTCAGTTGTCTTGGAGTTGCCTGGATGCCCCCCTCATCCCAGGGGTGCCCCGAGGTCGCCCCTCACTTCCAATCAGCACGTACCCCGGCCTGAGGACGCAAACCACCTCAATTCTCCCCCAAAAAGACAACTGTGCACCAATTTTTCAGGTGGAAAAACTGAGCCCGGGCAGGACAGGAATCCATGTCCACCAGAGAATGGGGAACCCCCTACCCCCCATTCCAGGGAGAGACGCTGAAGTCCAGCCAGGAAGGGACGGGGCCTGCTGGCCCATCGGGGACCTCGGCCAGCGCTGCTTTTCGATACATTTTCTTTAAAGGCAAGAAGAGGCCCTGTCTTTGGTATGTACACCCCCGCTCCAGGCGGAGGGCAGAGGCAAGCAGGGGGCTCGGAGAAAGGGGTCCTGGGCCCCGTCTCCTGGCCTGGTTGACCCAGCCCAGCCAGGGCCGGCTGGAGGAGGAAGATTCCAGAAGCCCACGCGGAGGAAGGAGAGACAGCGGCATTCCGGCCTGACCAGGGTCCAGAGAAAGGCTGAGGAGCCCACAAGGCCACGACAGGGGCGTCTGGGGCGCTGGACACAAGCCAGGGCTGAGAACCATCACCTGGGGAGAAAGCAAAGGAGAGGTCAGGGGTCAGCTGAGACAGCAACCAGACCCCTGGGTCCCAGGCTCGGAACCTCAGCTACAGTGAGGGGCCTCAGGCCCAGGGGCCTGGGTTCGAGTCCCAGTTCTTGCTGTGTGACCTAGGGTCGTGCCCCGAACTTCTCTGTGCTGTTTCTTCTTCTGCAAAACAAGAATGCTAATAACAGTGCCTGTCTCAGAACTGCGTGGGGGTCAGTGAAGATTCAGGGAGGGGAAGGCACGGGGCCTGGACACAGCTGCGTTGGCAGCTATCATTACTGCCGTCGCTATTATTTCTCGGTTCAGAAATCCCTCTGGGGACAGGAGGGGAGCAGGCGGTACCCACAGCGCCACAGCGCTGCGGGTCATCTGGGTGTTCCGTGGGACCGCCCCCACCCCCGAAGCCGTTCCCCAGATTGGGAACCCCTTCTCTGCCTTCGTGAGGCCTGGCTGGGGGCAGGGAGGAGGCCGGGCGAGTCGGGGAGGAGACAGGAAGGAGACCGTTGTCATGGGGACCGGAGAGCAGCCCAGCCAGGCCCAGAAGCTCCTCTGGCTCAGCCCCTGGGGAAATTCCACAGCCCCTTCCCCTGCAGCCCCTCCTCCCCAGCTCCTGGCTTCACCGTATCCAGGTCCTGTTCCTCCCCTCAAAGTCTGCTCTGCCCCCCCCCACCCCTCTGCACCCAGTTCAGACGCATCCTCACCCCACAGCCCCCCCCTCACCAGAGACGTCCTGGAGTCGCCCAGAGCTGCCTACCCCCCCACAAAACCCTCCCGTGGCTCCCGTCACCCAAAGTGAAAGGGGCACTTGTCCATCTCAGCACCAGGACCCCCGGGCCAGGCCCCGCCGGCCCCTCCTCCAGGAGATTTTTACCAGCAGTCAGTCACAGAGTTACCATAACAACTCAGCAGTTACACCCCAAGGGCAACGAAAACACACATCGGCACAAAACCTGCACACACACGTTCACAGCGGCATCATTCACAGCGGCATCGTCCATAACGGCCAGAAAGTAGGAACACCCAAATGCCTATCAACAGGTGAATGGATACACACGACGTGTCCACCCACACACTGGAATATGACGCAGCCGTGAAGAGGAGTGAGGCCCTGACACAGCCACACCGTGGACGGACCTTGAACACACGATGCTCAGTGAGAGAACCAGACACGGAAGGACACACAGTGTGTGAGTCCATTGATGTGAAATGTCCAGAACAGGGACATCCCCAGACAGAACGTGGGTTTGTGGTTGTCAGGGGCTGGGGAGGGGATGGGGAGTGACTGCTGATGGGGACGGGGTTGCTTTTGGGGTGCTGGAATGTTCCGGAATTAGATGGGCGATGGTTGCACAACTCTGTAAAGATGCTAAAAGACACTGAGTTGTACCGTCTAAATGGGTGAGTTGTGTGGTATGTGAATTCCTTCCCAATTTTTAAAATGAGAAAAAATCCCGGCGACAGGGCAGACGCCGGGAGCCGCGGGCCGACCGCACACCTGGCTCAGGGCTCCCGCTTGACCACGCCGCGCAGGTGCAGCTCGCTCTCGGCGGCCACGATGGGCTGCCCGTTCTGCAGGTGGTAGTCGATCAGGTGGCTGATGCTCTCGAACAGCACGTCCTTCGTCCGCACCTGCGGGACCAGAGGCTCCGCATCAGCACCACGGGGGCCGGTCAGAGAGGCAGTCACTCGGGCCAGCCCCAGACCTCTGAGGCGGGTTCGGCGTTCTCACCAGTCCTACGGTGGCTCCCACGCACGCTCACGTCTAGAACCACCGGATCAGAGCCTGCCAGGACCCCAACTCCAGAACCAGCCTCAGGATTCCAGAACCATGTATGGACACAGGCTCCAAAACCACTAGGATCCTGGGGCCACACTTCCTACAGGGGTTTGAATCGTGGCCCCCAAATGATGTCTACGTCTTAACCACTGGAACCTGCGAATGGGACCTGTTTGGAAAAAGTGTCTTTGCAGACGTGGGTTTTTTTTTTGTGTATGTGAGGAGATCAGCCCTGTGCTAACATCTGCCAATCCTCGCTTTTTTTGCTGGGGAAGACTGGCCCTGGGTTAACATCCGTGCCCATCTTCCTCCACTTTATATGGGACGCCACCACAGCATGGCTTGACAAGCAGTGCGTCGGTGTGCACCCGGGATCCGAACCAGCGAACCCCGGGCCACTGCAGCGGAGCACAGGCACTTAACCGCTTGCGCCACCAGGCCAGCCCCTGCAGACACGTTTAAGGGAAGGGTCTTGAGATGAGCTCATCCTGGGTTACCTAAGTGGCCCCAAATCCAATGACTGTCTGTGTAACAAGAGTAAACGTGGACGCAGAGACACAAGGAGGACACCGCGAGAAGGCAGAGGCCGCGACTGGAGCGATGCGGCAACAAGCCGGGAGAACAGCAAGGATCAGCAAGGATCGTGGCAGCCACGAGAAGCCAGGAGAGATGGAACACACCCTCCCTCACGGCCTCACAAGGAAGCAGCCCTGAGACACCCTCCACTCAGACCCCTGGCCTCAGAACTGGGAGAGAATACATCTGTTGCTTTAGGCTGCCCAGTTTGTGGTCATTTGGTGGGGCAGCCTTAGGAGATGAATACACCCCTGGAATCTTGGACACACAGGTCCGGAAATCAGAATCACCAGATCCAAAAGCCACGTGTGTCTTAGAATGAGAAACCCTCGGCACCACTGTGAGCGGAACCGGATGCAACGCTGTCTGCAGATGCTCCTGGACGCTGCTGGGCTCAATAGACACACCACCCGGGGAGGAGGCTTAAAATGCACATTCCTGGGCCTGATGGCAAACCCTCTATTTCCACGGCACTGGGGATGGGACCTGGGTGCCTGCATTTTCACCAAGTATTTGATGAGATTTGGTATTCTACAGCAACTGTAAGATGCATCACTATTTTATGCACCACAAGGAGACAAAAAAAAAATCCCCATTAAACAGTGATGCAGTTCAAAGACGCAATTATGGTTAAAAAAAATCCAGACTTCAGAGATGTCAAAATGAGAGGCAAGAAAGCTGTGGCCCAGAGGCTTGAAGCAATTCAGTAACTCGCCCCCACAACTCGTAAACTGAAACGTGCTTTGTGAGCCCTAAAATACATCAGAAACCCAAAATACCGTATTTATCACTCCAAGATATCACTCCTTGTAAGATGCTTTAGCAGTGACAGAATGTAGGGGGGGAAGTGCATCTTACAACTGATGAAATAGGGCACTTTGTATGAAAGCATGAAAGGCCTTGAAATTGGAAAAGGTTTTGTAACTCCCAAAATGCTTTATAGACTGAGAAATCCTTTGTAAACCCTAAAATTCTTCTTCAACTGGAAAGTACTTTGTAATTCTAGAGTACCTGGTAAACGGGAATAGAATCTGTAAACATAAAGGGCTTTGTAACCCAGAAAATACTTCCTTAAACCTAAAGGACGCTAAGACGGTGGGCGCCCTAGGCCCTGGGCGCCTCCCCGCCCCTCCCCGCCTCGCCTCTCCCCGCCCTGCCTCGCCCCCTCCCCTCCCGGCCCCGCCTCGCCCTCTTTGGCCACGCCCCCGGGCCACGCCCTCTTCGATCCAAGCCCCGCCCCATCAGGCCCGCACCCACCCCTCTCGGCCCCGCCCCGCCCTCTCCCCGCCCCGCCCCCGCCCCGCCCGCCTCGCCCTCCTTGGCCACGCCCTCTTTGGTCCAAGCCCCGCCCCATCAGGCCCGCCCCCACCCCTCTCGGCCCCGCCCCGCCCTCTCCTCGCCCTCCTTGGCCACGCCCTCTTTGGTCCAAGCCCCGCCCCATCAGGCCCGCCCCCACCCCTCTCGGCCCCGCCCAGCCCTCTCCTCGCCCTCCTTGGCCACGCCCTCTTTGGTCCAAGCCCCGCCCCATCAGGCCCGCCCCCACCTCTCTCGGCCCCGCCCCTACCCGCCCCCTCCCCACAGGCTCTCCGCCCCGCCTCCAGCCCCTCCCCACGCCCTCCCTGCCCCTCCCGGCACCATCCACCGCCCCCGCGCCCACCTTACCACGCCCTCGGGGTCCACCAGCAGCAGGTGCTTGGGCTGCCCCGCGTGCATGCCGGTGAGGACGTACTGCCCGGGGTTGGTGACGCTGTCGCGCACGAGGAAGTCCCCGTCGGCTCGCAGCAGCTTCTCGGCCGCCCGCCGGCTCATCTGGCCGTGGTACCAGGGCTCCTGCCGCAGCTGCTCCTCCGTGGGGGCGATGGGCGCCCGGCGGGTCGGCGGGCTGGGCCACTGGTCCTCCACGGGGAGGGGGGCTGCCGCCGCGCCCGCCGCCACGGAGCACTCGTGCAGCTTCAGGGCGTCCTCAAAGGGTCCTGCGGGGAGGACGCGGTGGGAGGCAGGGGCCGGCAGCTGCCTCCTGCTGGGAAGGGGGGGCTGGGCTGGGAGGAAAAACCCCCCCTGGGGGACTGGGCAGCACTGACGGACCACCCGCTGTGCAGCAGACCTTGCAGAGAGCCCGCCCCAGTGCGTCCTTGGCTGTGCGCCAACTGTGCTGTGTGTGCTGAGTGTGCAGTGTGCACTGAGTGTGCTGTGTGTGCATTGAGTGTGGGCTGAGTGTGCACTGAGTGTGCTGTGTGTGCGCTGAGTGTGGGCTGAGTGTGCAGTGTGTGCGCTGAGTGTGGGCTGAGTGTGCTGAGTGTGCTGTGTGTGTGCTGTGTGCAGTGTGTGGGCTGAGTGTGCACTGAGTGTGCTGAGTGGTGCTGTGTGTGGGCTGAGTGTGTGGTGTGTGCACCGAGTGTGCTATGTGTGCTCTGAGTGTGCAGTGTGTGTGCTGAGTGTGCTGTGTGTGCGCTGAGTGTAGGCTGAGTGTGTGGTGTGTGCACTGAGTGTGCTATGTGTGCACTGTGCAGTGTGTGCACTGAGTGTGGGCTGAGTTGCTGTGTGTGCACTAAGTGTAGTGTGTGTGCTGAGTGTGCTGTGTGTGCGTTGAGTATGCGCTGAGTGTGGGCTGAGTGTCCTGTGCACTGAGTGTGCTGTGCGTGCTCTGAATGTGCTGTGTGTGCTCTGAGTGTGCACTAAGTGCACTATGTGTGCACTGAGTGTGCTGAGTTGCTGTGTGTGCACTGAGTGCTGTGTGTGAACTCAGTGTGTGGTGTGTGCACTGGGTGTGAGCTGGATATATACTGTGTGTGTGCTGGGTGTACGTCCTGTGTGCTGTGTGTGTGCTGTGTGTGCACTGTGTGGTACCAACCTTGTACCCGGTCACGTCTTCCCAGCCTCATTGGCTCTGGCCCTTATTGACCGTTCTCTGCTGGGTTTCCAAGCACTGTGTGTGCAGAGAACGGCAGCATTTCTCTCTCCCCAATGTGGACAGTATTTCTTTTTCGTGTCTTGTTACATTGGCGTCCTGCCCACTGTTTGTGCCTGGTGTTCCGTTATCCTGTCTGACCACACTGGCCACACCCCCCATACAACACTCCATCTCGGGGGCACGGGGCAGCAGGCACCCCCTCCTTCCCCAGACTTTCACAGAAAAGCTTCTGCTGGTTTGCAGAGGTTTGCTAAGGCCCCCAACAGGCACCAGTGTGACACTGGACAATCCACTGGCCCCCTCTGAGCCTCAGTGCCCTGGTTGTAAAGTGGGGATGTGAGGTGGCACAGCTCAGCCCTGACCCCTCCTCCGGTGCATCTATGCTTTGGTCCCCACTTCTGGTCCCTTGGGACCCCTCCTCCCTGACTCCTCCAGTGGCCGGGGTGAGGCCCAGCCAGCCTCCAGCGCCCAGGACACGTGACCGAGCCTGGCCAATCAGCATATTAAGCTCACCCTCCTGGCCGGTGATTGGCTGGGGGGTGAGTACATGACCCAGAGTGGGCGAATCAGAGGCAACCCCAGGCTATTTAAGGGGAGCCTGCAGGGAGCGTCTGCTTCTTCACCCGGGTGGCTGGGCCGACTGGTGCCCCGGGGGACAGCCTGTCTCGGAAGGCGCCCGCACCTGGAGCCCCTCCGCTCCCACCTGGGGACTGTGAGCCGTGGGGCCGGGCTCGTCGCCCAGTGCCCTGCGCACAGTAGGCGCCCAGCAGATACCAGCTCCTGTCCTTATCGCTGTGACAAGAAATCCAGCTGTCAGGTGGCAGGGGAGGGAGCTTTGCAGACTTTGTGAAGGAAGCGACGTGCAGCTGGCTGGGGAGGTTCTGGGGGCTCTCCAACTAGGGAGGCGTCCCGAGGGAGGGCGACGCCCCCGCCCGGGCCCCACAGTGCCCGTGGGAGAGGGCGGAACCGATGTGGTGGGAGATGAGAGCATTTGGACACAAGCCTTCTCCCTCTAACCGAGCCGTCCCCAGGCTGGGGCTTCCCCCAGGGCGGGAAGGAAGGGGCTCCATCAACATGTGGATTCGGCCTCCCTCATCAGCCTGGGGGTCCCCCAGAGAGCAGATGGTGCCCCCTCTTAGGCTGGGATTCCCACAGAAGAGGTTGGAGCCTCCTCCCTCAGACCAGGGAGTCACAGGAGGAGGAAGCTTCAACGCCCTCACCAGACTGGGGAGACCCAGAGGCAGGGATTGCGGAAGGCCTCCCCCAACAGCCTGAGCCTCCCCCATCACACCGCCCACTCTTTCAAGGTATGAACTAGGCCTCTCCTGTCAGACTGGGGACTCCCCTGGAGAGGAAGCTGGGTTACCCTCAAAAGACAGGTGAGCCACCCCATCAGACTAGGGAGTCCCATAGGAAACAGATGTCCCCACCCCCGCCCACTCAGAAAGTCCCCAGGGGAGAAAGCTGGGCTGCCCCCCTGGACCACAGGTGGCCCAGTCGTGCCCCCCCTCCCCGGGCTGGCTTGCCCCCACATACGCATGTCGAACAAGTCTTTCTTGGGGCTGTCCTCGGGCTGCAGGGGCTCCGGGGCGTCCAGACCCTGTGTGTTGACGTACAGGTGGTCCTCGTAGTCTTGGGGGCCCCGGGCGTCTGCTTGCACGTAGCCGTCTCCGGGCGGGGCTGGGAGGGCAGGAGGGGTGGAGGGTCAGATGGGAGCAGGCAAGACCCCCCCGGGAGCCCCCTCCCCCGCGCATCTGTCTCCCTCCAGGAAGGAAGCCACATGCCTTTTTGTGCCACACCATTTATGGGAGTGAAAAACCCCATAAATGCCCACCCAGCGGCTGGGGGGCACCGAGGTCCACGCCTGGGGAGGGGGCAGCCACCCACCCAGGCAGGAAGGCGGCCCAGCTTCCAAAGAAGCCAGAAATCCGATGTTTACGTTCAATCTCCACATTTAAAAGATAATAACAATAAACTCTGCTCTCCCTGTAATTACGTTATCAACATGATGCATAGGTCATCTGCTTGTTTGCGTTCTATTTTAGGATTCGCTTTCTTTTCTCTTTTGAATCTCGTTCTGAATGTGTAAAGCATTTACATGGTTCAAAAGCCACATTGAAAGGTATCCTTGGAGGACGTCCTGGCTGGGTCCACTCACTCACCCGGCTCTGCTGGGCCCTGCCCGGGGCCCCTGGCCTCCCCCCAGTGTATTATCAGACTTCTTGGTTTTTGCTGACCTAGAAGGGCACAAATGGCGTCCTGGGGGACAGTAACTCCCATTTCTCTAATTTTGAGCAAGGTGGGGCATCTTCTCCCAGGTTCGAAGGGCATGCCTCTATCTTCTCAGAACTATCTATTCATTTCTAAACGTCTCCATTTTTAATCCTTGGCAGGGAAATGACAATCTCTTAATACCCCACGTAGCCAGATGCAGCCCGAGGGCCTGCAGTTTGCAGTCTCTATTTTAGGGCAATTATATGGTTAATCCTCCTGGACACCTGAGCTTTCGTGCCAGCTCCGCCGGAGGTGGGCGGGGGCAAGTTAGTAACCTCTGCGCCTCGGTCTCGGTCTCCTCCTCCGTCAGACGGGGAGAACAGGAGGGTCTTCTTCATAAGCAGAGGTGAGAATTAAAACCTCAGAACAGTGTCTGGCAAAAGCTATGATTCAATACAACTGCTCACGCTGTGCTAGCCCTGGGTGGTGATGGGGGCAGAGGCTTCCTAGTCTGCCCAAAAGAGGCTCAGATTTTCCCAGCCTCTTACAGTCAGGTCTGGGTGAGAGGGAAGAAACCCAGGTTGCAGGAATCCAGAGTGAGAGAGATTCCTGGACATTGGAGCTGGGGCATTGACGTATTGGTAGGAGTTCTTGGCCAGAGAACTGAGAAAGGCATGACAAGCAATCACAGCATGTGCAGAGGCTCAGGGGTAGGAAATGCTGGTGAAAGGCTGGCAGTCAGGGGTGAGCAGCCCTAGTCCCCGAGAAACAGTAGACCAGGGCCTGATTACAGCTTGGCGCCTGGTGGGTGGGCGTCCGACGACATGAGTGTTCTTTAACCACAGGCTCTAGGAGCCAGTGGCGGTTCTGATGGTTGGCAGTAAAATGCCCAGATTATTTGGGAAGATCTAAAAAAAGGCCCCCACAGATGTGAGCAAGGCTGTGAGTACACGGCAGAGCTGGTGGGCGAACCAGCTGGCACGGCCATGTCGGCGAGCCGTCTGGCAGCCTCCAGGAACGTGACTGAGGTCTGCACCCCGGTACCAGCAGTGCCACAGCTCAGCATACGCGGGAGGAACACACGGGTGGGCCTAAGGGACGTCGGCCGCTGTGTGTCTAAACGGGGAGCTGAAAGAGCCTAATGCCCATGGAGAGGGGTCCGGGGAGCAGCACGCAGCTGTTCAAAAGACCGCACGGACGTAGCAAGGACCCTGGAGTGACCGAGGGTGACCGTGGCAGGCCCGAGGGTCGTCGTTCCTTTGGGGGCCTCTCCCTATAAAGTCTGAAAGCAGACGCAGAGGTGCTGGGGGGTGAGCTCCCAGCCTGGGAGCCGGGGCCAAGGGCATTCGAGCCTTCTCTGTCATTTTTAATTTTGTTTAACAGGATGAAATGCTCGTGGGCTGAAAACTTAATCATTTTCTTAAAATAAAAGCTCGCAGCACCAGGTGTGAATTTAAATCAAGAGGGTGATTTTGTGATTTCTGTCAAAATGGCTGGAGCAGCCGCCCTCCTGGGGATGGACCCTGTTGAAATCCTTGACCACGGCTGAATGACAAGCGTCGCACCCCTGTCGTCACAGCAAACGCCTGGGAACTGCCCGGTGTCTGTGAGTGCGGGGCGGGCAGAATAAAAGACGGTCCCTCGTGTGATGGAGTATTATGCAGTGATGAAAACGAGGGAGGGTGTCTGGCGGGCACTGATATGGAAAGAGCTCCTGGGGCAAAGAAAGCAAGGCGGGCACGTACACGGGAACCCCCATCTGTAAAAACACGGACAGTGATATAACCTGAATTGGCTTGACTATACATGGAAAATTCTGGAAAAATAATGGACGCTCCTAACTACCGACCCGACAGGGAGGTGGCTAAAGCAGGTTGGGGCAGGGACGAGAGAGTGACTTTTCAGGGAGTGCTTTTTGGTGTGTGTTTGAACCATGTGAACGCAGGATCTGCCCCAAAATGCAATGAAACTCATCTGTACAGAAAAAAATAGAAACTGAGGCAGGCCAACCTCATAAGAGCTTGGGAGTGAACACAGTCCCGGAACCGTGAGGGGGAGGCAGTGGGGGACCCAGGCCTCCGGCGGGAGCAGCTGGGGCGCCCCCGTGGCCCCGAGGGCATCCTACCCGTACCTGAGGGGCCCAGGTCCCACTGCAGGCCACGGGCGTCTCTTCGAGCAGGAGATGCTCCCTGAAAAAGAGAGCGAGGGGTCCTCCTGTGATGCGCGAACCCCAATTTTGAGCCGAGCGCCCCCGATCTTCCCGCCCCGACCCTCCTAAATGGCTGGAGACGTCAGTCAGAGGGGAAGCTCGGCTCTGAGCCACCTAAACTCTTCCCCTGCCCCCCCAACTCTCAAACTGCCCACGGGCCCACCCCCTGCTCCTCATCTGCCCTCTCCCTCCGGAAGGCGGTCTGCACCCTCCTGCCGCCTGGCACATGCTGTTCCCTCCACCCAGACACCCTTCCCTGCACTGCTCGCCTGAGCAACTCCTATTCACCCGTCAGGGCCCAGCCCAACGCTGCTTCCTCCGGGAAGGCCTCCCAACCACAGACAAAGTCAGTCTCTAGTTGAACGTTCGGGTAACCTTCCTCGGAAGCCCTTTCACGGCCCTCATTAAATTGCTGGTGTGATTGTTACACGATGTCTGAGGGCAGGAATCAAGTCTGAAGTGTCTAAGGCCGAGCGGCTCTGTGCAGCTTGGGGAAGGGGAGAGGGACGGGTGGGGCGTGAGGGACCCTCCTGGCCGTTGCTCCCCCGAGTCCGCAGAGGCTGACCTGGCCGACGGCCCCGAGGGCGCAGGGCTGCGTCAGGGCGAGCCTGGAGTCCACCAGCCCGCCCAGGGGCGGCTCCTTCCCAGGGATGCTGTTGTAGTAATTGTGCTCCGTCTCCTCCTCGTCCCCCCAGGCCGACTCCTCCGGCCCGGTCAGCCTGCGGACAGACAGCAGGCAGGAGCCCAGGCCGGGCCCAGCGCGGGGGCAGAAAGAACGGGGCTCCCGGGGCCACCAAGGCCTGGCGTCTGAGCTTCCCGGCGGGTGGGACGAGCCAGGCCCCAGGGTCTCTGACCCCCCAACCACGAGCTGGGCTAAACTACGGCATGTCCTCAGATGAGCGGTCCCCACTCCTTCCTGCCCACCTCCGGCCGGCCAGGCAGCCGGGGCGCAACCCCAGGCTTGCACCAGAGCCGGGTTAGGTGGCAACACCCTCGGCATTGAAAACGCCCTCGCCCTCTGGCCCCGTGGAAATCCATCCCATGGGAGCTCAATCAGGCGGGCGTGGTTCCTCAGAGCAACACGGGGAGTCCCGTGTGCCCCCCAGTCGGGAGGGACAGCAGGTTACATGCGGCACCGGAGGGGGGCCATGCAGCCCGAGAGGACGGGGCAGCTCCGGGCGCCCAGCTACGGGAGGGGGAAGCCAGCGCGTGTGTGATGCACACAGGCGTGCCAACCCATGTGCAAGACCGTGGAGGCGTGCCAGTGGGGAGGGTGGTGGGGAGGAGGCCCACGTGGGGGTGTGTACTTGTGCCCACCGCTCCTGTCTCTCATCACGTGCATATTTGAGTTTCTCGAAACTCATTTACTTGTTATCTGTTCTAACGAACTTCTATTAAGATCTTTAAGTTGGCGACGAGGGGGTCGGCGAATCGGCCGCCGCCTGTATCCGTGCAGCCCGGGAGCTAAGAACGGCTTCTACACTTTCAAACGGTTAAGAAAACATCAAAGAGCAATGTTTGGCGACACGTGCAAGTTACGTGAAATTCAAGTTTTCGTGTCTATAAATAAAGTTTTGCTGGCAGACGGCCAGTCCATCCTGTGACGTGTCTCCCCAGCTGCCTTCTCACTACGATGGCTGAGACAGGCGGTCTGGCCCGCAGAGCCAAGAACACTGACCGGCTGGCCCCGTGCGGAGGTGTCGGCCGCCCCCGTCTGACTGAGGACGGCGGTAATGACGGCAGCCGCTCCCTGAATCCCTGTCTCAGCCGGGGAGGGGGCTGTTCTGATCCCGGTTTGACAGACGAGGAAGGGGGGTCCCGGTGGCTGAGCCGTGTTCCCACGGAGGAGCCCAGAAGGAGGAGGGACAGGCCAGGGGGAGGAGGGGAGAGCTGGGAGCTGCCCCGACCGGGGTCCCCGGGGACGGGAGGAGGCGGGCCTGGTACCTTTCCGGGGGGACGACCACCTTGGGCGGGCTGTGCACATACTGCTTGAAGCGCAGCTCGAAGGCTTGGCCCACGGTGCTGATGACGCTCTGGGCGAGGCCCTCGCAGCACTCCAGGATGTGGCAGGCTGCGGACGGCGGTTTTGTGACAAGGCGGCAGCGTGGCCTCAGCCGGCTGACAAACCTCGGCCTACAGGGCCCCACCCGACCCCACTGGGCCTCACCTCTCTGGTTGATGGGGTCCTTAGCGACGTAGGCCACATAGTCCGTCATGTCCTGCGGACACAGGGGATGATGGGTGGGAGGGTCAGCTGGACCTGCCTGGACCACCCCAGCCAGGATGCCCGGCCGCCCGCCTCCAGCGAGGGTCTGGGTGGAGGGTCTCCAGGCTGCAGGGGACAGAGAGGCCAGAAGTCCACCTCCCCCGTCCGGGGCCTTACCGTGTCGCCGCCCGACGCAAAGGAGATGGACTGCATGTGGTGGTTGGCGATGATCTGGCCGGAGAGAGACACACGCAGTCACGGGGGCCGTGGTTCCAGGGTCAGGGGCCCTGGGGCTCAGGTGAGTCGCTGGACCGGGGCCACGGGAGGGGACCGGGAAAGGCAGGGGTGTGGGAATGAAGACGCCCCCTTGACTGGGCAGAGATGACCGAGACTCCAGCGGGACAGGAGCCCCCCAGCCAGGGCGGGATGCAGGGGCCACAGCCACACAGCCACATATGTGAACGGACACACCTGCCCCTCACTGGTGGACACCCTCTCACGTTCACACAGCGGAGCCCAGACACGGACACGCTGACACGTCCCAACACACAGATATACACGGACACACACAGATACACACGGACACACAGACGTACCTCTGACACGGAGACGCATAGACACACACTAACACACGGAGACACACACAATCCTCACACAAACCACACCACAAGCACACTCACAGACACACTTCATTTGCCGGCACACACTCTCCCACACACAGATGCTCGAACGTCATCATGTCCAGACACAACCACTCAGACGCACTCAAGCCCACCTTCACACCCCGACACATCACAGACTCGCCCTCACAGCCTCCCACACAGATGCCCAGGCTGGCACTCGCACACTCACACACACTCACACACACACACACCTTATGCAGCCCTGGAGGTGCTGAGGGGACACGAGCAGGACCCACTGCAGGCTCCTGACTCTGCGCTATCACCCCATCAGCATCACCTGCATGCTCGTTTGCATGCTCACCTACATCCATGCACTCATTTGCATGCTCATTTGCATACTCACATCCATTCCCTCATTTGCCTGTTCACTACACCCATGCACTCATTTGCATACTCACCCATTCCCTCATTTGCATGCTCACTTACATCCATGTGCTCATTTGCATACTCATTTGCATAATCTCTTCCATTCCCACATTTGCCTGTTCACTGCATCTATGTGCTTATTTGTATACTCATTTGCATAGTCACTCACAGCCATTCCCTCATTTGCATGCTCGCTTACATCCATGTGCTCATTTGCGTGCTAATTCGCATGCTCACTTACATCCATTCCCTCGTTTGCATACTCATTTGCATCCAATGGCTGCCGCTCATCGCATTCCTGAGTGCTCACATCCCTCCACGACCCAGTGACCAGCAGCGATGGGGCCAGGCAGGGCTCAGTCAAAGCACCAGGCACCTCCCTGGGTCCCCCACAGATCACCCAGCCAGTCTCGCCCACAGGGATCCTCAGGGCTCCCCCCTTGCTAGACCCCACCCCACGGAGGACCCAGCCGGTGGGCACGTCACTCCCCTCTCAGCCCCTGTGTCCTGGTCTGCAGGCAGAGTCACTGTGGAGATGGGGAGGGGCTGACCGTGCTGGCAGCTGCCCCACACACAGCTTCTTCCCCAGGGCCGGTCCACGCCCTCCTCCCCAGGGCCCTGGCTTTTTCAGCTCCCCTCCTGTGTGCGCCCACAGCAGCCAAGCTCATACCAGACCACACATCACAGCACTTCCTTGCCTCAAACTCCCCAAGATCGCAGTGCCCTCTGGACAAATCCCAGCTCCTCACCGTGATCCTCACTAACCTCTCCAGCTCCGTCCTCCCAAAAGCTGACCTCTGCCAGGGACACCCTCTCCTCGCCTCCTCACTCAGCGCCGGCATCACCGCCTCCAGGAAGCCCTCCATGACGCCCCTGCTAGGTCACAGTGCCCTGTGCATGCTCACAACAACCCCTGCCTGGCCTCACAATGCTTCTCAGAATTTGTAATCATTCCCTCATTTCCGCAATTATATTTTGATTGCTTGTTTCCACCAGAAGATTCCAAGCCAGGGTCTCTCCCCCTCGGCACTGCTGACATTGGGGCCGGGTCATTCTCTGTGGGAGGCCGTCCTGGGCACTGTGGGGTGCTGAGCAGCGTCCCTGGCCCCCACCCACTCGATGCCAGGAGCGCCCCCAGTCATGACAGCTGTGGGGCTGCATCCGTCCTCTGCTGGCTCCAGGCGGGGCCCCAGCAGGTCTCCAGGTGAACACGTTCACACCAGTACCCACAGGTCACAGGCAGCCCTGCACCCACCATCCCTCCAGGCCTCACAGACGCTGCCCTGCGAGGGGTCTGGGGAGCTGGGGCAGCACTCACCTGGCGCGTGGCAGGCACGGAGAGGTTGAGCCCGTCGATAGAGATGCTGACGGCGATGCTCATGCCGGCGAAGCGAAGGTTGCTCTTGCCCAGAATGGAGGCCAGCGCCTTGTTGGGTGCCTGGGGGGGCGGGCAGAGGGCAGTGGGGGCCTGCTGGCTGGGGCTGCAGAGGGGCTCCGCCCGGGGCAGGGTCTGAGGACGGCCAGAGCGCCCCCCCACAGGCTCCAGCCGCGCCCACCAGCCCCACTCGGGGACCACGAGCCCCTTACCCACCTTCTTCTTCCAGGAGCCCCGGACGCCGGGCACCACCTCGTGGAGCCTGTTGATGGCTTCCCTGTGGGGGGAGGGCGGAGGGGCTTAGAGAGCTCGGAGGGGAGGGGCTGGGGGGCGGGAGCTCAGAGCAAGGAGGGGATGAGGGAGGGAGGGATGCTGGGCTGCCTGGAGAGAGGGGGAGGCATGAATGGGGCTCCTCGGGCACCCGGCCCCCACCCCGTTTGCATCCGGCAGGTACCCCACCCTCAGCCCTCTCCCCCTGAGTCTGGACCCCAAGTTCTGTGTGGCCACAGGCCGGTCAAGATTCCCATTGGTGGCAGGAGAGGTCGACCTCTGCTCTGAGCTCCCCCAGGCGGCGGCAGGAAATGACCCCCAGAGAACATGGGAGAGACCCCTGCAGAACTGCTAATCCCCCGGGAGCGGCCAGGACTGTTACAGGATCCTGAAGGTCAGAAGGTCAAACAACAGGCTCTCAAAGATGCTGGTGCCAAAAGGAGAAACTAGACCCTCACACCCAGCGGGCGGGAAGGTAAAATGGTGCAGCCGCTGTGGAAAGGGCCCAGCAGGTCCTCGAAAGGTTAACAGAGTCACCACACAGCCCAGCCGTCCACTGCCGGCACACACCCAAGAAAAATGAAAACACACATCCACACAAAACCTGCACACGCGTGTTCACGGCAGCACGATTCACAGTAACTGTCAAAAGGTGGAAACACCCAAATGTCCATCAACTGATGATGGATCCACACGTGTCCACCCACAAGATGGAATATTACTCGGCCATGAAGAGGAGTGAGGCCCTGACACAGCCACACCGTGGATGGACCTTGAACACACGACGCTCAGTGAGAGAATCAGACACAGAAGGACACACGGTGTGTGATCCCATTGATGTGAAATGTCCAGAACAGGCGCATCCACAGACAGAACGTGGGTTTGTGGTTTTCAGGGGCTGGGGAGGGGTGGGAGTGACTGCTGATGGGAACGGGGCTTCCTTTATGGGTGATGGAATGTTCTGGAACTAGAGAGAGGTGTTTGCATAACTCTGTGAAGATACCAAAAACCATTGAATTGTGCACTTTCAGTGGGTGAATTGTTTGATATATGAATTATAATATGATATATGAATTTGATATATGAATATATATAATTTGATATATGAATATAAAACAAGAGTTTTTTTAATGCATTTCCATATGCGAGAAAAGATGCTGGTCCCTCCTGCCTGAGCCCTGCTTGTCTCCTGACTCCGTGACTCCGTTCCAGGCGGCTCAGAGCATCAGGAGAGCGGCGTACCTTCTCTGCATTGAAAACATCAAGGGCGACAGAGATGCGGTTCCCACCCTGGACGGGCCCCCAGCCCCCCAGCCCTGACCCGACTCACGTCAGGAACGAGCCAGCACCCACCCATCCCCCGAGGTGCCAGGGCGTCTCCCAACACCCCCATGGAAACCGCACACCCTGCGAGGGGGGACGTGTGTCATTCCCAGATGCTGCTGCCGCTCGCCGAGCCGAGCCCCAGCTGCCCGTCCCGAGGCCCCCAGCAGCCCAGCCACAGAGGCTCACCTGGTGACCTGGGTGCGAGTGTTGAAGTCCAGGGAGCGCATGGAGCGGAGGACTTCGATGCAGCCCATGTACTGAGGGGAGAGAGGACAGGCGTGAGCAGGTGGCCCGCGCGCAGCCCAGTAGAGCCCAGCCGGGGACTGGCGGTCGAATCCGGTCCATCCCCCAGCCAGCTCTCCACTCTCCTCTCCTGCACCCACTGGGTTCTAGCCCTTTCCTCCGTCCTCGATGACGGCTGGCCTTGTTGCCCCAGGGCCTTTGCACCTGCTGTCCCTTCCCCCAACTATTTGCGGACTGGTTCCTTCCTCATCTCAAGGCACCACGTCCCCTCCCCGGAGCCACCTGCCCCGCCTGTAAGTTGTTCCACAGAAGCTGGTTGTTTCCTCCAGGCTGTTGGTTGAACGGTCTGCTGTTGACTCTCTCTTTCTGTTCCTCGAGAACGTGAGCCCAGGAGTGGGATGGTGGCGGTCTTGCTCACTCCCGCATCCCCAGAGCCCAGCACAGGGCCTGCAAGCAGACGGACGAGACCCTCTGGCCCACGGAGCCCAGAGCATTGACCCTCTGACCCTTTAAGGAAAAGTGCGCCGACTCTGGCCTAGACCACCGTTTCCACGGAAAGTAATTCAGAGTCTCCGGGAGACAGAGGAGGCGAAACAGCCAGCAGAGCTCCCAGTGGCTTCAGCCGCCGCCAAGGAGGGGGAGCGAGGACCAGACGACGGCCTCGAGGGTCCCCCCATCACGGCGTCCGTGCCTCTGGGAGGGTGACGGGGCCACGTGGACGGGGGGCCACGTGACAGCATCTCTCCTACGATCCCATTTAGATGAAACGTCCAGAACAGGCAAATCCGCGGAGACAGAGAGTGGATCCGTGGGTGTCAGGGGCTGGGGAGGGGGATAGGCGTGACTGCTGATGGGGACGGGGTTTCCTACCAGGGCGATGGAATGTTCTGGAATTAGATAGTGTTGATGGTTGCACGACCTTGTGCATGCACTAAATGGCACTGAATTCTACACTTGAAAAGGATTCATGGTTCATTTTGTTATGTGAATTTAGTTCAATTTTTAAAAAATGATAAATGCACGCATGCGGTGACCTTGAAATTCCATTTTTAGGACTCTACCCCACAGACCACCAGCCGTGGGCCATCGACGTGTGTGCAAGTTACTCTGTGGGGGGGCATACCCCACCCTTCTCCGCTGGGCTGGGCTGGGGAACAGGCGGCCTCCAGCCCCTCAGAGACAGTCCCAATGCCTGCTGATTCCCTCTGCCCCCCGAGCTGCCCCTCGAGCGGCCCCTCGAGCGGCCCCGGGACGCCCTGCGTCCAGGCTGGTTCCGACACCGGCCCTCCTCCTCTCCTCCGCGAGTCCTGAGTCCCTCGGTCTCCCCTCAGGCACGCACGGGACATCCTTACACTGAAAATTACCTGTGTTCACTGCAACTTTACGTTTAACCGGGCGTCCCGTATTTTCACAAAATCTAAACAAATCACGGTACTCGGGATGGAAGAGTGTGCGGTTGTAAAAAGAAACGAGAAATGTTTTATGTATTGGTGTGAAATTATCTTCGAGATACGGCGCTAAGCAGCAGAGTGAGGCGCAGAACGGAGGCGCGGAGTCACCGTTCGTGCAGATGAGGTCACAGAGGAGCGTGTGTGTGCACAGGCGTGTTTGCACGTGTGCATGTGTGTGGAGGAATGGTTCTGGCAGGACAGGGCGCTGCTTCTGGGGAGAGGGACAGGACGCCGTTGGCCAACTGTCTAATGGCCACAGGTTGCCCCTCCCCCGTCCGGGCTCTCGGCCACGTGACTTGTTTGGGTCAGCAGAGGTGACACAAGCAGAGGCCTAAAGGGCACTTGTGCTCCGGGGCTCCCTCCCTTGCCGCCCTCAGGACCCTGCGACCTGCTGGGCCAGCCTGCCTGACGATGAGACACGGGGCCCGTCCCTATCACCCCAGCTGACATGGGGCCCGTCGCCACGTGGACGAGGACACCGCTCAGCCCCAGCCAACCCACAGAACCACAGGAAACAAAAAATGTTCATTGTTTTCATGCACTAGATGGTGGGGTTGTTTGTTCCACAGCAAAACCTGACTGAGACAGTGACTTGGGAAGAGAAGGAGCAAGTCAGACGAAGATCCAAACACAAGAACAAGCCCAGAGGTGGAAGAAGCTCGGAGAGACCATGGTCTCCGGAGAGACCGGAGCAGAGAGAGATGAGAGGACGGAGGCCAGGAGGCAGAGGTTGCAGGACCCGGGGCTGTGACGAGGGGTGGGGTTTCATTCTGAGCGAGTTGGGGAGCCACGGGGGAGTTTTAAGCAGAGGAGTGAACTGATTCATCTCACCTTTTTTTGGTTGGATGGATGGATGATGAATGGATGGATGATAGACGGATAGAGAGATGGATAGATGGATGAAGGATGGGCGGATGGATGGATGGATGGGTGGATATATGGAAGCACAGATGGATGGATGGACAGACAGATGGATGAATGGATGGACAGTTGGATGGATGAACACATGGATGATGGATAGACGGGCGGATGGATGGATGGACGGATGGGTGGATGGATAGGTGAATGGATAGACAGATGGACAGGTGGATGGATGGACGGATGGACAGATGGATAGCTGGATAGACACATAGATAGATGGATGGATGGACAGGTGGATGGATGGATAGACACATGGATAGATGGATGGATGGACAGGTGGATGGATAGACAGATGGATGGATGGATAGATGGATGGATGGATGGATGGACAGTTGGATGGATGGATAGACACATGGATAGATGGATGGATGGACAGGTGGATGGATGGACAGGTGGATGGATGGATAGGTGGATGGATGGATGGATGGATGGATGGATGGGTGGATGGATGGATGGATGGATGGATGGGTGGATGGATGGATGGATGGATGGGTGGATGGATGGATAGGTGGATGGATGGACGGATGGACAGATGGATAGCTGGATGGACACATAGATAGATGGATGGATGGACAGGTGGATGGATGGACAGGTGGATGGATGGATAGACACATGGATAGATGGATGGATGGACAGGTGGATGGATGGACAGGTGGATGGATGGATAGGTGGATGGATGGATGGATGGATGGGTGGATGGATGGATGGGTGGATGGATGGGTGGATGGATGGATGGATGGATGGGTGGATGGATGGATAGGTGGATGGATGGATGGATGGATGGGTGGATGGATGGGTGGGTGGATGGATGGATGGATGGATGGATGGATGGATGGATGGATGGACGGATGGATGAGCAGGTAGATGGATGGATGGATGGACAGATAGATGGATGGACAGGTGGATGGATGGACAGACGGACCAGCATGGACTACATGCTAGGCACATGTTAGACACGTGGGACCTCACAGGGCATTAGCTGTGGTCCCTGCCCCCAGGAGTGGTTCTCCCTCTGAGTAGACAGCGGTGATGGGCGCTGGCTGCTCAACGGTATCTTCCCTCCAGCAGAGCGTGCGTCTGTGGGGTGGGTGTCGATGGGCCCGGGGTGAGGGGGTCTAAGTCACGTGCCTGCCCCCGACTCACCCTAATCAATGCACAGCCCACTCTCGTCATGTGGGAAATCCTCCCGTGAGCCCCTCCCTGGATGAAGCGTGGGCCCTGATGGGAGGCACGGGAGAGGCAGGGGTCCACACGAGAGGAGGCGGTGGGGTGTCACCACCCTGCAGGGCTGAGAACAGCGACAGCAAACTCGGAGCCCACAGGCCCAGGCGGGGCAGGTGGACAGCGGCTGAGTGGTCCAGTTAGGGAGACACTGGTCAGTCACTAACACGCCACACGCCACGCCCTGCTCCAAGCCTCTCCAGATGTGACCTCTTAACCCGCCCCCCAAACCCCAGGCCACAGCAACAACTGTCACCTCTCAGGAAACAGACCCGGGAGGTTAGGGAACCTGCTGTAACTCGGAGCTTGTAGGCGGCAGAGGCAGAATTTGAACCCATACCCTCGGGCCCGGAGTCTCACTACCACAGTACAGGATGCGGTGGGGGCTGCGGCCAACCCCATACTCCACGGCCAGAGGGGCCGATGTTGCCAGACCACCCGATTGTATCCAAAGGACCAGAAATCTGGGGCTTCTGTGTGAAACCCCCCAAATTGTGAATGGTGACCAGAAATGGACTTTTTATTTTTAAATAGAAGGGCAGAAAAAAGAAGGTCAAAGGTCAAATCAGCCTTGGACCAGCCAGATGACCTCCGACCCAGAATCACAAACTCTCCAAACACTGTCGTGGGTTAAACAGCAGCCCCCAAAAGGGTCCGTCCACGTCCTCGGCCCCAGAACCTGCGAACGGGGCCTTATTTGGAAAGGGAATCTCTGCAGACGAGATGGACACCCCGAGACGAGATCAGGATGGGCCCTTATAAGACCGGTCCTGATAAGAGAAGAGCAGAGGGACATGCAGCCACCAGCCGAGGGCTGAGAAAGCCTGGAACGTTCTCCCAGAGCCTCAGGGGGAACCAGCCATTGACACCTCCATGTCGGACTTCCAGCCTCCAGGACCCGGAGAGAATAACTTCTGTTGGTAAGCCCCCAGTTCATGGTCATTTGTGACAGTGGCCACAGGAAACTACGAGAGAAGGTCAGGGGAGACCCAGGCGGCTTTGTACCCACCCTCCGCTCTGCAGATGTAGAAACTGAGGCACCCCAGAGCCCACCCTGGGATGTTGCAGGGAAGGAATCAGTTTACAAGTGGGGAAACTGAGGCCCAGAGAGGGGAGGGGACCGGGCCAAGCTCACACAGCGAGCCAGGGCGGATAGAGAGTGAGCACCTGGCACGCCGCACTCCCAGTGAGGGAGGCTCTCCTCCACTCCAGCCCACCTTCCCAAGTTGTGCCAGAGGGCTCGGACTATTATTTACTTAATACTTTTATTTTAAATAAACTCCATTTTTAACATAACTGTGCTTATTTTTAAAGGAGACTGCAGGAAATGACTCAGACGTCCATCAGCTGATGAATGGATCCATGCAACGTGTCCATCCACACACTGGAATACGACGCAGCCATGAAGAGGAGTGAGGCCCTGACACAGCCACACCGTGGATGGACCCTGAACACACAACGCTCAGTGAGAGAACCAGACACAGAAGGACACACGGCGTGTGATTCCATTGACGTGAAATGTCCAGAACAGGCAGATCCACAGACAGAAAGTGAGTTTGTGGTTGTCAGGGGCTGGGGAGGGGGATGGGGAGTGACTGCTCATGGGGACGGGGTTGCTTTTTTGGGCAATGAAATGTTCTGGAGTTAGATCATGGTGAGGGTTTCACAACTCTGTGAATGCACTAAAAACTTCTGAATTGTACAGTTTAAATGGGTAAATTTTGTGGTATTGAATGATATCTCAATTTTTTAAAGTTTGTACAAGGAAACTGTACATGGCTACCATCACCCCCGGGTTTGATGCCCAACCGTGTTTTCCTAAGAGCCATTAAAATAATCATAAAATTATCAAAATGAAAAGCATCCACCCAGGCAAGAATCCTCGCTTTTTGCTAAAAGAAGTTAGTGAAAGTTTGTCAGGAACGAGGATGTGAGCAGAATCTGAGTCTCCGTCCCAGCTGAGGGTCAAGAATAGACAAACCAGATGGTGGTGACCGGGCTGGGACGGCGGGTGGTGCGGGCGGTGCCGGCCGGGGGACTGGGCAGCTCGGGCCGGACGAGGCTGCGCTGGGGCGCATGCACTGGAGACTTCCTTACATGCCTCACCTACGTCATCCCTCAATTTTAAAGGTCCAACCAAAAAAAAACAGTGCACCCCACAGATCCTTATAAATGGTAAAGGAAACAAACGGGACCCTCACCAGGGAGAGACGTCACCTTAACCAAGGGTGTCAGTCTCCCGAAACAAAGCAACACAGACGGCGGCTTGAAAGATCAGGAGTTTATTCTCTCCGTTCTGCTGGCTGGACGTCCAGAATCAAAGTGTTGGCTGGGGGGCTCCGGCCAACAGCTCGAGGGGAGGGTCCTTCTCGTCTCTTCCAGCTTCTGGCGGCCGGCAATCCTTGGCTTGCAGAACATCACTCTGTCTCCCTCTTTACGTGGCCGTCACCCCATGCCCGTGTCCAAATTCCCCTCTTCTTATAAGGCCACCAACCATTACCACCCTACTCCAGGACGGCCTCATCTTAACTGGATTACACCTACAAAGACCCTGTTTCCAAGTATGGCCACATTCACAGGTTCCCATGGACGTGAGTTTGGGGGGACACTACTAGCCGAGTCCCTGGGGAAGGGGGACAAGAGGTGTGGGGTCTGTTGTAAAGGAGGCAACGACTTGACCAGATGCAAACACAAACTTCCCGCATCCTGGTCCCCAATAGCCGACTGAGGAGATGGGAATCCTGCAGGGGGCTGGAGGACATCTCGGAACCCCTGACACTTTTCTCGGATGTACAGTGCGCTGCGGGCGAAGGAGGACGCCCACCTCGGAAGACTTGACGGCGAGCGTCATCCGAAACCACACGCAGGGACAGAGGTACCGAGCAGAGGGAACGTGCTCACAGGCGCAGGCGCGGGGACGCGGGTTCACGCCAACTTCTCTGTGCGTTTGAAAGGTTCGTAATAAAAAGCCGGGATAACCGAAGACCCGTTTCTTTACACCACATTCCAAGTCCCCGGACGGTCGCATCCCGAATCCTGAGGTCTGGCCCCGTTCCGGACGCCCCTCCCCGCGCCCCCACCTCAGGCCACGGTCTCTGCACGTTCCGATTCTGTCGTCTGCCAAAGAGCTTTCAATGCGGGTTCAGCCCCCAGACTCCCGCCCATCCAGAACCGGGGCGACGCCTAACCTGCGCATGCGCGTCCCCCACCCACCTGCCGCCCTCTCCCCGCCCCTCCCCACGTGACGCCGTGGGAACCCCGACCCCTCCGCTGGGTTCGGGTGGAGATGGGGGCCCGGGTGCGGGGAGAGGAGGAAGGATGGAGAGGAGAGACCAGGCTCTCGGGTCCCGGGTGTCCAAGGCACAGAAGTGGGGGAGGGAAGCCCAGTCCCCAGGCTGGGGGTCCGGGGAGGATGCGATCTGGGGGACCCGGCCGGCGCACTCACCCGCACGATGTAGGAGACCCCGGGCCCCAGGACCCTGGCGTCTGGGTGGAGCCAGCCGTGCGCCGGCTTGTGGATGAAGCTGCCTTTGCGGATCCACTCGTCGGCGGCGGCGTCTGGGGGCGCGGCCGCCCCCCGCGCGCCCCGCGGCCCGCGCGCCCCGGGGGTCCGGCAGCGGCTGAGCGCCGGCAGCGGGCAGGGCGCGGCGCAGCGCGGCTCGCAGGCGCCCAGGACGGCGGCCGCCAGCGCCGGGACGCTCGCGGGGCCGGCCGGCTCGGGCTGGGGGTCGGCGCCCCCCGCCGCCCGCGCCGCCGCCGGGCTGCGGCCCAGGAAGCCGGCGGGGGCCGCGAACTTCCACTGCGGCATGCGCGGCAGCAGCGCGCAGAAGGTGGTGGGCGCCTCGGGCTCGGGGGGCGCGGGGGGCGCGCGCCCGCCCGGACCCTGCGTCATGGCCGCGGCCGCCCGACCGAGCCCGACCGGGCGCTGCGCCTGGCGCGGAGGCGGCCCTCCCGCTCCCTCCCGCTGCCTCCCCGCCCCCGGCCCGGTGATGTCATCCGCCCGGGCCAGCGCGCAGCCGCGGGGGGCTGCGCCCCTGGGACCCCGGCCCTCGGCGTCCCGGCGCCTGGCGGGGCGCCTGGGGAAACTGAGGCCCGCCGAGGGCGCGCGCGCTGACACGGAGCCGGCAGCCGGGGAGGGAGCGATGTTTCCAACCCAGGACCCGGGCGGTGACCCCCTACTCCGCCCCCCACCCGTCGCCCAAGTTCCTAGAAGGACAGAAGTGGGAGAGACTTAGAAATCACCTCTGTTCTTCCCTTTTTGACTGATGGGGAAACTGAGGCCTGGAGAGGGGCAGAGGCGTGGTCTGGGAGGGAGAGATCCCCAAACCCTAAGGTCAGCCCCTTCCCTACCCACGGTCCCAGCCAGAAGGTACTTGAAAACCACGCCCTGCTTTATTTCCTAAGGGGGAAACTGAGGCCCAGAGGGGGGAGGGGCGTGCCCGAGGGCGCACGGCGGAGACGCGGACCCAGGAGCGCCGGGCTGGGCTGCCTGGGTCTGGGAGGGGGAGGGGGACTCAGGGCGAAGCCGAGTCCCCGTCTGCTGCCTTTCTCTGGGCCTCAGTTTCCCAGCCTGGAGGGTCACGGGTTCCTCCGTTTCTGGGCAGCACTGTCCGGCATCAACCAGCTGAACTCTTGGGCCTCAGGCTCCCAGGCCCGCCGGCCCCGCCGGCCCCCCTCCAGGCCTCCTGGGTCGATTCCTTCTGCGCCGGGGATGGGACGCGCGGTCACCCAGGCCCCAGGGCCCCGGCCGCAGTCTCGGCCACCCCCTCCCCCTCCCGGCTGGGCCGACTGCCGGGAAACAAAGGAGGGGCCGGGCGCGGGCAGGTGGGGAGGCGGGGCGAGGCCCGGAGTCGGATCAATAAATCAGAGAAATGAGATCACCGCGCCCGGGGGAGGGGGAGGGGGGGAGGGGGAGGGGGAGGAGGCCGCGGCGGGAGGCGCGCGCGGCCGCGATTGGCCGGCGGTGGGGGCGGGGGGTCGGCGATGCTGCCCGAGGCCGAAGCGTGAGGCCGAAGCGTCACGCCGCGTCACATTGTGCTGCGGTCCCGCGGTGAGCCGGGGGGTGTGGAGGGCGTGGCTTCGGGCCAGTGTAGGCGCGGCGTTTGTCAAGCCCGGAGCCCCCGTCTGCACTTGTGTGTCCCTGTGTGTCTGTGTGGTCCACACCCGTGCGGACTGTGTGAGGGGTGGGTTGTAGTATATTGCGTGCAGACGTAAACATGTATGTGTGCATGTGTAGGAGTCCTGGTGTGTGTCCAGGTGTGTGTGTGTGCGTATGGGTCCTGGTGTGCATCCAGGTGTGTGTGTGTGTGTGTATGGGTCCTGGTGTGCATCCAGGTGTGTGTGTGTGTGTATGGGTCCTGGTGTGTGTCCAGGTGTGTGTGTGTGTGTGTAGAGTCCTGCTGTGTCCCCCTAGTCTGTAAGGGGTGTGTGTTCAGGTTCAGCACCCCCAGGCTGAGGGAGGGGACAGAGTAAGGAGAGGGCTGACACCCACCCCAGGACCCTCTGCGTGCTGCCTGTGGTGACGCCCGGGTCCCTCTCCCCCAGAGACAGGTGGCAGTCCACCCCTCCCGAGCTCCTGGGTCAGAGGTCTAAGGCCTGGGCCCAGGTGTTGTCACACAGAGGACTCGGTCACATGGCACCGTCCGTGTGTTTCCTTCCTGTCCCTGGGAAAGAAGGGCAGAAACAGACCCCAGGGGCCGGGATTCAGATCCTGGCGTCAGATGGATGCAGGGCTCACAGCGGGCTGTCCTCAGACCAGTGTCCGTCTCTGCGACCCCATTTCCTCAGTGAGCATCACCTGCCTCCTGAGCTGCTGTGAAGCTTGATGATCATTATCAATATCTAGAACGTGGTGTGCGCCTACTGATGGCAGATTAGAACACATCAAACTCCTACACATCCTTCAAAACTCAGCTTCAATGTCCCCTCTTCAAGAAACCTATCCGGCTCCCCCGACTCAGAACCCTGGCCCCACTTCTGGCCTCCCCCAGCTCTCGATCCCTCCTCTGGGCCCATCCAGACCCCCAGGGGCGGCAGAAGTGGGGTCTGGATCCTGAGAGCAGTGTTCAGATCTCCATGTGCCGTGAACAGAAAGTGGGTTAAAAGCACGCGTGTGTGTGATGGTGACAGCTCTTGGTGCCACACAGAGATTTATTGGCCAGCAGTTAGAGGAGGCGGGGAGGGGGGCGTCGGGGCAGCTTCCAGCCTGATTTAGGGCTGGGCCCGGGCGGGCAGCCGTGCTCCAGGAGAAGCAAGGATGAGCCCAAGTTTGGCAGAAACCCGAACCGTGTCGGGGACCCAGGCCCTGGCGGGGCGGACGCCGAGTTCCAGGACACAGGAAGCTCCCTGTCCGGCCAGCCGCAGTGGGGGGGCCAAGGGTGTCCCTTTCTCCACCTGGCCTGGCGTGACCAGGACAGAAGAAACTGGGGCGCTGGGAAGAGGCTCCCTGCCCGGGGCCACGGGGTCACAGCCCCCAGGGACTGGGGGGAGCAGGCAGCCCAGAAGGACCTCAGACAGCTCAGAAGAGGAGAAGGAGGCACCCCCCCAGGAGGGGCCGCCCGCACCCCACTTCACAGCTAGGACCCCGGGGCTCGGCCTGGGCGTCAGGGCGTGGTGTCAGCCGCCACGGTGGCGGCCCGTCAGGCGCGGCGGATGCCCATGGTGAACGCCGGGGCCCTGGCTTTGGTGACAGTGACATGCTCGGGGCTGTGGGTGCCCGGGCCGGGCGTCTCGTCCGGGGGGCGCGGGGCCCGGGGCCGCCCCAGCATGGTGAAGGCGGGCCGGCGCGGACGGTAGGCGTTGGGGTCCGGGCTGTCATAATGGCCCGGGCCCGGTATCTCGGCGGGGTCCTGCGGGGGGCGGGCGGGGGGCGTGCGGCCCACCACGGAGTAGCTGGGGCTCCTCGGCTTGGTGAAGATCTGGGAGCCCCAGAGGGAGGGCAGGGTGTAGGTGTTGGGGGCGGGGGCTGAGGTGTCCAGGGGCTGCGGGTGCAGACGCCCACCCAGGGTGAAAGCTGGGGGCGTCCGTTGGCGCACAGGGGCCACCTTCTCTGGGCTGTAGGCCCCGGGGCCCGGCGTCACCTCCACACCTGTGAGGACGGGGCAGGAGGGTTGGGATGGACAGAGTCCCACCTGCCCTTGGTCCACAAGGTTCCTGGAGCTCAGACCACTCTGCGAGCAGCCCCTTCCCCGACCTCCCGGCACAGTCTGCTCTCTTTCAAGCCCCCAGGCCTTGGCCCAGGCTCAGCCCTCTGCCAAGCATGCCTTCCACTTCCACTCCCGCCTTCCACCGCACTCTTCACGGCAGCCTCCAAGTCGCCTCCCTACTGCCTCCCCACACCCTCCTCCTAGGCAGAGCCCTCACAGCCCTGCCCGGGATCCCCAGCCTGGGTCTTCCCCTCTCTCCAGACATGGCCACGCTGAGGGGGGATGGCCCCCCCTGGGTCTAACTCCACAGCAGACTGGGGTCTCATAAAAAGCAAAGACATGTCGAATCTACTTCAATTCCCCAGCAGCTGGCCTCACGCGTGTTTGAGTGGATGGGTGAGTAGAAGGATGGGTGGTGAGTGGTTGGATGAGGAGTGAATGAGTAGATGAATGGATCCATGGATATGTAGGGGGATCATGATGAGTCATGGATGATGGATCATGGATGGATGGATGGATGGATCACGGACAGATGGATAGATGATGGATCATGGATGGATGGATGGATGGATGATGGATGATGGATGGATGGATGGATGGATGGATGGATGATGGATCAGGGACGGATGGGTGGGTGGATGGATGGTGGGTGGGTGGATGGATGGATCGGTGGATGGGTGAATGGATGGATGATGGATGATGGATGATGGATGATGGATGATGGATGGAGGGATGATGGATGATGGATGATGGATGATGGATGGGTGGGTGGATGGATGGATGGATCAGGGATGGATGGGTGGGTGGATGGGTGGGTGGATGGGTGGATGGATGGATGGTTGGATGGATGGATGGATCAGGGATGGATGGGTGGGTGGATGGGTGGGTGGATCAGTGGATGGATGGATGGATGGGTAGATGGATGGATGGTTGGATGATGGATGGATGGATGGATGGATGATGGATGGGTGGATGGATAGAAGGATGGATGATGGATCAATGGATCAGTGGCTGGATAGATGGATGGGTCCATGGGTGGATGGATGGATGATGGATGGGTGGGTGGGTGAGTGGGTGGTTGATGGATGGGTGGATGGTTGGATGGATGGATCAGTGGATGGATGGGTGGATGGTTGGATGGATGGATCGGTGGATGGATGGATCGATGGATGGGTGGGTGGATGGATGGATGATGGATGGGTGGGTGGATGGATGGATGATGGGTGGGTGGGTGGATGGATGATGCATGGATGAGCTGATGGGTCTGTGGGTGAATGAGTAGATGGGTGATGGGTCAATAGATGAAAGGGTGGGTGGCTGGGAGACCGCAATCAGGTAATTGAATCAGGTGCTTTGTGTGAAAGTGAGCTGGTGGAGCCCGTAACGGGGACTGCTATGTTTGCACAGTCCCCCCTGCACCCCGCTGCCACAGTGGGTCGCCACGCATGCAGAGTCTCCCTGGCCTGCCTCACTCACTCAGGCTCTCTCACCGTCCCGGCCCCTCCTCTGAATCCCGTGGATTTCGTCGGTCCAGAGACCCTGAGGTTCTAAGAACTCGGGGACGGGAGAGTCGCTGAAAGGGCAGGGTCCCATGGGCAGCGCGGGTCACTCACCCCGACACTTGCCCCGGCCCTGCATGGAGAACGCAGGGGTGCAGCTTCGGCCAAACCGGGTGACGCTCGGGTCCAGGAAGTAGATGGGCCCGGGGCTGGTGTCCTGCGGAGACGCTGGGAGAGCAGCCCGCTCATTACCCTTGGGTGGCCTGGGCACCTCCACCCTCCGGCCACCCCCAGCGGGGACCTCAGACCACGGAGGTGGGGTAGCCCTGCCCCGGGGCCCCGGGTCTCTGCTTGGACGGTGCCCTTGTGACCAAAGCCATCCCAGCCCTCAGCCTCTCCTCACCGCGGACCAGGGACCAGGGTGGGGGGATGGTTAGGACTGTACAGGATTCTGTTCTGACTAGGCTCTGAGTGGGGTCTGGGGGTCCTCCTCTGTGCTCGGGCGGGTGGCACATGACATGCTGAGGGGAGGGGCTCTAAGGAGGCCTCTGCGCAGTGTCCTGGGCACCTGTCCATTACTGTGATGGCCGTCACCGCTATTGTTAAGTGGGTGCGTCTCTGTATAGATTTGGCAAGGATTAATCGGTTTACATCTTCTGTGTATGTGCACACACGTGACACCGTGCACGCACGTTCGTGACAAATGAGCGTGGCCCAACTCAGGCCGTTTCCCACCTCGAGGCCTTTTCCTATGCTGCAACCTCTACCGGAGTCCCCTTCTTCTCCTGGGGGCTCCACCGAACTCCTACTCATCCTACAAAGCCCAGATCCCATGCCTCCACATCCAAGAGGTCCTCCCTGGACATTCAGCAATGTCTACACTGGCCTCCACCCCCCGACTCCCCAACCTGTCTGTCCCTCTGTCCCAGGATGTATCCTGTGACAGCATTGGGACCTGGGATCCCAGCTGGCTCTGGGCCACCAGCTAAGTTCACAACCTCTCCTAGGGACAGACGCGAGGCTGAGCCCTCATTACCTTCCGGGGCCCCTGCAGCTTCCCGAGTTCGTTTCAGCTTCGTTTGGGCCTGAAGGCTGAGAAGAGGCTGCTGTCCCAGCCACCCACTCCCAACGAGCCTCCGTCTGCGTGGATCAGACTCCCCACACAGGACCCGTCCCCACCCCGGCCCCCATGGCACCTCAGAGCAGCTCCGGAAAATGGGGAGGTGGGATTTGCAGGCACCAATGTGCAGGGCACAGGCCTGCCGGAACATGGAGGGAACACCACGAACAGGGATGGATGGCGTGCTGTGGCAGGGCCGCCGTGTCGGCCTCATCCCTGCATCCGATGCCAGCTCCTACCCCACTGCCCCCACGCTGGGCCGAGAAAAGTGGACGTCAGAGAGGCAGGTCACCTGCTGACCTGCCAGGCCCCTGCCTGTCCGAACCACAAAGAATTCTCATACCACCCTCGCCACCACACACTCCTCCCTCCATTCTCTCCCTCAATAAGAAAACATAGGACCAGAGAGGCACAGCATCTTCTCCGAGGTCACACAGCAAGCCAGGGTTCGGGCAGCCCTCCCAGCTTCCTGCCGCACTCAGTGGGGGCCTGGAGCTAGCAGAGGGAGGGAACGCTCCCCGGGGGATACCGGAAGCTGGGGAGGCCCCTCTCCCACCACCCTCATTCCCCCACCCGCCACCTTACCCTCACTGGGCCTCGGGAAGAGCGAGTAGGCAGGACCAGCCACCTTGGTGCAGTCGTGGTTGGTGTAGCCAACAGTGGACGGCAGGACGTACAAGCCGGGCCCGGAGCCTGTGACCAGAGCCCTGGGTCAGGGCCTGAGAGGGGGGGATCCCGGGGCCCAGCCCCTGAGCCGCCCCCTGGCCCCCAACCACAGTCCAGTGCAGGGGGTGGGGGGCTGCCTCTGTGCAGGGGGCAAAGGGTGTGACACGGGCATTGTGAGTCACAGGTGAGGGGCTGCAGGGCCAGACACAGACACGCTGTCCCAGGAGGGGAAATCGAGGCCCGGACACGGACACGCCGTCCCGGGAAGGGAAACTGAGGCCCGGACACAGACACGCAGCCCCAGGAGGGGAAAGTGAGGCCCAGACACAGACACGCTGTCGTGGGACAATGTCTGGTGAACTCTGCAAAGAGGTCAGGGCCACAAGGGCCACAGAACGTGACTGCAGCTGCTCTGTGACAGATGGAGACGCTGAGGCAGGGCCCGGCCCTCAGCGAGGTCCCACAGTTAACAGAGCCGGGATGTTGGCCCCCCGGCCGCCACAGTGTCCCCTGTCCACACAGGCTCCCTCTCTCTCCTGCTCCTGTATCTTCTCCAAGGCTCTTATCTCCGATAAGACCCTACAAACCTCATGTCTGTCTCCCCCCGGGACCCTCATCCTCTGCTGAACCCTCAGCCCTGGAAAGGTGCCGGCCCGTAAACGCTCAGGTCCTCTTGGGGGGAGGCACCCACAAGAGCCAGCAGAAATGCCCTGTTCACGCCTCTCCTCCCGGATGGGAAACTGAGGCCTGATGAAGGGCAGGGACTCCTCAGAGGCTGCTGCCTCCGCTGGGCTCCCGAAACATGCCAGAAGCCCCGGAGATTGGGAGGATGGAGCAGGAAATGTCCCCCCGCCATGGCCCCTGCCCCACCGCCGGCGCGTACCGTTCTCCATGGTGGCCGTCCGGCAGGACTTCCTCAGGCCAGTCTCTGGGATCTGGCACTGGGGGGCCCGCCGGCCCAGGGGTGCGGTGGTCGGCCGCAGGGCGGGGTCGCAGCTGAGGGTCCCCATGGTGAGCAGGTGAGCGGCCGCAGGTCCTGGCCCATCCCCGGTCCTACGGCTTCTGCCGGTGCTGGCAGAGCCCTGGCCTCGCCACACCCTCCCAGGGACGGGGACGGCACAGACAGCACCTTGTCCCTCAGCGCGGAGTCTGGGGCCCTGGCCCTGGCCGGCCGGTCGGGCGGACGCTGCCTGGAAGTGGGGCCGGGATCGAGTGTCGGCCGGGCGGCTGGACGGCCCGGGAACGAATCCGGTGTCGGCAGAGCAGGTCCCCAGGGAGCCGGAGCCGCGAACGTGACACCCACAGCCTTGCAGCCGGAGGGACTGGGGAGGTCGTGGGTGGCAGGGTCCCATTGCTACGGTGGGGAAACTGAGGCACGGCCTGAGCTCATACAGCAAGTTCGCCAGTCTGGGAATAGCAACTTGGGCCCAGAAGCCTGCCTGCCTTCATTCGTCCAATCAGCACTTATTGAGCACCGACTGTGTACCAGGTTCTGTTTGGGTTGGTGGGGACAGGACAGGAACAGACAGGAGCCGATGTTCTCAGGAGGAGAGAGAGACAATAAACAATAAATTAGTAAATGAACGCACAGGATATTAGAAGGTGTTAAAGGTTCTGGAAAACACAAACCAGTTGGGAGTGTGGGTGAGGCCAAGGGTTATAGCCGGGTGAGAAGTCACGGCACTGAGAAGGTGAGAGAAGAGCGTTGCAGGATAAGGGAATGGCCATGCAAAGGCCCTGGGGCGGGAGGCGATGGTGGTCCTCCAAGACAGCCCGCCGCCTCCCAGAAGCCGCCAGGATTTACTCCGGCCCAATACAGAGTTCACTTCCCTGGCCGCACCGAGGCTTCGGCGGTGCCAGGCTCTGAGGAGGGGCTGAGGGACACTCGGATTCAGATTCCCATCCTTCATGGTGTCCCCGTCGGTTGCTGGCTCGCGGCCCTCTTGCGCCGTCATGTTTCAACAGCTTGATTGCGTTATAATTCACACACCACACAATTCACTCCGCCGTGTCATGCACGGGCTGCATTCCGCCCTTTCTAAAACTTTTTCATCAAAATGTCACGGTCTGTGTAAAAGATCGTAAATCGAGCTTTAAACGCTTCTCTTAGAAAAGAAGGAAGATCTTAAAATCGGTGACCGAAGGGTCTGCCTTAGGAAGCGAGAAGAGTCAGAGAAGGAAGGAGGTGAAGGGACGTAGCAGAGAAGAGAAGATGGGGAGGAATTAGCAAAGGCCCCAGAGGCCGCTTCTTTAATGGGATCAAGGGATTTGTTAGCCTCCAGCCGGACGGGTCACGGACACGAATCCTGGAGATCAGGAGGGGAAGGGGACGTTACAGGGAGAACGCGGGGCCTGTGCAGCCACGGACAGAAAAGGTCCCGACTCTGGCGCAAACGAGATCTCCCAACGAGCGTCTGCTGTGCCCGCCTCCCACCATCCGGAGCTCAGGGGCCTTCTCCACGGCGTCACCTTGTTCCATGGTCACAGCGTCTCACCGAGGAGGGGCTGCTGCTGGCCCTCATCTGTGGCTGCAGGGGGGGAAACTGAGGCGCAGAGGGGGGAGGTGACGGGCGCAGGTCCCTCGGGAACTAAGTCATCGGCAGAGCCGGGACTCAACCCCGGTACTCTCCGACGCAGGTTTTAGATCGAAGCTCAGGGTCAAGGCTTCTGGGTTCTGATCCCGGCTCAGCCTCCTGGGAGAGCCAAGAACCCTCTGTGGCTCCCACGGCCCTGAGGAGAAACCTGTGTCCAGATGTCACACCAGGCCCCACCGGCCTGCCCCGCCCCTCTGCCCTCGCACCCGGCCCTCAGTCCTTGCTGTCTCCACTCCGGCCACGTCAGCCAGCCGGCTATTCCTTGAGCCACTAAGCTGGAGCCCACCGCGGGGCCCCCTCCTGCCCTCCCTCCCCCTGCTCCCCCTCCCCGTGACCCCCTCCCCCTGCCCTCCCTCCCTGTGCCCCCCACCCCCTGTCCCTCCTCCCCCTGCCCTCCCCCCACCTCGGATGCCCTGGCCATCAAGTCCGCCCACAGCTGGCTTCGTCCTCAGTCACCTGTGGGCCCCCCGACATTGGATGAGCCATTTGCTTCTTTCCAGAAGCAGCACAAACTGCAGAGCTGTGGACAGAACCGGGCACTGAGGAGGGAGCCGGGAGATGAATACCCCACCCTCTCTCCTCCTGCTCGTCAGTGCCCCCCCGGAAGTGCAGGAGCCCAGAGACAGCTCCACTGAGGCCGGCCTCGAGGACCCGGGTGGACGGAGGGCAGGTGGACAGAGGGCAGGAGGGCCAGGCAGAGAAAGGACAAGTGTCCCGTGGAGGTCGTTCCCAAACCCGTCCCGCCCCATGCCTCGGCCCCCGCCCAGGCTACATCAACCAGCCCTGCGGGGCAGACAGCTGGACACACTGGTTCCAGCCCAGGCTTGGCCCCCACTGGCTCGGTTTCCCCTCCGTGTCATGGATACTACCCCTGGCCTCCCTCCCAGGGACAAGACCCTACATTCAGACGCCATCCAGAACTCGGCCCCAACTGCCTCGGTTTCCCCATTGTGACGTGGGAAGGAGCCAAGAGCTGACCCAGGGAGGACAGACTGGAACAGCCGCCAAGCCTGCGAAAGGTGGCTTTGGGGACCTCGGGAGCCCAGCAACCTCACCAGACTGAGCTCCGCCCCCTCCAGCTGGCCAGGCCACCCCCCCAACCCCGGGGCCAGCCAGGTGGTGTAGTAGTTAAGTTTGTGCACTCTGCTTCGGTGGCCTGGGTTTCACGGATTTGGATCCAAGGCATGGACCTACACACTGCTCATCAAGCCATGCTGTGGCGGCGTCCCACATACAAAATAGAGGAAGACGGGCACAGATGTTAGCTCAGGGCCAATCTTCCTCAGCAAAAAAAATAGAAGGGAAAAAGAGGCTGGATGGGGAGTGAGGGTGCAGCTCCCGCCCGCATAGGAGCCCAGCTGTGGGCAGTGATGGATACAGCACCCGGGGCCTGGGATCCGGGGAGGAGGCTGCAGGGGCTGAGCTGGCAGCACCGAGACGGTGGACGCTCCTCAGTTACAGCCCTTATCACCATTGTTAATTCAGCCGGTGTGCGTCTGTGTGCCAGGCGTGAACAAAACACACCAACTCCCGGCCTCGCCTTTTTGCCGAGAGAGGCAGACAAATGCGAGCCTTCCGTTCCTTTAAAGGCCAGCGGGCCGCGGGGAAGTCAGGGCAGGAGGTCCTGCGCGTGTCGGGTCTGCAGTTTGAAGCGGGCAGGTCGGCGCCTCACTGGGGAGGTGCCGCTGGAGCAGAGGCCTGAAGGTGAGAAGGGAGCGCGGGGAGATCTGGGGAGAGGCCCGGGCGGAGGGCACAGCGCGTGCAAGGCCCTGAGGCCGCAGTGAGTGAGGGGGAGGGGGAGGAGGGGACGGAGGGGCAGGGCCCCGCGGGGGGCGGCGGGCAGAGCAGGGACGGCGACTCGGTGCCCACGGCGCCCTCTGGCGGCCGCGGGGAGAACAGACCGAGGGCGGCGCCGGAGACCCGGGCGAGGAGGGGACGGCGCTGGTCCAGGAGGGACGGTGGGGGGATGGATGGGGGATGGGATGGTGGTGGAGGGACGGTGGGGGGATGGGGGAGTAATGGGGGGGATGGGGAGAGGAATGGGGGGTGATGGTGAAGCCGGCTCTAGGGGGGGTGGAGGAGGGGCCGAGAAGCAGGCCGGTTCTGGGTCTGTTTTAAAACCAGGACCAACAGCCCGATGTGATGTGGGGCTGAGGGAACTACGGGTGTTGAGCCGCCTCCAGGACTGGGGCCTGAGAACCGGTAACCAGGGACGTGGAGGGGGATGCGGCAGGGGCAGCTCTCAGAAGATCAAGAGTTCGGTTTTGGAATTGTGGGTTTGGGGCTCTCGTGGGAGACACTCGTGGACACCTGATGGGCAGCCGGCCGTACAGCTCTGGGTTGATGGCTGTCTGTCTGTCCCCAGTAACATATTCCCCCAAACACAGCGGCTTAAAACAGCACATGCGTTTATTATGCCCCGGTTTCCGGGTGGCAGAGCTGGCTCTCTGCTCAGGCTGCACTGACCGTGTCGGCCAGGGCTGGGGCCTCGTCTGGTGGCTCGACTGGGGAAGGGTCTGCTCCCAGCTCCCTCGGGCTGTTGTGGAATTTAGTTGTTGTTCTAGCACTGGGCGCCCCCTTCCCGCTGGCCGTTGGCTGGAAGCCACTCTCAGTTTCTGGCCACGTGGCCTCCTCACGTGCATCGTGGCGTGGCCGCTTTGTTCTTCAGAGTCAGCAAAGAAGAAGGTCTGGGCCGACAGGCAGGTCTGGAGCTGACGTTACTATGAGGAACCCCAGCCAGGAACTCCAGCACGTCCCTCTCAGCTCCCTCCGTCTCCGCCTGGACCTATGGGTTCCTTCTTCAGTCGCTGAAAACATATCTCTGCCCCCAAAACTCCCCGTCTCCCTCCCTCCCCTGTAACCCACTTTCCACGCGGCGACCAAATGATCTTTTGAAATCAGAAGTCACCTCACACCCGCGTCCTGCCTACAAGACCGTCCCCCGGCTCCCGATGTGCCACGAACAAACCCACACTCCTAACCTGGCCTCTGGGTTCCGGCCGTGAGGGCAGGGACTGCATTTATTGGGCACCTACTGTGTGCCAGGCTCTGAGCTGGGTGTCGGGGACTCAGGGGCAAGCAAGACAGCCCACGTGACACAACGCAAACCACAGGCGTCATTTCAAGTTTCCTAGTGGCCATGTCAAAAAGTAGAGAAATTAACTTTAATAATACATTTTATTTGACCCCAAATATCCAAATTATCGTTTCAGCATACAAACATTACGGATGAGATATTTTGCATTCTTTTCATCGTGCTGTGTCTTCACACCCTGGTGTTTTGCACTCATGGCACATCTCGGTTTGAGTACCCAGTGACCACGTGTGGCTGGTGACAGCACAGTGCCCCCTTCCACTGTTTCCTTCCCTCCACCTCGACACGGCCCTGACTTCTGAAGCAGGGCTGTTTTGCCCCTTTTCGCTCTATGTAAGCGGACCTGTGTGCTGCATTCTCACGAGGCCTCTTTCCCTCGACCTCGTGTGTGACTCACCCTGTTGTGGGGTGCCATATCGATGGGTGTGATATTCCACTGCCTGAAGACACCACACTTTATTCAATGAGCTTCTAGGGTGTTTCCATTTGGGGCTACTGCAAATAAGAGTGTTCAGAGCATTCTGGGTGGGGGGGCAGAGCACATGCAAAGGCCCGGGGGCAGGACCGTGCCTGGCATGTTGGAGGAACAGCGAGGAGGCCAGTGTGGGTGGAGGAAAGGGAGCCGGGGGAGAGAGAGAGGAGGGGGGGAGGAGGGGAGGGGGGGGAGGAGGGGAGGGGGGGAGGGGATCGGGGTGGGGGGGGCAGGGAGGACTTGGCTGTCACCCTGAGGGAGGTGGGAGCCCTGGAGGGTTTGGAGCAGAGGAGGGGCGTGGTCAGGCGGAGTGAGGATGGGCTTGACCTGAATCTCCTGAAGGACAGATTTGACGCCAACCCAGACAAGGGGCCCAGCTGATTTCTTCAGTTTACTGTCCGCTTCTCCCACGTTCCTCCACGTATGTAACACGCATGTACACGCACAGGAAGAGGCAGGAGCTGCTCCCCCCACCTCGTTCTGAAATTGTCGGGGGTGAAGGCGAGGACGCCCCGGAAGCCAGGTTTACTGCATGACCTCTTGTTCTCTGTCCCTGGCACACGGGTGGCAGCAGGCCAGGTGTTCACGGGGGCCGCCGCCCCACCCAGTGTCACCTCACGCTCTGTCCTCCCGGCCGCCACCATCTGTCACTTCCCGCCTCCCCGGGGCCCTCGCGATTGTCCCTCGTCCAGCGGCAGGCCCCTGACTCAGACGCACGCGCCTCTGTGGCCGCCTGCCCCTTTGTCCGGCAGGGACTCTAACAAGGGAGCCTTGTCCTCCCCGAGGACGAGGACGCCGCGCACCCGCCGGGCTCCCCTCCCGCCTCCATCCTGAAAGAGCGGCTCCCCACGTGGGACAGAGCGGGGACGGACGGGCTCCCGTGTCTGTGGCTCCCAGCTGCGTGTCCGCCGAGTCCCCGTTCTGCAGATGAGGACACCGAGGCTCAGAGGAGGAAGGGCTGGCATTCGGAGGACGGGGGGCTGGACGGGGGTCCCGGCAGGCTTCCCTGGACCCTGCAAAGTCCCACCGCCCAGGCCCTCTCCCCTCTCTGGTCCACCTGGCCCTCCGGCCTCCCGATTTTCTAGAACACTCTGGGCAGCTCCAGCCGCGGGGCCTTTCCCACGTGGATGCTCCTTCCCTTCGCCTCCCTCACCCCTCCGTCTGACCGAGTCTTCCTCTGACCCGACTTATTCTAAACCTGCCCGTCTCCACGCGCCAGCCCCCTCCAGCCTTTCTCGTTTTCCCACAGCTTGGTCACCAGCTAAGACCGCGCACAGCGCTGGCCGGCCGCGCGGTGGTGGCCGGAGTCCCTGAGAGCTGACTTCAGCCTGCGGGAGGTCCCTGAGCTGGGGGCGTCCTCGTGTGGCTTGAAATCAGCCGCGACGGGAGTGTCTACACCACGGGGACCAGCAGGGGCTGCACCTGGAGGGCCCGCCGTTCCGCATCTGCGGTCCGTTTCCTTCCCCGCCTCCCACCAGCTCCCTGGGGCGGGGGTCTCTGCGCCGTCACCCCGGCACCTAGGACGCTGGGCTCTCGGTCTAGCAGGCACTCAACACACATCTGCTGAACCAACAAGAGGGACCTCACCCCAGCGACCGCTCTGACCCTGACATCAGGCCCCGTGACCCCTCTCTGGCCCCACGAACGTCCCCCGACCCTCAGATGAGACGCTGAGCTCCCGAGCACCGGACCGCAGGCCGGGCCGTGAGACGCCATCCGGGCGACACGTGACCCCCGCCCCCGCGGGCCCCGGCGTCGCGACCCCAGCCCGCGGGAACGCCGAGCCGCCCGGCTGTCCCAGCCGCGTTCCCGTGTGCGCTCATTCATCCGTTCATCCCTTCATTCATTCCGCACCTGCGTCCTGAGCGCCTGCGGCCCCGGGAACCGGGGACCCCGGCCCTCCCGCCGCGCCCCCAGACCCGCCCACAGCCACCCGCCCCTGGGCCTCCCCGGGCCCCCAGCGAGCCGGGGCGGGGCGCGGGGCTAGACAAGCACGACGTCCCGTCAGCCCCGCTCCACACGAGCGGCGGCCCCGCACGCTCGGTCCCGAGCAGCCAGCGGGACCCGCGGGGCGGCGCCATGTCGGCAGGCGACTCGGGGGCTCCGGGCTAGAGAGGCCTGCGGCGCGCGGCCTGGTGGGAAACGCAGCCCCGGGCCGCGGTCCTTCGGCGCCCGCGGCATGCCGGGAGTTGTAGTCCGGCGGGGCGGGCGGGCGCGGGGGCTGCCGGGACTTGTGGGCGGGGCCGGTGCGCGTGCGGCTGCCCAGCCCGGCGGGCGGGGAGCTGACCGCGGCTGGAGGTCCCCTAGGGCCTCGGCTGCAGGATGGGGCGCCGCACAGGGCCAAGCATGACCGGCGAGAAGAAGTAGCGGCTGGACCGCAGCGTCCGGCTGGAAAGGAGGACGGTCAGCAAGGACGGCGGTGCCGTGAGTGCCGAGCCCCGCCTGACGTGACTCTCAGCGCCGGCCAGACCCCGGACCCCAACCCCGACCCGGACCTTCAGGACCGGCCGGACCCTGACCCTCGGCACTGATCAGACCCCAGATGCCGCACTGACCCCGACCCTCAGCGCCGGCCCACCCTGGACATCGCCCCTTCTCCTGACTGTCCTGGTCACCCACAGCCCACCTGGACCGGCTGGTTCTCCAGTCTCCGCCTCGGCCGCTGAACCCCGGCCCCGTTCCCTACCCGGGACCCCCAGAGCCAGCCTGTCCACCCAGACCCCTGCCCCGGACACCAGGCACAGTTCTGCAACCTGGTTCCCCACCTCCCTGCAGGAGGCCCCAACTCCACCTTGATAGTGGGGGGCTCTGAACTGGCCCCACCGCATCACCCCGACCCGGGTGCCAGGCCCCCATCCGGCCCCACTCCCGTCCCTGCGCCTGGAGGAAGCCCCTTGCGCAGGAAATTTCCCCGAGGGGTCTGGTCCGGCGCTGACTGCGCCCCAGCCCCGCCCCCTCCGTAGGTCCCCGATTCTCCCGGGTCCCCCAGGCCCTCCCCCTCCGCAGGTCCCCGATTCTCCCGGGTCCCCCAGCCCCTCCCCCTCCGCAGGTCCCCGATTCTCCCGAGTCCCCCAGCCCCGCCCCCTCCACAGGTCCCCGATTCTCCCGGGTCCCCCACCAGCCCCTCCCCTCCGCAGGTCCCCGATTCTCCCGGGTCCCCCAGCCCCTCCCCCTCCGCAGGTCCCCTATTCTCCCGGGTCCCCAGCCCCGCCCCCCTCCACAGGTCCCCGATTCTCCCGGGTCCCCCACCAGCCCCTCCCCCTCTGCAGGTCCCCGATTCTCCCAGGTCCCCCAGCCCCTCCCCCTCCGCAGGTCCCCTATTCTCCCGGGTCCCCCAGCCCCACCCCCTCCACAGGTCCCCGATTCTCCTGGGTCCCCCACCCGGGGTTTCCCAGCCTCTGACATCCCACCCTGTTGGCGTCGGCTGGATTGTTCTCAGGGCGCTGTGGGGTCTGGAGCAGCATGCCTGGCCCCCACCCCTCGATGCTAGGAGCACCCCCAGTGTGACAACCACAGATGTCCCCAGACGTGGCCCCGGGTGAGAACCACCGTCCTAACCCTTAGAACAGCAGGTTCCCGGGTCCCAGCCTGGACTCTGGTGGAGAGGGAGACGGGCAGCTCCTCACCTAACAGGACATTTCTGTTCTGTGGTCCAGACAGAGGCCAGAGCCCCCACCCACGGGACACAGAGCTAGCCACTCAGGTCACCCACCGTCTCCAGCCGCCATGCTGAGAAACGGAGAGAGAAATGGGCGGCATAAACCAAACAAAATGAGTTTCATAAAATGTACTGTATTTAACCACTATGTCCAAAATATTGCTGTTTCAACGTGTGATCAATATTTAGTAAATATGGAGATTTTTCACATTCTTCCTTCATACTAAATCCTCAGAATCCTGAATCTAACACTTCATTTTCATTGGAAGTATCTCATCTGTATTTAAGATTTCCTAAAAGCATAGCTGAAAAAGTAGATTCGGGGGGCGAGAGGAGCAGAATTTGCCACCTCAACAGGTGTGTCTTGGGGGCCGGCCCCGTGGTGTAGTGGTTAAGTTCACGAGCTCTGCTTCTGCGGCCCGGGGTTCTCCGGTTCTGCTCCCTGGCGAGGACCTACTCACCGCTCATGAAGCCATGCTGAGGCGGCGTCCCACACAGAAGAGCTACAACTCCACAACTATGATACACAACTATTACTGGGGCTTTGGGGAGAAAAAAGAAAAAAAAGAGGCAGATTGGCAACAGATGTTAAGGCAGGGCCAATCTTCCTCAAAAAAAAAAAAAGACCTGTCTTTTTGGCGTGAGGATTATTTTATTTTTGGCTGTTTTTTTTTTTTTTTTGCTGAGGAAGATTAGCCCTAAGCTAACATGTGTGCCAATCTTCCTCTATTTTGTACGTGGGTTGCTGCCACAGCATGGCTGACAAGTGGTGTAGGTCCACACCCGGAATCTGAACCCGAGAACAAGGGTCACTGCCAAATTTAACTACTACACCACGGGGCCAGCCTGTCTTTATTTTTTAAAAAACTGTAGACAGAAAAAGCTCTGAAAACCACTAGAAGTGACCCTTTGTAAGGGACACTTAGGGAAGTTTCTATTTGTAAAGGTGTCTCCGTTACCCGGAAGAAGGGGGGATGACCTCATTTCTAGAAACTCTTGTCAATGCGGAAGAGGACTTAAATCTGCATGATAACCTTGTTCTTGTTGACTGTGCCTTTCTGGTAATCTCCCCGTAACTGAGCCCCCCACCCTCAACATCCGCCTTTGTCTTGAGCCGAAGCTAGTATGTAAGGTGGCGCCCTCTGCCATCCTGGCGAGTTCCCCGTTTTTCTGGATCTCTCCCGTGTATACGTGTTATAAAGCTGTGTGATTTTCTCCTGTTACGCCGACTCATGTCAATTTAACTCGTAGCCCAGCCAGAAGGACCCAGAGGGTAGAGGATTGGTCTTCCTCCCCTACAATGGACAGACGGGTGGGTGGATGATGGATAGATGGACGATGGGTGGACGGCCAGATGGACAGGTGGGTGGGTGTTGGACGGGCAGCTCTCTGGTTAGACAGACAGATGATGACCCCAGAGCTGCCCCCTGGTCTGCCTGCATCTCCTAAGGCCAGTTTGGGCCTGTTCTGCCCCCGCCCTGGGGGGTGTCCAGGAGGGAGGTGACTTACCTGCTGTCCTGTCCCCAGGAGAGGTGCAGGGCGTGGTCACCGGCCTCCGTGGCCTGTGCAGCGGGCTGGGTCCCCACCTCCACGGCTTCGTCCTCCACCTGTTCCTCTTAGAGCTGAGCGAGGCGGTGGCCTGTGGCCCCAGGGGCCCTTTCCATCCCCCAGCACAGTCCCCTGGCCCTGAGCACCACAAGCTGGGTGGTGGGACCTGAGCCGCCCCACAGCCCTTGGTCCAGAGCCCCCCGTGAGCAAGAGCCACTGTCGGGGGACAGCACAGCCTCGTCCATCCCGGGGGAACAAGCCACAGTCCCCGGGGAGCTGGGCCCGCCTGCAGGGCCGTTGAGGACCCCCACCTCCACTGGGGGCTTCTACCCGTCTGAACCCAGACGTCACCGCTCGAAGCCTCTGCCTGCCTTGACGCTCCTGACGACTCAAGTCTCAGGCCCTCGGACGGCCCGGGGGGCCCGGCAGCCGCAGACCGCCAGCTCTGACAGCTCAGACAGCCCTGGGTCAGCCGCCCGGCCACCTCCCGTTTTGCCAGACTCGGTTCAGCTTCGGAGAAAGAGACTCACTAAGCGACCTGTCCTCGCGGGCTTTCCGTGTTGGTTGTTCATTTGGGGTCCTGGCCCCCCGCCGTGGTGCCCTTGGTGTCACCTTCCCACCACGCTCCTCGGCCCAGCTCAGCCGGCTGATTTCGGGGACCAGTGGGCCATTGAAGGCCCAGTGAACTGACAGCTTCTTCCCGCTCTAGAACCTTCTGGCAGTCATTTATTAAACGACCACTCACAGCCTCATCTCTCTCCTCCCTGGCATCCCCGAGACCCACAGAGGCAGGAGTGACGTCGGATCTAGGGTCCTCCAGCACCCAAGCTGGCAGGGCACCCAATGGGGACTTAGCGGCTCGAGCCCACCCCGAAGAAAGGGCCGTGAGGCCCCCAGTGGACCAGTGGTGTGAGCAAGGGCAGCTGAGGCGGGAAGGGAGGGAGCAGGTGTTTCCTGGGCCGGGGGGCGCACTGGCCCCTCCTGGACACCCTCCGAGGCCTGAGGCTCTTTCCCTGGCAGAACCCCGCTGCTGTCGAGGGAAGGTGTACGGGGAGGCCAGGATGTCGAGGCTGGGGGGCTGGGACCCTCCAAGGGAAAGTGGCTTCCTGCGGGGCCTCCGAGGACTTCCTCCAGGCGGGGACCATGCCGGGAAGAGGTGATCGGCCAGCCGGCCCTCAGGAAGCCCAGGCTGGGGGGCAGAGGAGAACCCCAGCACCCACCACTGGCTCCCGTGGGCTCAGTCTCCCAGGTACAAGACCAGCGTCCCAGGTGCAGGCAGGAAACGTGTCCCGTCCCCACTGGTGCTGGCCTCAGGCTCCCAGGGGTCCACTCGGACCCTCCGTCCAGGCCCCCACCCCATCCCTCTCTTCTCCTCGCCCCCCATTTCTCTCTCTCTCTGCGCCCCCAGGCTCCCGCTCTTCCCCACCTCTGCCCAGAACCTTCAGGGTGGCCGCTGGCCGCCTCCCCATCATTTGTCCAAAGGTTCCTCCTTCACACGGGCAGAGCATCATAGCTCTGCCTGAGCATCAGGGATCACCGGTGAGGGCCAGGCCATGGGGAGTCAGTGGCCGGAGAGCTGGGTCACACCCTGCAAGGGCCTCAGCTTGGAGGGTGGCAGGAAGTGGGGTCAGGGGCTGGGAAGAAGGCCATTCATCAGGCCCGCTGCCCCCCGCCCAGGTCAAGTGCCCAGCTTCCCGCGGAGGGCCCACACCTCCGGCCCGGGGAGGGCCGCACCTTGGCGTCCACCTTCCTGTGTGGCCTTTCCCGGCACCCGGGGCCAGAGGGGGATGGGACCAAGAAAGACCAACTCAGAGTTCATGCACCTGGACCCTCGCCCCGCAGAGGCCTCAGATTCCCCCTCTGCTCCCTGCCCCTCCTCAGTTTCTGCCTCTGACAATCAGGAGGCTGAGAAGACAGCTGAGCAGAGCAGGTGGTGCTTAGAAGCCCCATGGCCTGGCTGCCCCATCTCTTATCCCAAAGCCAGGGAAACTGAGGCACAAGCCACACTCTGAGGCCGGTCGGGGGCAAACCAGGACCCCTCCGTGCTTCTCCTCCTGCGTGCCTGCTGTGCCTGGGGTCTGGGGTCACAGCAGGGGCCACAGCAGACAAGATCTCCTTGGACAGGGGAGATGTGACTGGCTACACGACCTCGTTAAGTCTGCAGGGAAAACGCTCCAGAAGAAAGTTCCACAGAGGAGGAGGTGGCAGGAAGGTGGCTGGGGAGCACTGGGGAGGCAATGCCTGGGCAGAGACCGAGCAGGGTGAAGGCACAGCCATGCAAAGGCCCTGAGGCTGCCCAGTCCTGCAGGGCTCCGGCTACAGCCAGCAGTCTGGATTTTTTGCTTTAGGCCACAGGCAGCCTTGGGGTGTCGGCGTGCTCAGAAGGGTGTTTCTAAACCGCTCTGGGTGCTGGGTGGGGACCGGCCACGCAGGGCAGACAGGAAGAGGGGAGCAGGCTGAGGGGTACAGGAGATGGGGGCAGATTCAGGTGTTCACAAGAGAAGGACTCTCTGACAACCGCTGTGAGTGGGGGGCCTGTGTGGGGGGACCCTGTGGACCCCAGACCCAGGTCCCCGTGTGGAACGGAGCCCAGAGGCGGCCCCATGCCCGGGGCTCCCAGGTTCCATCAGGCCTCCTGTTTGATGGGGGGGGGAGACAACGTCAGAAGCGGGTGGTGACATGTCCCAGGCCCTGGTGGGGTCCACAGGGCCTCAGCCCCATCAGCCCCAGGAGTCCCCAACACCCCCACAAGACCCTCATCCCCAGGTGACCCCACCCCCAAGGACCCCTTCCTCCAGGAGGTTCCACCCCTAGGTGACCTCCACCTCCAGAGACTCTCAGCCCCAGGTGACCCCACCCCCAGGATGTCCCCCAGCCCGCACCCCGCGCCCGGAGGAGGCTGCTCTCTGTCGCCCCCGCGCGGCCGCTCCGGGCAGTGGAGCCGAGATTCGGGCCGACGGGGGACCGGCGGGGGCGGCGCGGACCCTGGGCCTGCTTCCGATTTCCCTTCAACTGACCTCGAGGGTCACCCCCCTCCGGCCCGCATTTTCCGATCTTCCCGTTTCTAAAAGTGAGACTTGGAATCGGCCCAGCGCCGCCGCCCCGGCTGCTGTTACCTCGGCCCCGCCCCCGTCTTGGCCCCCAGCCCCTGCCTCTCTGTCGCCTCCGGGGTCGGGGGTCAGGGCGGGAAACCCCCTCGGGAAACCCCCGGGGAGCCGCTGGGGGAGGGGGCGGCGGGAAGGAGCTCGGGGCGCCTCTATTTAAGCCGCCTCCCCGCGGGCCGGGGACACGCAGGGGACGGCATGGAGCGGGGCCTCGGCCTCCTGCTGCCCCTCCTCGTGGGGCTCCTGCAGCGGGGCCGCGGTGAGGGGGGTCCGAGGGGGAGGGGGCTCAGGGAGAGGAGGGGACTCCGGGAGGGGACAGCTTAGGAGAGGGGAGGGTGCTCCGAAAGAGGAGGGGGCTCTGGGAGGGGAGGGGGCTCCGCGAAGGGAGCGTGGTTCCGGCAGGGAGGGGCTCCTGGAAGAGAGGGGGCTCCGGGAGAGGAGGGGTTCCGGGAGAGTAGGGGGCTTAGGAGAGGGGAGGGGGCTCCCAGGGGGGAGGGGGCTCCGGGGGGGAGGGGGCTCAGGGAGGGGAGGGGGCTCCGGGAGAGGAGGGGTCTCCTGGAGGGGAGGAGTCTCCTGGAGGGGAGGGGGCTCCGGGAGGGGAGGGGTCTCCGGGAGAGGAGGGGTCTCCAAGAGGGGAGGAGTCTCCTGGAGGGGAGGGGTCTCCTGGAGGGGAGGGGGCTCCGGGAGGGGAGGGGTCTCCGGGAGAGGAGGGGTCTCCAAGAGGGGAGGAGTCTCCTGGAGGGGAGGGGTCTCCTGGAGGGGAGGGGGCTCCGGGAGGGGAGGGGTCTCCGGGAGAGGAGGGGTCTCCAAGAGGGGAGGAGTCTCCTGGAGGGGAGGGGTCTCCTGGAGGGGAGGGGGCTCCGGGAGGGGAGGGGTCTCCGGGAGAGGAGGGGTCTCCAAGAGGGGAGGAGTCTCCTGGAGGGGAGGGGTCTCCGGGAGAGGAGGGGTCTCCAAGAGGGGAGGAGTCTCCTGGAGGGGAGGGGGCTCCGGGAGGGGAGGGGGCTGGAAGAGTAGGCCAGTGGGCTGGTTCCGGGAGGTGAGAGGGTCCTAGGAGGAGGGCCTTCGCGGGGGCGGGGCTGGCAGGGGCTGGGGTCCGGGCGGAGGCGGAGCCCAGGACCGGTTCTGGGGCTGGGGTCCCGGTGTCGGGGGCGCGCGGCCGAGCTGAGCGCGCCCTCTGCCCGCAGGTGCCCTGGAGGTGGAGCCCCCCGAGAGCGTGGTGGCGGTGCCCGTGGGCGGGTGGCGGGAGCTGACCTGCCGCCTGGCCTGCGCGGGCCCCGGGGCCGCCCCGGTGCAGTGGCGCGGCCTGGACACCACCCTGGGCGCCGTGCAGACGGGCGCGGGCATCAGCGTCCTCTCCGTGCGCAACGCGTCCCTGGCGGCGGCGGGGACCCGCGTGTGCGTGGGCTCCTGCGGGAACCTCACCTTCCAGCGGACCGTGCAGCTCCTGGTGTTCGGTGAGCGCCGCCGCTCCTCCCGCCCCCCACATCAGCAGCGCTGCTTCACCTCCGTCTCTTTGCCGCCGCCTCCCGGGAGGCTTCCCGGATTGCCCGCCCCGCCCCAGCTCGAAGCCTGCTCGCAGCTCCTCCGAGTCTCTCTGCAATCCGTTCCCTCCTCTCCGCACCGCCTCCTCTCGGCGGCCTCCCGGCCTTCACTCCGCCTGCCCTTTCTGCTCTGGATCCCTCTCCAGCACCTTATATTGTAGCCACACAGGGCGCGGCCGCTGGGTTTTCCCTGTCCCTGTGCACCCCTTGACCCCGTCCGCCCCCTCAGGGCCCAGTCCGGACCCTCTGGACTCAACCCACCCCCTCCGACCCTCCGTCCGCAGCCTTCCCGGACCAGCTGACCGTCTCTCCAGGGGCCCTGGTGGCCGGGTCTGCCCAGGAGGTGGCCTGCACCGCCCACAACGTCTCGCCTGCCAGCTCGGACACCCTCTCCTTGTCCCTGCTCCTGGGGGGCCAGGAGCTGGAGGGGGTGCAGGCTTTGGGCCGGGATGTGGAGGAGGAGGCCCAGGATGGCGAGGACTCGCTGTTCCGAGTGACAGAGCGCTGGCTGCTGCCCCCCCTGGGGACCCTCGCCCCACTCACCCTCCACTGCCAGGCGACCATGACGCTGCCCGGCTTGGAGCTGAACCACAGCCGGCCCATTCCAGGTGAGTGCAGGGCTGCCCGGCCTGCGAATCAGTGCCCCGGGGATTAGACAAAGTCTCGACACTGGGTGCCCAGCTCTGGAACCCTGGTTCCACACCTCGCCCGCTGTGTCCCCATCTGGGTGGTCACAGTACCCACAGCTGGTGGGAAAATTGCCACGTCCTACCCCAGGGCCTTTGCACTGCTGTGCCCTCCACCCAGAATGTACTTCCCCGGCATCTCTCCCTGGCTCTCTCACTCACTCCCTCAGGTCACCTTCCGAGTGAGGCTTCCCCTGACCCACCCCCCCCCCACACACACGGGAGAGCCCTTTCTCTTCCCTGTTGATTGTTTCTGACGCCTTTTTATCAACACCCGACGTCCTGTAAGTTCTCTTTCCGTTACCTGTCTCCCCTGCTGCCGGCTTCACCAGGGTAGGAATGTGTCTGTCTTGTTCACGGCTGTGTCCCCAGGGGCTGAACAGTGCCCGGCGCACAGTAGGTGTGCGCCACGTACGTTCTGAACGAATGAGTGAATGGATGAATGAATGTTCTCACTGTGCACAGCATGGAGTAGGTGCGCAATAAATACTTGAGGGGTGAACAATCAGATGAAAGCATTTCACCTGGAGGCCAGCACACAGTAGGTGCTCAATTTGTGCCAGATGTTGTTATTAATTTAACTGACGTGTGTCTGATCCGGGACACGCCCTGCTCACGTCATGAAGCCCCCGGGCAGCCTCTCGCTAAAAAAGCACTGACTCACTCTCTGACGGGGCACCTGGAAACTCACATTAATGTGCTTGGGGTCATGAGCATCAGGAAGAGTTTGATCAAGTGGAAACAGGAGCTGGGGCGGGGTGTGGCACGCAGGGAGGCCGCTGGATTGGAGAGATTTTGTAGGAGGATGTGCAGAGCCTCTCCTGGGGCCTCAGTCTCCCCGCCTGCACCCCAGGGTGATGATCGCGAAGCTCAAGGACCCCCTGACTCCAGGGGGACCATTCTCCCCTCTCTCCATCTCCGAGTTCTGTAACAATAAACCCGGTATTCACGGACCCTGTAACCCGGGCACCCGTGAACCAGGGCGCTCTCCATGGCAGCCCCCCAGGGGCAGTGGCCATCGCCCCCTCTACAGTGGGGGAAAGTGAGACCCGGAGATTCAGCAGCTCGCTCAGGGCATGGAGGGCTGTGACGGACTCCGAGCCCGCTCCCACCCACTGAGACACCCTGCGACTCACCCAAGTGGCCAGGGATGGGCTGGGAGCGGTTCTGGTCCAACTCCATGGTCCAGATGGAAAGACTGAGGCAGGAGGGAGGCTGGGGCAGCAGGGAGAACAAATGGCCACCTTGTTTTCCAGTCCTGCACAGCCTGACCTCCCGGGAGCCCCCCATCGTGACCTCCCCGGAGGCGACCCCCAAGCAGGGCTCCACCCACAGCCCCTCGAGTCCTGGTCCTGAGAGTCCTGGATCTGAGAGCCTTCGCCCCACGAGTCGTGGCCCCACGAGTCCTCACCCCACCGGTCCTGGCCCCAGGAGTCGTGGCCCCACACCTGGGAACAGCTCCACCAGGCCCTGTCGCCCTGTGATCCGCCGGTTGACAACGCCAGGGGGTCTGGAGCTGCTGTGTGAGGTGGTCTGCAGCTCTGGCGTGGCCGTGCACTGGACCCAGGCTCCTGGCGGTCTGGAGGCCTACAACAGGCGGGAGGCCGGAGCCCGGGCGTGGCTGAGCGTGCCGTGGGCCGAGTGCAACCCCGAGGGCTGGTTCCAGTGTTGCCTGGACCCAGGGGGCCAGGTGGCCAGCCTGTACCTGGTCCCAGAAATCTGTGAGTTCTGGCGGGGGAGCCCTGGGAGTCCCTGGGGGGAGGGATGCTTTGCATCAGATCCCAGACCAGGAGGCGCCCTGCCCGGCCTCAGCAGATAGCGGGCTTCCCCGACATCGTGAGATGACAGTGGCCTGGCATGACCGATGGCCGTAAATTTCAGGGACCGTGTAGATGTCACACCACTTTGTAAACTACACTTTATAATACAGACCCCAACAGCCTGTGGGAGAGAAATGAAACTAGGATTACAGCCACTTAGGGAATTTCACATTCTCTAGTAGCCACATTCAGAAAAAAAAAGGAAAATAAGTTGGATAATATATTTTACCAAACCCAATATATCTCAAATATTATCAGTTCAACATGCAACCTGTAAAAACGTACGAATGACATATTTGACATTTTTTTTATTTGAAGAAATACACGTCTTCAAAACGCGATGTGTGTTTACACCGAGGGCACTTTTCTGCTCTGACGGGCCACGTTTCCATGCAGACGTGGTGCGTGGCCGCCTCAGTGGACCGCCCACTTCCCGCTGTTGCGTCCCATGGACCTTTTGAGAGATTCACTCTAAAGTCCTCTGGATGTTCTGGGGGATTTGTACATTTCAAAAGACGTTCCAAACGGTCAAGTCCTTTGTGAAATTTCAGGGAACGCAGGAAATTTGGAAGCCCTGAGCAGACTCAGCAGGCTTCTCCCCAAAACCTGCAGAGGCGGGCTCAGGGCTCCTGGTGCTTCTCTCTCCAGGCTCCCCGGCGTCGTCCGCAGCCCTGTGCATGGGCAGCGTGGCCCTGGGGCTGCTCCTCCTGGTGTTCCTCGCCTATCGCCTGTGGAAATGCTGCCGGCCGGCCACTGACCACCACGCCCACCAGCTCCTCTGGGCCCCCTGCCCCGCCTGCACCGGACTGAGCGGGCGGGATTCAGGAGGTCACTTCTGAAGTGACCTGCCACTCCTTCACTCAGCTGCGACTGAAGGACGTCTGCAGGGTCTGGACGGCATGAGGACTGACCGCAGGTCCCTCACCCTGATGGCCAGCATCCAGGCTGCCCAGCTGGCTGGGTTTCCCCTGGGTGGGGCCCCTGGGGAGCCACCCGCCACGTCCACAGCTAGAGAATAAAGATCTGGTCTGACTTCACTGGTCCCTGTCATGGTACGAGGATGCTGGAATCCTCTGCACAGCCCCTCTGAACTGGGCGACTCCCCAGCCACACTTGGCCAGGGCTGGGGAGAGAGGACAGCTGGGGGTGGGAGATCCCTTCCCTGGATTCCGGGACACTGGAGCCTAAAGAATAACTAGGACTCCTCAAAAGAAGTAGGGGAAAGTATTTGGCGGAGGAATGGCGTGGCCAAAGCCACAGAAGAGAGGTGGCTTATTAAGGGAAACAGCATCTCTTTTGGGGTGGCTGGGGGCTGAGGATGGGGGAGAGGCGAGAGAGGCTGGAGATGAGATCAGCAGATGAAGGGCTGTAGGTGCCGGGCACTGGGGAGCGACGGGAGACTCTTGAGCTACAGAGGATGCAGTGTGAGAAAGATCCCTCTAATGGTGAGGAAAGGTAACAGCCTGGGACCGTGGGGACCGTGGGAGGGCCACTCATTCCGCGAACACGTGCTGGGGACTGGGCGCCGCGGGAGCCCAGAGCAGACCCCAAGCCCACCCTGGTGGGTGGCTGGGGGGAGAGGGGGCCTTTCCCCACGAGTTGATCTATAAACTCCGACGGAGATTGGGTTAGGTTTACGGCCAGGCTTCGCACAAAGGCTCAAAGATGAAAAAGAAAAGAGGGCGGGGGCGGCGCTCCGTCCTGGAGTCTGGGCGCATCCCTCCCCGCCCGCGCTGGACCGGCTTCTCTGGTAACCAAGGAGACTGGTTGCTAGGGGACCATGCTAATGAAGGACTCGCCCACTACCAAGATGGCAGACAATGCGGCTTCATGCCAGGAACCAAGCCCTTCCTGAGGAGCCATTTTGGAGTCGGGCAAAATTCAGGTTCCGGGCCTGAGCCAGAAAAGCCAACCGATACGCGCAAAGAGGAAACCCGAGAGAGAGAGTGCCAATTAGAACCCAAGAAAGGGCGTCCTGCGCTAATCACTTCCCAGACTCTCCCCGCGGGATCCCGGAGCCCTCTGCCCTCAACGAAGATGGCCGCCACGCGGCGCCAGCGCAGTGGAATATGGCGGCGCTTCCGGTCCCGCTGCCCTCAGCGAAGATGGCGGCAGTGGACAAGCGGCGGCCGGCCGTGGCCCCGGCGGCCAGTTTCCCGGACAGCGGCCGGCCGGCGGTGTCCCAGGCGGCGACAACGCCCGAGAGCGACGAGGACTTCCTGCGGCAGGTCGGCGTGACGGAGATGCTGCGCGCGGCCCTGCTGAAGGTGTTGGAGGCGCGGCCCGAGGAGCCGATCGCTTTCCTGGCGCACTACTTCGAGAACATGGGCCTGCGCTCGCCGGCCAGCGGCGGCGCCGGGGAGCCCCCGGGCCAGCTCCTGCTGCAGCAGCAGCGCCTCGGCCGCGCGCTCTGGCACCTGCGCCTGGCTCACCACTCCCAGAGGTGCGGGGCGGGGCCGGGGCGGGCGGGGGTCTGCCGGACTCCAACTCCCAGCGTGCTCCGCGCGGCTCCCCGTCCCCGGCGCTGGCGGCGGCGCGCGGGGCGTGCTGGGGACCGTAGTCCGCAACGCCCCCCGGGTGCGGGGTGGCCCGGGCCGCGATGGGCTTGCTCTGGCCGGCTTCGTCCCTTGTGACGCCCCTTTGCAGGTGCTGAGTTCCCCTTGCAGCCAACACCACTTTGCAAATTGTGGTGCCCAAGGTCGCAGGGCAAGGCGTCCGAGCCAGGTCCCCCCCCCGAGCTGCCTCGTTACCAGCATGGCAGCATCCCCGTCCATTCAGGCAGAAAATGAGTGCTTACAGGGTTGGGTCTGAAGACAGAAAGCTACCCCGGGGCCAGGCTCCCAGCGGCAGGAGGGGCGTCCAGGAGGCGGCCTGCGTGATGCGCAAGTGGCCGGCCTGGAGGCTGCAGAGCTGCAGGGTGGGAACCACAGGGGGAAGGGAAGGCCGCAAAGCGGAGCCTGAGGCAAACGTTCGTGTGGGGGTGATTTTATAAGGGGGCGCTCCCGGGAGAACCCAGGAGGGGGGAGGAGGCCAAGCAAGGGAGCGTTTCGGCCTAATCCCCAGGTGCCTCCAGCACCCACCACCTGTGGGCGCCCCTCCCGGAGGGTCACACGGAGCACAGAGAGGCTGGGGCCGGAGCCCGGGTGTGGGAAGCGGTGCGGAGGGCGGGCGTCTCAGCGCAGCACCCACGCCCCCACCCACAGGGGGACAGGGAGTGCGGGGTGTCCACATGACAGCCAGACAAGGAGCCGCGGGGCATCTGGGGCCCAGGGGCCACCCCTGCCATGGGGACCTGGGAAGAGGAGCAGGTGGGTGGGACGTGCTCTGAAGGGCGAGCTGATCGGGGTGCTGGGGTCAGGGTGGGAGGGGCGTGTGCAGGGAGAGTCCAGGGTGGTCCTTGGAGCCATCTGCTGAGATGGGAGGCCGCTGGTTTGGAGGAAGTTTCTAGAGTCACTGAGGACTGTTAAGGGAGGGGCTGGGAGGACCTTGCAGCAGGAAGGTGGATGCTGAGACCTGCATCTGGGATGGGAGGTTGTCAACTGGGAGGGGTCGTGAAGGCCTGGGGAGAGCTGAGAAGAGCCCACAAAAACTCATGAGAAGGCAGAGCAGACATGAAGGGGGGCACCAGAAGAGAACGGCATCCAGGACATCTTCCAAGGACAACAAGTAGTCAGTGGCGGGACCGTGTACGGTTGTTCAGGTCGAGCACTGCACAAGCCACTCGCCCATAGACAGCACAGACAAGGATGTTTATATGAAGGCTTTTTGCAGAGCTTTTTCCTAATTCACACAAAGGTGCCTTGTGGGCTGGCAGCAGCCCTGTATCTGACAGCCCAATGGATGAGGGCTGAGAAGCGTCTGTTCGTGGGTTCGGATCCCTGGCATGGACCTACACCACTCGTTGGCGGCCCTGCTGTGGCGGTGACCCACATAAAAAGTAGAGAAAGATTGGCACAGACGTTAGCTCAGGGACAATCTTCCTCAGCAAAAAATAAAATGAGCTCTCAGTCAGAGCCCCTTAACCTCACGGACGGACCAGAAGCAGAAGCGCGTTGGGTGGGTCTCGGGTGCAGAGACGGGGGCTCCCTCTGAGGCCGGGCAGCCTCGCCCCGACGCCGAGGGGTTGCCTGGCCGTGCTGGGCTGTTCTGAGAGTGTCATCACAAAGGATTTGGGGAGAAGGCGACCAAACTGCTGTCTGCGGCGTCTCGGGGCATCGGAAGAGCTGGCCTCCAGGACGTCCCGGCGGCCGCCCCCCGCCGGCCTCGAGGCCCCAGGGGCACAGTCGTTCTGGGACTTGCTGGGGGCTGTGCGGCTTCCTTCTCAGCCGCTTCGTTGCTATGGTAGCAGCAGGAGAGCCGTCCCCGGGGTCCCTGTGACCCGGGGCCTGCAGAAGGCACCGGCCGGTCTGGCCGGAGTCCTCAGCTCAGATCCCCCTCTGGGGGCCGTCCCGGGCCCCGCAGGGGGTTGAGCCACATCCTGCCCCACGCCACCCAGCGTGATGACCACAGACGTCCCGGGATGTCACCCAGTGTCCCTCGGGGCAGAGTCACCCTGGGTGAGCCCAGGTCTGCCATGAGTCCGTGTCTCTTCTGGAGACATTCCATGCACGCATCCTTCTTATTTTAACAAACGCTCACGCGGTTTACGGATTGAGCTCTGTAGGCGCTGCACAGATGGAGCCCCTGTGAATGCCCGACCCCACTTCACAGATGGGGAAGCGGAGGCCCGGAGCCCAGGATCCCCCGCGGGGCCGAGACTCGAAGCAGGCCGCCCCCCTGCAGAGCGGCCGCCGTGGGCTCCCCTGGTGGTTCAGCGGGTGGCGTGGGTGCCCCTCGTGGCGCAGAACCGCGGGGGAGCCCCTTGGGAGGGTGTCGGTGAGGTTGGGTGTCACCCCCCTGGGTTCTCGAGGATGCTTTCTCACAGCCCCGACCCCACTGGGTGACAACGACCCCTTTCGTGTCCTCCTGCCCGCGAGGCCGGGAGCCAGAGAGAAGCAAAGTCTGGACGCCCGGCTGCGTTCGGTCCTGTCACAGCTGACGACGGCGCACGTGGAGTTGCGGGCCGGGCACTGGGCACAAGATCTGCCCTGTGTTCTCATGGGAGTGAGGGACAGGAGGAGGACCCTCCTCTGGGCGAGGAGAGCAGGCGGTGGTGAGGCCAGGCTGGAGCAGCCAGGCACAGAGGTGCCCAGTGAGCACCGGGGACCGGGTGGCCCCCAGACATCGCCCCAGCTGCCGCCTCCAGGGGCATGAGTGAGCTCGAGATCTGGGGGGGTCGGCTGGTCCCTGGAAAAGGCGTCGGGGCAGAGCTGACGGACGGGGCACCCGGACAGGACAGGCTGCATCACACGCGGGAACAGATGACCCCGGAACCTCCACAGCCTTGACACAGCTGAGGTTCACCTGCCCTCACCGCAGGGTCGCAGGGGTCACACCGCCGGGGCAGCAGGACATGGACCACGGAGAGGGGTGCAATGGCTCTAAAACCCCCGTGGAGAGGGGACCGTGCGGCTCCAGCCCGAGCGGCACCCGCGTGCCGAGTAGGGGTGAGCCCTCCGCGGCTAAGCCTCTGGAGGGCCGTGCCACGCCGCAGCCTCACTGCAGCCTCACAGGACCCCGAGCTGCGACCCCAGCCAAGCACCCCCAAGTCTCTGACACAGAAAGCGCGTGACGTGATAAACGCCGTTGCCATCTCAGGCCGCTGGGTTTGGGGGTGATTTGTTCCGCAGCCACCGGTGACACCTCACTCACATGGGGTCGCCCCCCACGGGGACTCTCCTGGGGAAAGTTAATAAGGAAGGTCTTGCGAAAGTTCTCATGAGGCCTCGCCGGCTAACATGGTGACGGTCCTATAACAGGAGGATGTTCATGAGCGCGACGCTGCGTCTGGCCCACCCTCAGCACCTGACAGGGCCGTCTCACTGCCCGCGAAGCTCCAGCACAGCGGAAGGGCCCAATGGATGGGAAGAAAAGGAGCTTGTAGTCTGGTGGGCAAGGATTAAATCCCAGCTGGGAGAGGCCCCAGGCTTCTGCCCTCTCGCCCTGGGCCTTGGTGTCCCCCTCTGTCATGGGGCTTTGCCACTGGAGCCCCACAGAGCCACTGGGCCCACACATCCATCCATGGGGCAGAGCGATGACTAGAGTGGCCAGCATTTAACTGGGCGCCTGCTGCATACCGATCAGCATGTACTGGGCGCCTGCTGCATACAGACCAGCATGTACTGGGCACCCATTGCATACGGACCAGCATGTACTGGGCAATCGCTACATACGGACCAGCATGTACTGGGCAACCGCTGCATACCAATCAGCATGTACTGGGCGCCTACTGCATACAGACCAGCATGTACTGGGCACCCACTGCATATGGACCAGTATGTGCTGGGCACCCACTGTGTACGGACCAGCAAGTACTGGGCGCCTGCTGCATACCGACCAGCATGGACTGGGCGCCCACTGCGTACGGACCAGCATGTGCTGGGCACCCACTGCGTACGGACCAGCATGTACTGGGCGCCTGCTGCATACTGATCAGCATGTACTGGGCGCCTGCTGCATACAGACCAGCGTGTACTGGGCACCTACTGCATATGGACCAGCATGTAGTGGGTGCCTGCTGCATACCTACCAGCATGGACTGGGCTCCCACTGCATATGGACCTGCATGTACTGGGTGCCCACTGCATACAGACTAGCATGTACTGGGCTCCCACTGCATACAGACCAGCATGTACTGGGCGCCCGCTGCCTGCTGGCCCATAGAAAGGTGAGGCGACCTGCCCAGGTCACACAGGAGATGAGGGAGCTGCCATGCGTCCCCTCCCCTTACCACGGAGCTGAGCCCCAGAAAGGATGGATGGAAGCCCCAGGGTCGGCCTTTCCTCTGTGGGATCCTTGGGCCACCAGCAGCCCTGAGCCTCACCCCTACTTGTCACAGTGGAAATGGTGACAGGCCACCCGCCACGCTGGCACTGGGCCACAGGCCATGCACTCAGCTGTCAGTGCCACAAGGGGGTGGGACACGGGGTTAACCAGCTGCCAGGCTCACCCCGCAGACCACGCACACAACCACTGTGCGCCCGACTGCCCGTGAGGCTCACGGCGCGGCCGGGGCACGTGCTGGGTCTTCAGGTTCCTCGTGGGGCGAGGGCTCGTACCCCCGCATGGCCAACGGCGGGTCGACAGACTCCCCTGTGAAGGGCAGGTAGTCACTGTCTCGGCTTTGCAGGCCGCTCCCCATTGTGACCACTCACCTCTGCCTTTGCAGCCAGAAAGCAGCCACGGGCAGTGTGTCAGGGACGGTCGGGGCCGTGTGCCAATAAAACTTCATTTACAGAAGCGGGCCGCGGGCGGGGTCTGACCCACGGCTGTAGCTGTGGACTCGGCCCCTGGGACTGTGGACTGAAAAGAGTGGACCCACGTTGTCGGCCAGGCACAGTGTTTGGGCAGGGGTGACCCCCCATAAGTGCAGCCGTCATCATGGGGGCAGTGGAGGGTCCCAAGGGGCAGAAGCCTGTGGGCTGACTCACAAACATTGAGCACTTGCTGTATGCCGGGCCGTGTTCTAGGCACTAGGGCTGTAGCAGTGACCCACACGAACTCCCTGACGTGGCTCCTGGGCTGACGTCCTGGTGGGAGGGACACCGTGTCTCGAGGATGCCGCACACTAGGTCGGATGGTGGGAGCTGCTGTGAGGAAGGATGGAGGAGGAAGGGGTCAGGGAGTCGGTGGGGCTGCCCTGGGGAGGAGCCGAGGGGAGACCAGGGGAAGGGCGTGCAGGGCGGAGGGCACAGCGGTGCAAAGGCCCTGAGGCTGCGCCAGGGCTGGTGTGCGGGAGGCAGGGGCGGGGCGGGAGGCGGGGGCTGGTGTGCAGGAGGCAGGGGCGGGAGGCTGGGGCCGGGCGGTGCTGGGCCCTGCAGGCCGGCCCGACGCCCCGTCTGCCCGCAGGACGGCCTTCAACAACAACGTGGGGGTGGCCTACGAGTGCCTGAGCGCCAGCGGGCGCAAGAAGAAGCCGGGGCTGGACGGGCGCACCTACAGCGAGCTGCTGAAGCGCGTGTGCCGCGACGGGGAGGCCCCCGAGGAGGTGGTGGCGCCCCTGCTGCGCAAGATCCAGTGCCGCGACCACGAGGCCGTGCCGCTGGGCGTCTTCCGCGCCGGCATGCTCACGTGCTTCGTGCTGCTGGAGTTCGTGGCGCGCGCCGGCGCCCTCTTCCAGCTGCTGGAGGACCCGGCCCTGGCCGTGGCTGACCGCCGCGTGGGCCAGGCCGTGCTGGACACCTTGGAGGGGGCCCTGCAGGCCGGTGACGGCCCCGCCGCGCCCGCCCGCTACCTGGAGGCCGGCTCGCGCCTGGGCCCCGACAGCCTGGCGCTCGCCATGGACCGCGCGCTGGGGGCCCGGCGGCCCGGCGCCCCCATGACCCGCGAGGAGTTCCTGGAGAAGGCCGCCGCGCTCTTCATCGCCAAGGTCAAGCCGGTGGGCTGAGCCCCCCACGCCCGCCGCCGCCTCCTTCGTGTCCCGGGCTGGACACGGGTCTGAGACCAGGACTGGGGTGTCCCTGCATGCGGGGGGGTGCGGGGAGCCCCCCAACCAGCTTGGGACCTGGAGCGACGCCCCAGCCCCTGCATGGGGGACCCCGGGGGTCCCGGGAAGTGGGGCCCCTCCCCGCACCCCCGCAACGGCCCCCCCTCGGCAGTAATAAAGCCCGTCCCCGAGTCCGGCCTGGTGTTTGTGTCCCCCCCACCCCCACCTGTGTCCACGCCGGCCGCACGCCAGGTCCCACCGCTGTCCCAAGGCCAGGCTCGCCGCCTGGAAACGCCAGGACGCCCTGCACTGGGCTGTACGGGAGCAGAGGGCACCGGGGCGCCTGGCGGGGGGGGGGGGCTTACTGCACTCACCACTGCCCATGAGCAAGTACATCACTACCCACGCCAGGCAGATGGGGAAACCGAGGCCCAAGGAGGTGAAGGGTCACACTGCCAGCAAGGGGCTGAGCCGGGATTTGAACCCCGGGTCCCGCTCCAGAGCCCACACCCTACACTGCCTCCCCTGCCTGCTGTCAGTCCCTCCAGCATCCATGCCCACCCGTGAGACCCTCCAGTCATTGTTCAGGCACTGGCCTCCCCTCCCCCCAACCACAGAGAATCCGCAGGGAGCAGAGTCCCGGCCCGGAACCACCGCCAGCAGTGGCTTCACGCGGTCCCGGTCTCCTCTTCCGTCAGGGAGGTGAGGACGGTCCCTCTTCTGACCGAGGGAGACCCCCCACAGGATCAGAATTTAAACCTTTACAAGCTGCCAATGGCAGGGACCCCCTTGTCCCCCCCAAATCCGCCTTCGGCGTAGGGCCAGCACTCAGTGGACCTAGGAGCCAGCGCACCAGGCCGGTTTTCCAGAAACAGCCACGGGGATATTTCCGCCCCCACGCCCCGTCAAGAGGCAGATCAGGGTGGAATCTGTGTCCCCTCCCCTGAGCTCAAGTGGCTTTTGTGACACCACATGCCTTCCATGGCTAGGTCACAGAAGGTGACACCACCGCCCACGGGAGGCTGGCCTGGGCCTCAGGGCCACGTTGTGGGGAAGCCCCGGCCACGTGGAGGTTCCCGCCTGGTAGACTCGTGGGCTAAATAAACGATTGATTTATTGATTTATGATAAAAGCCCGAGTTCTGGGCTCGTCTGTTACGCAGCAGTGGTAGCCGGAAAATTAACAAAGCTGCCCTTCAGTAAGTGTTCGCGGTTAGTACTAGAGTATGTCACCAGCCCACGCGCGGGAACGCGCCCGAAGCATCAGCATCTGTGGCCTCGGGCCGGGGACCGCACATCCAGGAAGCAGCAGGGGACAGATGTGGGTGAGGCCGGGTGGACCTTCTGCGTTAGTCCCGAACTGTCCCCGAGGCCAGGACAGGACTCACGGCCCGGGCACCCTCTGGTCAGCTCTGTGGTCCCCGGGCGACCCCTGCCTCCCGGTCATCAGAACCAGGCAGGGCACTGTGCAGTGGGTGTTGCTGGTGCCACCACATCCTCATCGCAGGTCGCGGCTGCCCCTCGAGGGAGGAGGAGCCACACAGCCCAGGAGGGTCCATGCCTCCTTCCGGGGCAGACGTCCCCGGTGAGTGACACCGGGGGCACCAGAGCCGGCCCCGTCGCCTCAGGTGGAGCTGTCGGGGGGCAGCTCACGCTCCAGCCCCCCATCAGGCTGAGGGGACCCCAGCCGGGACCACCTCCCTGCCTTGTCCAGCTCCCCTCACCGTCGCCGAGTCACCGCCACGCCCGGTCGCGGGTCCGGAAGCCCCCTGTTGTCATGATCCCCACGTGACCTCTGCCGGCGCAGCCCCGGGAAGCCGCCCCCTCCTCCTCGCCTGGCCTCGCAGCAGCGTGGACCATGGAACCTCCCGCTTCTGGGAACACCCACTTCCCCGTCCCCCACCGGCCCCATCTCGCGGTGGTCCCTCTGCTGCCCCCGAAGGCTCCTCCTCTTCCCAGCTCCCCAGGGAGGGCGTCCCCTGGCTCCGTCTGGGGCCTCTCCTGTCCTCACCTCGTGCATCCTCATCCCCTGGCCTCTCTCCAGGCCCTCGGCTTCAGTTACGGCCCCGGGGGCGCCAAGGCGTCTCACATTCATCTCTCAGGCCCGGCCCCACTCTGCTCCAGCCTGCGAGAGCCAATCGCCTGCTGGGCGTCTCCTCGGGCACATCTCAAGTGCATCCCAGGCCTGCCACGTCGGGGACAGAGCCTCTGGTCAGCCTCCCTGATCCCGGGGCTCCTCTGGGTGTCTGGTCTCTGAGGAAGCCCCCAGTCCGCCCAGACACCGAGGTGGAGATGGGGGGGCTGGGCTGAATGCCCCCCGACCCTCAGCTGGCGGTGCTCTGCATCCTGTCGGTTGCGCCTCAACTCCATCCTGCCTGCTCCTCCTCTGAACTGGTCCAGCCTGCATCCTCATCCACCTGGGCGACCCCACCAGCCAATAGGAGTGCTCCCGGCACCCTGGCCCCAGTGATTGGTTCAGGAACAGCATGTGACTCCCGGCTGGCCAATGAGACGCAGCCCTGGGATTTTTTTCTGGGGTGGCTGAGCTGGGAGGACCCGGGCCCGGATTCTGGAGCCATCTTGTCACCACGAGGCCTGCAAACAAAGCCAACACTCAGGAAAGCTGAGCCAAGAGACTTCCCAGCTACTTTTCTGGCCTCTGTCCCCTCACTCTGCCCCAGGCACGCTGGTCTCTAGCTGGTCCGGCTTGGCCCTGCCTCAGGGCCTTTGCACGTGCTGTTCCCTCTCCCTGTGACACTGTTCCTCCAGACCCACGTGGCTCACTTCCTCACTGCATTCTAGTTTCTGCTCAGATGCCACCTCCTGACCACCCACTCAAAATAACCCTCCTGTGCCACCCCCGTTGCTAACACCTACCATGCTGTATTTTTCTTCATAGTAATTATTGCTATCAGAAATTGCTGTTTATTCATCAGCTTGTTTACAGCCTCCCCGAGGACAGGGATTTCTGCTCCTTTTGTTCACTGCTGTGTCCTCAGTGCCTAGATTTGTGCTTGGAAGGCCATGAGTGAGTGAATGACTTAATGACTGAATCAATTTTCCAGAGGAGGAATCTGAAGCCCATAGAGATAAGTGTATTCAATTCCTATGGGTGTTGTCAAAAGTTACCACAAAGTTAGTGACTTAAAGAACACGAGTTTACTATCACAGTTCTGGGGGCAGAGTCCTAAAATCCAGGTGTGGGTAGGGCTGGTTCCCTCTGGACGTTCCAGGAGAGAATCTGTTTGTTGCCTTTTCCAGCTTCTGGAGGCGCCACATCCTGGGCTCAAGGTCCCTTCCTCCATCTCCGAAGTGCATCTCTGCCCCGTCGTCCCATCGCCTGCTCCGCCTCTGACCCTCCCGCCTCCCGTGGCATTACACAGGTCCACTTGGATAACCAGGGTACTCTCCCCATCTCGAGGTTCTTAATCTCATCTGCAAAGTTCCTTTAGCCACGTGAGGCAGCGTACCCACAGGCTCCAGGATTAGGACGTGGCGTCTGGGGGGGCCCTTATTCTCCACCACAATAAGTAACAGATGGCACAGCCAGGGAGAGGCAGAGCTGGCTTTGGAGCCGGTTCTGTAGCATCCAAAGCACACCGGCCCCGTAGCCTTTGTCTTCGACTCCACGTCCCTCTCCCCTCAAGGGGCCACATTCTCTCCTGTGCATCCCTTTTTACTTCACCCCCGCAGCCCCTCCGCCTCGTGAGATCATGTGTTTCTTCCCAACAGGCATAATTGCAGTAAAAACACTATCGTCTCTGTCTCTATAACATTCTCAGTATCTATGCCGAGAGCTTTTCAAATATTATTTCATGAAACCCATTTTACAGATAAACTGAGACTTGCTTTAGCATTTGAGGACCGTTTTCAAGGTCACAGCCGAACTCAGATTTGAATGCAGGCCTCTTCTGTGGCACATGGTGGAAGGCCCAACTCAAACTGGCTTCATAAGAAAAGAATTTATCAGCTTGCATCATTGGCACATTCAGTGGAGGTCAGGCATGGCTGGATCCAGGAGCACAAACAGGGTTATCAGCCTTTCTGGTCAGTCGAGTCAGCTTTCCTGAGTGTCAACTTTGTTCACAGGCCTTGTGGTGATGAGATGGCCCCATAACTCCAGGCCCAGGTCCAACCAGCTCAGCCACCCCAGCTCGGTGTTCCCAGAAAAAGTCCCAGGGATGGCTGAGTCATGCTGTTACTGAACCAACCGCTGCAGCCAGGGGGCCTGGGGAACTCTGATTGGATGACCCATCCCTGCAGCCAGGCTTGGGGGTCAGTCCAATTCCAACCCTACAGACTAAGAGTGAGGATCCCCCCCCAAGGGAAAACCGAGGTGCTGTGGCCAGAAAACAGGTAGGCAGAGACCCCAGATGTCCACCACCCCGGGGACATTTCCGAGCCTGAGGAGCAGGCTTTCCTGGAGGACGAGGCCCCACGTGGGACCAGCTGGAGAGGCCATAAACCCGGTTTACATCTCCAGTTCCACCCCACCCACGCAACAACCCCCCTGGGATGTGGGGTGCTGTAGGAAAGATCTCAGGAAACCTCTCTGGAAGAGTCATGATTAATCATTATTATTCATCGACGAGCTGCCACATGCCAACGCTGTGACACTGGCGCCATGGGTGAGATGAGGGTCAGAGACACCTGAACATCTGGCAAAGGGCACACAGCCCACCTTACAGAGGACGGACCACTTCAGGTCCCTGGGGTGCAGGGCAGAGGGCCAAGAGATGAGGCCCAGCTCCCCTTTATGGATCAGAAAGCCAGGGTCCCGGCCCTGGGCAGCCATTGGAAGCTGCTGCTCTGCCCAGGGCTGGCTCAGACTCCTCCGTCCCTCCCACCGCTGACATTGTTTTCCTTCCCCCACACGGGGTCGCCTGGCTGTCCCCAGCTAGACGAGGCCAGGGGCCAGGCGTTGGGGCACCTGGGGGAGGGAGTCAGCTCAGCCCAGCCCAGGTGTTGCAGCTGTTGGCTGCCCGGGACACCTGCCAGCACCAGGGCCACGCCCACCCTCCTGGGGAGCCGTCACCTGCAGATGGGAGGGATGGAGGCCAGGTGGCCACGCCCACCCTCCTGACCTAAAGTACTAGCGCGGTGGGGGGGGTGTCTGGGACCACCCTCAGCCAGGTCAGAGCTCAGGCGGATCCGGTGAAGCCCAGGGTCAGGGCTAGCTGGGGTCAAAGGTCAGCCTGAGATCAGGGCGCAGCCCGGGTCAGGCTCAGCCTGGGCGTTCGGCCGGGATGGGGGCTGAACGGACGCCGAACGGGGAGGAGGACTAATTTCCAGTTTCTCGGGGAAGCAGCGTCAATCTCCTGGGATTCCAGTTCGTCGAGGTGAATCAAGTCGAGGGGTAACTTTGGGGTTTCCCCGCTGACCCTCGGGTCCCGCCGAGCTCCGCCCCTCCGAGGGGAAACCGAGGTACCGCCCGTGCAGGACGCCGTCTGCGGGCCGGGCCTCCCCGCAGCGGCCCGGCTTCCTGTCTGCCCGCCCAGAGCGGCCGGCGGGGACCCACGGGGAAACTGAGGCTCGGGCAGCGGGGTCCGGCCGCCCCGGCCCTTCCCTCCGCCCCGCCCCGGCCGGCCCCGGCCTGCCCCGCCCCGCGTGGGGACGTCACAAAAAAGGCCCCCAAGGCCGGGCGGGCCGGGGGTCTCAGCCCAGCTCCGCCGCCTCCCCGCGCACAGGTCCGTAGTCGTCCGCCCGGGCAGCAGCGGCCTCCGGGGGTCGGAAGCGCAAGGCGCCTGCGCACTCGGCCCCTGCTCCTGCGGCCGCTCTCGCGTGCGCGGGGCGGGACTCCACTTCCCGGCGTGCCCCGCGAGTGGGCACGCAGGCGCGGTCGGGGCCTGGGTTGGCGGCGCGCAGGCGTGGTCGGGACCCGGCGGCGGGGACGCGCAGGCGCGGGCGGGCGCGGGGTCGCGCAGGCGCAGCGGGGCGGGGCGCGGGCCAAGGGAGCGCCGGGCGGCGGCGGCGCCAGAGCGGGTGGAGCGCTCCGGGGCCCCGGGCGGCGGCGGCGGAGAGGAGGAGGAAGGCGGCCCCGGCCCCGGCCCGTCCCGCGCCCCCGACGCGGCCCCGGGCCCGTCCGCCGCCATGGCCCGGCCGCTGGTGCCCAGCTCGCAGAAGGCGCTGCTGCTGGAGCTGAAGGGGCTGCAGGAGGAGCCGGTGGAGGGCTTCCGCGTGACGCTGGTGGACGAGGGCGACCTGTACAACTGGGAAGTGGCCATCTTCGGGCCGCCCAACACCTACTACGAGGGCGGCTACTTCAAGGTGCGCGGCCGCCGGACTCGGCCCCCCTCCTACCCAGGCCCCGGACCCTTCTCTCCCTTCGCCCGACCCTCCTCCCCCGGCCCCGGATCCTCCTCCTCCTGCCCCGGCCCCGGCCCCTCTTTCTCGTTCCCCTGCCCCGGCCCCCGTCTCCTGGTCCTCCTCCTGCCCCTGCGCCTCCTCGCCCGGCCCCCTTCCTCTTCTGCCCTGGATCCTCCTCCCCCGACCCAAAATCCTCCTCCTCCCCTGGCTCCGGACCCTTGTCCTCCTCCCCCTGCCCCCGACCCCCCTGCCCCGACCCCGGATCCTCCTCCTCCTGCCCGGGTCCCGGACCCTCCTTCCCCGGCCCCGGACCCTCTTCCTCCTCCCCCTTCCCCTGTCCCCCTCTCCTGCCCCCGTTCCTCCTCCCCCTGCCCCGGACCCTCCTCCCCCGACCCCGGATCCTCCTCCTCCCCCGGTCCCGGTCCCCCTCTCCTACCTCCGTTCCTCCACCCCCGGGCTCCCTCCTGCTCCTGTCCCTCCTGCCCCTGCCCCCGCCCCCCTCCTCTCCTGCCTTGGTCGCTCCTGTCCCTGCCCCCAACCCTCCTGCCCCGACCCTGGATCCTCCTCCTCCCCCGGCCCCAGCCCCTCTTTCTCCTCCCTCAGCCCCAGATCCTCCTCCCTTCCTCTGCCCTGGACCCCCTCTTCCCTCCTGTCGGGGCGACCCCTCCCTTTTCTCGGGACCGAACTGTCCTTTTTCTCTTGAGGTGACTGTCCCTCGGTCCCATCCCTCTTTCACCGGCCCCAGATTCCCTCCTCCCTTGGCCAGACCCCCCTACCTCAGCCAGACTCCCCTTTCCTCAGCTGCATCGCGTTCTCCCTCCCTCTTTTGGCTGGACCTCCTCCTTCCTCAGCTGGACCTTCCTCCTTTCTCTGCCAGATTCCCTCCTCCCCCGGCAGGGCCCTCCCCACCTCAGTCAGGCTGGGGGACCCCTTGGTGTCCCCTGACGTCCGGCCCCAGGAGTCCCCGAGAACCGGGTTCCCTTGAAGGCCGCTTCAGGCCCCCAGAGAGGAGGCCGGAGCCCCCTGTTTGTTGGATGCGGGGTTTTGCTTCCCTTCTCGCTGGGAGGCTGGGCCCGGTGCCCCGTCTCTCCGACCTGGCTAGCCTTGCAGGGAGGGAAAGGGAGCCGTGGCCCACCCGGCCGCCAACTGCCCCCCTGGCCTGCCTGGAGGACAAAGGGAGCTCCCCAGAGGCGGGAGCACTGTGGGGGCCGCAGCTTTGGGGAGGAAGGAGGGAGGGAGCGAGGCCAGTGTGGGGTGACTGCCTGGCCACTTGCTCGAGCTCCCACAAAGTGGCAGCAGGACGCGCTTGGAGAGCGGCCCCCCGGCTGAAAGCAGGGCCCAGGCCCTCTGCTTGATCACTGGGCTATGTAACGTGTCTCTTTTGGGGGGGTGGAGGCCGCCCCTCCATCCTCCGCCCTGTGCCTGCAGCCAGCGCAGAGTGCGCCCCCAGGCCCCAGCTCCTGCCAGCACCCCGGTCCTGGCTGCTGAAGCTGCGCTCCTCTCGCCCTAACGGGCCTTTCCTGGGTTCCACAGAGCAGGTGGCTCCTTGGGGCCCGAGTCTCACACTCTGGGTCCTCTCCACTGTCCTCTGCGGTGTCTTAATTCCTAGGGGTTCCCTGTTGTTGGGCAAGTGCTTCCCAGGCAGGCTGTACTTCTGTCTGGAGTGAGAAGGGACTCGGGCCCAGATCTGGGCAGCGTTCTTGGTCTAATGGTCTGAGCCCAGCCATGGCCTTGGAGCGACCCCGCTCATGTGGAAGCACTCTGCTCTTTGAGCCTGAGGGACAACGCGGGGGTCTTAATGTGCGCCAGGTGGGGAGTGAGCCCTCAGCGCAGGAACCCCCTGTCACGGCTGGCCAGGAGCCCCACACTGCCCTGCCAGGTCCTGCCAGGTCTTGCTTGGCTGGAGGCCTGGGTGGGGAGCAGAAACCACAGCCCGGCCTGCTGCAGGGCGGGGCGGGTGCTGCTGGGTAGATGTCTATGTTTGCACTTTGGGCTAATGGAGCAGCCTGGTCTGCTGGCGTGATCCCTGAGTCGAGGTTCCCTCGTGCTGGGTGGGATGAGGGGACGAGTGTGGACCGCCCTGGGCCAAATTCTGTGTCTGCCACCTGGCCTCCCCATGCAGGCAGCGGATTTGGTCACTGGTGTAACCAGTGCCCTCCTCAGCCTCTCTTGTGTGCTTCGGGACAGCTGGCTGTGAGGATGAGGGTTCAGAGCTGGGATAACGGGGTCACCCCCTGAGGCCAGGCCAGGTCTCCGAGCAAGGTTGCCTGTCTGGGAGGAGAGGACGTGGGTCTCTGGCTATTGCCCAGTAACTGGTTGCAAGGGGTTGTGGGTAGAACTGCCAGGTTAGCGATGGGAGTCATGCTGTTGCTCTAGAGAAGACTGGAGGCTTCATTTCGTCTGCCGTAGGGTCTGTCCTCAGAGAAGCCAGCGTGAGACTCAGCGTGGTTCTGCTGCCGACTGGGCCCTCCTGTCCACGTGCGGGTGTGTGGGGGTGGGGAAGACTCTCTTCGCAGGAGATGTGGAAATACAGGGAGTGGGAAGTGCCCATGGGCCTCCATGGGTCACTTCCGCCTTCCTCTCGGCCAGCCCGGCTGCACCCACTTCTCCTTTGCGAGTCATAGACGGGCCCCTGGGAAGTGCGGTGTGTGAGGGGGCTGCCGGGGAGACCTGGGTTCCAGAGCCCCTTCCGCACCTCGCTTGTCGTGTGTCCTTGGGCACAGTGGTTTCCATGTCTGAGCCTGTTTGCTCAGTGGTGAAGGCGTCTCTGGGTGCTTGAAGTGAGACGTGGTGGGAACAGTGGGTGCTCGGTGCAGGGATGTCTCGGCCAAGCTCGGGCGTCACCTGGAAACCAGTCCTGGGCTCGGGGCTGCAGGGTGGGTCCTGACACCGCATCCCAGGATTGCTTTGTGGCCTCAGCATGCTCACCGAGGACACAGGGATGTCCCCCGAGGGCCCCGCCCAGGAGGGCGATGCTCCAGAAGTGGGCCTGTCTGGTCCCCTAGAGCCCGGGCAGTGCCAGGATCCAGCCAGGCGTCCGGTGCCTGGACTGGGGCCTCAGTGACAGACAGAGCCCCTTCCCCACTGAGGACCGGGCAGCTCCGTCACTGGCGGGCGGCCCTCCCCATCTGCCCGTGACTTTCCTCTCGGTCTCCTGACCCCCACGTGGACACCTGTGGGCAGAGCGCCATCTGCCCCGCGCTGACTCATCTCCTCCCATGGGCCGGCCGCCGAGGTGTCGGGAGGGGTTGCTGAGTGAACATGTGGCTATTTTAGTCCTCCCTACAACCTGGAAACTGAGGCTCGGGAGTCCAGGCCGTGCTCAAGGCGCACAGCTCCCAGGGCCAGGGCCTCGAGCCAGACTGGTGTGCAGCTGCCTGCTGGCCTGGGGCCTGGAGCCAGGGCCCGGGCACCCGTCCCTCCTTCGGCCTGGGCGCCAACGGCGGACCTGCTCTCTGGGCGGGTGCCCACACTCCCCGTGGTAGTGGAGGCTGTGGTCAGGCTAGTGACCCCAGAAAGCTGAGGCAGCTTGTCGTGCCCCAGACCCCAGGCCTGTGGGGACATGGGCAGCAGGCAGGGTCCGTCGTGCACACCGGCTGTCCTGGTGGGGTGTCCGTCCCAGGCTGACGTCCTGTTCCTGTGTTCCTGGGCGGAGTCCCCAAGCGGTGGCCTGAATTTGTGCTCGGGAATGGGGGCCAGGCAGCCTGGCTGAGCCCCTGCTCTCCCCAACACAGGCACGCCTTAAGTTCCCCATCGACTACCCTTACTCCCCGCCCGCCTTCCGGTTCCTGACCAAGATGTGGCACCCCAACATCTACGAGGTGAGCCTGTGCCTCCAGGTCTCTCTGTGATGGGGGCGTGGGGGGTGTTGTGAAGGCGCTGAGCCCTCCCTCCTTCTGTCCCGCGCAGACGGGGGACGTGTGCATCTCCATTCTTCATCCCCCTGTCGACGACCCCCAGAGTGGGGAGCTGCCCTCGGAGCGGTGGAACCCCACCCAGAACGTCAGGTGAGGTGGGGGCCCCCCCCCTTCCCGACCTCCTTGCTCCTGCGGGGCCTGCTCAGGCCCGGCCAGCCCTGGGGACGCACCCGTGTCGTCCTCGGGGCCATGGCTCCCGGCGGTGCTGCAGCTGCTGTCCAGGCTGGCCTCCCGCCAGGACGTTGGGGTCCCTAGGGCCGGCTCTGCGGGCCTCCCCCCTCGTTCTCTGACACCCTGCCCCGTCCACCGTCGGGCATGGCCTTTGGGAATGCTGTGTCCACATCTGCCTCCCCTGGGTCTCCCTCCGTGCTCAGCCCCCACCGGACCCAGCCCCCGCCACGTTGGGGGTGAGCTCCTCGCCCTGAGTGGGCGGCCCCCTGTGGCTGAGTGGGCACCCTGCCTCCTGGCCTGCTCATCCTTATTCCAGCCCAAGCTGTAGTGGGAGTTGGTGGCACGGAGGGAGCCGCTCCCCAGGCGGGACCTCTAGGGGATGGGGATGGAGGGAAGAAGGGGGTCCCGGCCTCAGCTGCCCCCACGTCTTGTCCCCGGAGCTGGGCGTGTGGCAGAGGACGGGAGGTGCCCGGTGGGTGGGGCGGGCCCAGTGCTCAGCCCCTGCTGTCCTGGGGAGCGGGGGTGCTGGGGGCCCTGGGCGGACGCCGGCTTCAGGACGTGTCCAGAAGCCCCCGTCACTCAGGCTGAGGGGCCGGGAAGCGTGGTTCAGACTCCAGGCTGGACGCCCCCACGCCTGCCGCCGCTGACACCCTGCTCCCCCAGGACCATCCTCCTGAGCGTCATTTCCCTCCTCAACGAGCCCAACACCTTCTCTCCGGCCAACGTGGATGCCTCGGTGATGTACCGCAAGTGGAAGGAGAGCGAGGGCCGGGACCGCGAGTACACGGACATCGTCCGGTGAGGGCCAGCGGGCACGGGCCGCGGGGGTTAGCCGGGCTCAGGCCCAACGCGTGGGCGCTCTCTGGTCTCTCCTGCCGCTTGTTCCAGACAACGGGCATCGCCTTCCCCGTTGCAGCGAGAGCTCCCACCGTCCCGGCTGTAGTCGGCGTGTTTGTGTGACGCAGACACGCGTGTGCGGGTCAGCGCACGTGGTGTGTGTCACGTGTGTGCCAGGCACCCACTAACGCCCCGGCGTCCACGCAGCTTCACAGGGTTCCCCACGGCCCCTTCGCCTGGGAGGGGAGCCCGCAGCTCCTGCCCTCCTCTGCGCCCCCGGCCCCCCCTCGGGCAGCGCCTCTCAGGACGGGGGGGGGCCCCAGCGTGCATGTCCCGCTGGGGGCTGGGTCTGCTGTCGGCGTTTTGGTGCCACCTGAGCCACGTCAGGGCCTGCGTGTGTCTCTGTGTCTGTGGGTTCATGTGTGCGTGCGTGTGCCTCTGTCTCTGTCCCCCGACTTGGCTTCACACTCCTCCTCCCGGGGATGGTGTTTCTCGAGTCACCGCGGCTGTGCTTTGTGTAAGGTCTGGTCCCCACGTGACAGTTGTCTGTGGACCTCACTCCCCTCAGTGGGCGTGGATCCTGCAGTTGTTTCCAGAAGGCGGACAGTGGTCACGGTGTCGGCACGTTTAGGGAACAGCCTTCTTTTCTGAGAAATAGTTTTTTCTGGTACAAAAGCGGCAGGTCACTCGGGTATTTGCGGAACTTGACCCCAGTTGTTCTAGTCGTTTCAGGCATTTTCCTCGTGAACAAACAGGCGAAGGTCTTTGCCAAGGAGTCCTGTACGTCATGGGTTCTCAGGCCGCCGCCTCCGGCTCGTCCCCCGCGCTCTGCGGGCTCTCGACGTCCACATCCGCGTCCCTCTCCAGTGCGGGGTTCACTGGCTCATTTCACGACAGACTTAACCCTTCATTAGGTTTTTCCCAAATATCCTGTTTCTTACCTGCCTTCAATGACAAAAATCAGTAAGAAGCCAGGCGCACGTCTGTGAGGAGCCAGCCGTGTGAGGCCCGCGTTTTACCAGCAAGGGATGGGCGGCCCGCCCACGCTAGCGCCCACGCAAACGCCCAGGACACTCTGGTCCCCAGACACTGACAACAGCCCAGACGTCATCACGGGTGGAGGGTGGGGAGCCGTGGCCTGTCCATGCTGCGTCAGGGCGTCAGCGGTGTTGGGAGTGGCACTGAAGAGGCACAGGGGAGCCTGTGGGGCCACCTCGTTTGTGGGGACAGTGCTCAGGGGTGTGCCCGGCGACAAGGCCACAGAGACAGACCCGAGCGGGAAGAGGGAGCCCGTGTGTGAGCAGACACGATTTCAGTACAGACAAGGAGAAAACCCCACAACCCTGACAGCTGATGGATGACACTTGTGTCTCCTTTCAGACGTCCACCCCACAACTTCCCTCCTGCCCCCAGTCACCCCCCACCCCAACCCCTGACCTCACGTCTAGACGTGCAGAGGACGGCCTCCGAGGCCACTGCTCTGACCTCCTCACCTCTGAGACCCGTCCGTGGGGCCTGGCACACCCACACCGTCCTGTCACACACGGCCCGTGGCGGCAGTGAGCGTCACGTCCTGCAGCCGCACCAGTGCCCACCTCTTACATGTGTGCACGTGGATAGATGTGTGTATGCAGACAGATGTGCACGTGTGGACAGATGTGCACGTGTGGACAGAGGTACACGTGTGGACAGGTGTGTGCACGTGGACAGACGTGGACACATAGAGGTACACGTGTGGACAGACACGCACGTGTGGACAGACGTGCATGCCATGGACACGTGTGCACACGTGGACAGAGGTGCACACGTGGACAGAGGTATGCATGTGGACAGCCGTGCACACCCGTGGACATGCACACGTGGACAGATGTGCTCATGCGTGGACAGACGTGCACGTGTGGATAGAGATGCATACACCTGGACAGAGGTGTGCATGTCGACAGACATGCACATACAGACAGACACACGCAGAGATGCACACATGGACAGAGGTGCACCCACGTAGACAGCCGTGCACATGTAGACAGACACATGCAGACAGATGTGCACGTGGACAGAGGTGTGCACGTGGACATGCACACACGTGGACAGCCATGCAGAGATGTGCACATGGAAAGAGGTCCTAACGGGGACAGAGGTGCGTGCACGTGGACAGATGTGCACACATGTGGACAGCCACGCACATGCAGACAGACACATGCAAACAGATGCACACGGGGACAGAGGTGCACGCAAGTGGACAGAGGCGTGCACACGGACGGAGATAAGCACGTGGACAGATGTGGGGCGTCTGTTAGGGGGTTGACGCGTCCCGTCTTGGGTCCTCCCTGTGCTCTGCGGGGTCCCGTCCTGTTTGCCTGTCTCCTCCTCCTGGTGGATCCCGTCAGTTCCCTTGTGCCCCCCGCCCCGTCTGCTGGTGTCCGCATGTCTTAGGGGAGCAGGGTTTCTGAGGGACCTTGGAGATGTCGTGCAGTAGCCCGTGTGCTCTGTACCCCACACGCCCCTAGCAGCCCCTTCCTCCTTTCTGCATCCCCACCGTCCCCCGTGCTGGGCCGTCACAGCTTTCTGTCTGTGGGGTCTGAGCGCTGTGGTGGGTGTCCCAGTGTCACCGGACCGGAGAGTCCGCTCGCTCAGGTTGGCGGTCAGCGTCAGAGAGAAATTCAGACGCTGACACAGCGGTAACAGTGAGCAGAGATTGACTAGAGGAAGGGTCAGATACGCTCCAGGTGAGGAGCGGGCTGTGCCCGAGAGCGCACCTGCCCCGAGTCCTGGGTTAGTTTTGTTTTTATTTGGACTGTTTAGAGGGAATTAGCGTTATCTGGTGATCCGTCAATAATGGTCTTTCCTCCACCCACACGTCAGGAGGGGAATTCTCGACCTTCTCGGGGACCCTCTGGAACTGTCCTGGCAGTCATGCCCACAGAAGGGGGCGGATGCGTGTGGAATTCATGTGTAAACTAAGGAAAGGTCGGCGTCTTCTAGAGGCACAGAGCAGAAGGCTCTGCGTGTGCTGTCGGTGCACCCATCATCTTTATCCTTGTGGTCGAAGGTCTCGGACTCCGGTGGCGGCGCCGGGCAGGTCTCAGTCCCCCTTTGTCTGTATCCCGTGGGCTGCCAGCAAGAGGCTCCACCGATGCGGCGAGGTCTGCAGCCGTGACCCCGTCACGTCTGCCTCGCTGCCTGTCCTACCGAGAGGTGCTCTGCAGCCCTGGGGCGCTGCGTGGCACGGCCTTGGGGTCGGGGTGAGCACAGGCTGGGCACCCCGAGGGTCCTGCCGCGTGGCCCGCTCCCCATCCCAGCTCTTCCCACCCGCCTCCACGTGGTACCAAAATAAAACCCAGGCTATTTTTATGCCCGAGCCTCCCAGTGGGCTGGCTCACACGTGCCACATGGTGAGCATGACGGCTGCTCTCGGCCCATCTGCCCAGCTCACCGTGTCCCCGTGCCCTGCCGGGGTTAGAGCTTCCGTGTCTGTGGTCCACCCTCCGTGGCTTTGTTTCAGAGGGAGCTCCTGCCGGACGCTGGGGGTCGCGCTGCAGCAGCGGAGCTGGTGGGCGCGTGCCCGTGGGGGCGGGTGTCACTGTGCCCCCCGTGGCCCATGCTGTGCTCCACGCCGGCCATGGGTTTGCTGGCTCTGCCCACGGCGACAGAGGGTGGTGTCTGTCGTGTGCTTTCCTGGGCGTGGCCCTTGGCTCCCGTCCTCTCCTGGGACCCCTGTTCCATTGTCCACAGGAGGCAGCCAGCTGGAGGGTGGAGTAGGCGTTGGGCCCCACGGCCCAGGTTTGTCCATCTGTCCGTCCGCCCCTCCCTGTTCACAAAAGCACGAGACCAGTGCGAGTCCCCTGTTCCCGTCCCCCGCGGTGACAGTGGGGTGAGCACGCACAGCTCGGCCTCAGTGCTCTGCCCAGCGTGGCGGCCTGTCCCGGGGTGCTCAGGATCTCAGAGGACCGAGTGTCCCGGTGCCCGAGGTGCCCGTGGTGTGGGCCTGGGCCGCCCGGCCCTCCGTGCGGCGTCCATCTGTCGGGAGTGGAGTGGGCAGCCCCTGCCATGGGCCCCGTGCGCATGGTCACCCCCTCCCCACCCGAGGCGCCGGCCGTGGGTGCTGGCGGCCCGGCCCCTGGCGGTGACGCTGACGCCGGCCGTGTCTCCGCAGGAAGCAGGTCCTGGGGACCAGGGTGGACGCGGAGCGGGACGGCGTGAAGGTGCCCACCACGCTGGCCGAGTACTGCGTGAAGACGCGGGCGCCCGCGCCCGACGAGGGCTCGGACCTCTTCTACGATGACTACTACGAGGACGCCGAGGCCGAGGCCGACAGCTGCTTCGGGGACGACGAGGACGACTCGGGCGCCGAGGAGTCCTGACCCGCGTGCCGGCCGAATAAACGTCCAGGTGTTACCTCAGCGCCCGGCTGTGTGGCTCTGGCCGCCCGACGCCGAGACTACCTCACGGGCGGGGCCCGGCCCCCCAGCTCCGCGTGCGCCCGCGGGCCCGGCTTTGCCTCGGCCCCAGGAGCCCCGGGGGCCGGGAGCTGGGCGCCGGGCGGGGCGGGCAGGCGGGCCGGGGGCCGCGGGGCCCAAGGGACGGGACCCGGCCTTCCGCAGCTCCCGCCGGCTGGAGCCGGGGGTCTGGGGCTCCCGGCCTGCGAGTGGACGGAGGGACTCGCAGTTGCCTCTTCTCTCTGGTTTGGTTTGTTTGGAATCTAAATAAAGTGACTTTACGAGAAGCTGGAGAATCCCTCTCCCTTGGCCCCCCAGAGGGCCACTCGCCACCTGGCACCTGGCCGGAGCCCGCGTGCGAGGGACCCGGGTTAGGCGGGCGCGCGGCCGCCCCTCGTGTCTGGGGGGAGGGCCCAGCGGCCTGGGGGTTCTTGAGGCCGAGCGTGCAGCCCCGTTCGGGCGGCTCCTCCTGCGGCCTGAGAGGCCGTGCCCAGCGCGGCCGCAGGCCCACAGGCTGTGTGGTGGGGACTCCGTTGCCCAGGCCCCTGTTCCGTTTCCACGTCACGAGAAGCCCCGAGCGGCCTGGGTGCGGGGCCGGCCGCGTCGTCAGGAGGAAGCCCGGTGGCTCAGCCCGGGCCCATGCCTGCCTGACCCGTCTCTGCGGCCGGAGCCCGGACGCCCCCCTCCCAGGGCAGACCCCACGGCGGCCTGCCCACCCGCCGGCAGCCCTGGACGCCCCACGGGTCCGTGCATTTCCTGACATGAGTGGCTCTCCTACATTCAAACGTGGAAGGTTTCACCCAGCCGTCTTAATTTCTGGCTTTCCTTAAAGCCCGAGAGCGGGTGGCACGGGGCAGCGAGGGCCCCTGGACGGGCGCCGTCCGCCCTCCTGACCCGGGGGCTTCCCCCTCCGCTAGTTGGAGCAGAGCTGGCCTCCCCTGCCCTCCCTCCCGGCCTCAGCTGCCTCTGAGCCCCCCACATGGGACCAGCCACCCAGCCTTCGGAGCACCAGGGTGTCCCCAGGCCCCTGCGTGGGGGCCCCGGGTGAGGGACCCTCCCAGTGCTCGCGGGCGCCAGGCCAGACCGACCCCCGTTTCTCACCTGCGGGCGCCTCCCACTGCCCAGGCCGGGCCGCGAGGCTCCCCTCCTCCTCCTCCCCCTCCACCGAGGGCAGCGAGGGGCGGGTGGCGCCCACGCCTGGGCTGCTCCATTCTGGGGCCGGGTCCCTGTGGCCCAGCAGGTGGTGGCCGTGGGAGGACAGGGCCACAGGCTGACCCAGCCACTGCCCGTGGTGCAGTTTACCTGGAACCGGCCCATTCACCTGTGTCCATGGCTCCCGAGCGGCAGCGTCACAGCAGAGGAACCGCTGCACAGAGTGGCCCAAAAAGCCGAAAACGTTTGCCGCCCGGCCGTTTACAGAAGAGTTTGCCCACCCCCACCCCGGGAGCATCGCGGCCCTGACTGCCACGTCCCAGAACCTGCTGGCCGGCCCCGCCGCTCGGGAGCCGGGGGCCTCCTCCTCCACCGTTCCCGCCAGACAGACCTCCCCGAGCGGGTGACACGGGGCCACCCGTTCATCACGCTCGGCTTGCGCAGGGCGGCTCGTCCCCTCCGCGGTGAGACACTGCCCCTCTCCCATCCCCTCTCCCCTCAGACCGTCCCCCACACGCCCCCAAGGAGCTTCTGCTTCTGCACGCGGGTCTGAGGCCCCGGCTTCGAATCCCGTAACCTCCCTGCCGTGGACAAGTGGCCTCAACACTCAGAACCTCAGGGTTTTGAGCTCAAAGTGAGGATGGTAATTAGGGTCGCCCCGTTAAGCTGAATTTCAGGGGAACAACACACAGTTTTTACTATGAGGACATCTGTGTAATACCGGGGACATCCTTATACTGAGAAATTATCCATTGTCTGTCTGAAATTCAGCTCAAACCGGGCTCCCTGTTTCCAGCGGCTAAATCTGACCCCTGACGCTAATGGCACCCACCTCCCGGGGCCGTTAGGATTAAACAGGATAAGACGTGCAAACAGGCTCCATAAATGCTGATTTTTCTTAAACTCATCCCTGGCCCCGCCACCCCACTGTGTGAAGACACAACTCCAGAGCCTCACGTGCCTGACGCTGTCAGATGAGAGATGGGACGGTGACGTGCTCCCAGGGCCCCAGTGCGTGGAGGAATTCATTGCCTTTCCTGATCAATTTTTTCAGCCCCTTCTTCCTTTATCATGACCGTTTCAGTAGCAAAGGACACACACGACACCCAACTCAAACTGACTCAAGCAAAAAGGAATTTCATTGAAACCCCCCAACAAGGCCCGGGGTTTCAGGCATAGCTGGATCCAGGCGCTGGTTCTGTCCAGACTCTGTCTCCCCCTTGCTGTGGTCAGCAGAATAACAGCCCCAGAGAGTGAGGGACGTGTCAGGCTTCTGACCTCCAGGAGGATGAGAGAGAAGTTTGTGTGGTTTCAGGCCGTGAAGATGTGGTGATTTGTTAGTTTGTTACAGCTGCAGGAGGAAACGCATAGGCCCCGAGCTCAGCTTTCTCTGCGTGGCCTCATTCTCGGGTGGACCCCTCTCGCCTTGGGACCACCCCAGGCTGACATCTTGCCAGCTCCCCGTCCCGTGGAGAGTGAGGGCTGTTTCTGAGAAGTTCCAGTAGAAGAAATCCGGACCGTGGTCTTCCCTGAGCCGGCTTAGGGTGGTCCTCTGCGCTGAACCAGCCCTGCAGCCCGGGGATGGAGCTCTGACCGGGTCTGGGTCCCGGGGTGTGCGGGAGGCAGGACGGGAGCCCCAGGAAGCCTGCACACCTGTCCCCCCGCGTCACTAGTCCATCACAGTCCTCCACACGGCAGAGCCAACCGCTCACAGCCCACGAGCGTTCATACCCTCTTTATTCATAACAACCAAAAACTAGGCACAGCTCACATATCCGTGGATGGATGATGGATACACACAGAGTGGTCCATCCACATGCTGGAATATTACTCAGCCATGAAAAGGAAGGACATTCTGACACCTGCTCCAACGTGGATGGACCTTGAGGACATGATGCTCAGTGACATGAGGCAGACACAGAAGGACAGACACTGTGTGATCCTCTCACAGGAGGCCCCTAGAGGAGTCACGTCCACAGAGACAGAAAGTAGACGGTGGGGCCAGGGGCTGGGCGGGGGATGGTGAGTCAGTGTTTCATGGGGACAGAGTTTCAGTTTGGGAGGATGAGAAAGTTCTGGAGGTGGATGGTGGGGATGGTTGCACAACGGTGTGAATGTGCTTCATGCCACTGAGCTGTGCACTTCAAGTGGTTAAAATGGTGAATTTCGTGTTATGTGTATTTTGCCATAAAAGAAAAACAGGGCAAAGAAAACACATTAAAACCACAAAAAAACCCGTGTTTGCGATGGGGGTGAACGTGACAAGGTGCTAGATGATACGGGGGAATTTTTGTTCGTCTTTCTGGTGTGATAATGGTGGTGTGGTTTGGTCTTCAGAATCCACATCTTCCAGAAACACTTTCTGAGATGCTTATGGGTGAGATAAACTGGTCGGGGCAGGTGTGAATGTTGCCTCCCCCACAGGAAGGGGTGAGGCGAGGTGCTGGGGGCCAGGGCCTGCACTCCGCTGACTCCCGGCACCATGGAGGCCCCCTCGTCCCTGCTGCTGCTGCTGTTGCTGCCGGCCCTGGGGTCCCTGAGGGCAGGTGAGCGGGGGCTGGAGGGGGGGGGAAACTGAGGCCCAGGGGTCTGGCGTCCAGGGGTCCATGGGTGGGAGGCAGAGCCCCGGGCGTCAGAACAGAGACTGGAAACAACCCCGCTGTCCCCAGAAGAGGACCGATGGGAGAGATGGCGGCTCCAGAAAGATGGGCGGTGAGAACGTTCTGGAACTGGATAGTGGGGATGGTTGCACAACTGTGAACGCATGGGAAGCTCTGGATGGTGGATGTTAGGGATGTGAGCTGTATCTCGTAGAGGTGTTACGATCTCGTATTTTTCTGAGGCATCTGAGAGTAAGCTGGGGACGCCCGGCCCCTCGCCCCTGAATGCCTGGGCGTTTTCTGCGACCACGGTGGGACTCAGCATCGTGCCCTAATCTGCAGACCTGTTCAAATCCGCCCGTTGTCCCGACGGCGTCCGTCGTGGGGGCAGAAATCCAACTTCCCTTGGTCCCCTCCTTGGTCCGGTTTCTCCGTCCCCCCGGGTCCTGTGACGAGCACGGGCCTGTCTGCTGTGTCCCCAAGACCGGGTGCAGGTTGTGGGTTTCCAGCAGGGACCACGGAGGGGGCTGTGCTCACCCCCTTCCTGTGCCAGCGCCTTCATCACTTGGTGAGGCCGACGTTCACCAGGTTTCTCCATGGTAAACCCTGTGCCGCTCACACCCCACCCCGAGCTGGGCTGGCGGGCCGTGGGGGGTGCAGGCCACGTGCCCCCCAGCAGCACCCGGAGGCAGGGCCTGTCCTGTACACGCAGACATACCCCCGAGTTGCAGAGCAGGAAACCACGGCCCGGCAAATGAGGCAGCCTGCCCAGGATGGCCCAGCGGGGAGGGGCAGGGCTGGAATTTGAGCCCCAGCGGGCTGCCCCCCCAAACCATGTGTGCTTGGCCAGGACTGGGCGCCGGGAAGCTTGAGATGGAAGGAGGTGAGTGAGTGGTGGGCATCCCAGAATTATGGCCAGGCTGGAGGAGGATGGCTCTGTGATGACCTGAGGACCCAGCGGGATGGGCATCCAACCGGCCATCTCTCATCCTTTCTCTCTCCCTTCCTTCCTTCCTTCTTTTCTTTCTTCCATCCGTTTATCATCCAACCATCCATCCATCATCCACCCATCCATCATCCATCATCCACCCATCCATTTATCATCCAACCATCCATCCATCCATCTATCATCCATCATCCATCATCCATCCATCATCCATCCACCCATCCATCATCCATCCACCCACCCACCCATCCATCCATCCATCCATCATCCATCCATCCATCATCCATCATCCACCCATCCATCATCCATCATCCATCATCCATCCATCATCCATCATCCATCCACCCATCCATCATCCATCATCCATCATCCAACCACCCATCCATCATCCATCATCCATCATCCATCATCCATCCACCCATCCACCCATCCATCATCCATCCACCCATCATCCATCATCCATCATCCATCCATCCATCCATCATCCATCATCCATCATCCATCCACCCATCCACCCATCCATGATCCATCCACCCATCCATGATCCATCATCCATTATCCATCCATCATCCATCATCCACCATCCATCCACCCATCCACCATCCATCCATCCATCATCCATCATCCAACCACCCATCCATCATCCATCCATCCATCATCCATCATCCAACCATCCATCCATCATCCATCATCCATCCACCCATCCGTCCATCCATCATCCATCCACCCATCCGTCCATCCATCATCCATCCACCCATCCGTCCATCCATCCATCCATCCACCCATCCATCCATCCATCATCCATCCACCCATCCATCATCCATCATCCATCCATCATCCATCATCCATCCATCATCCATCATCCATTCACCCATCCATCCATCCATTGATCCATCCATCCTTTCATGCATGCATCCATCCATCCATCCTTCCATCCATCATCTATCCATCCATTCATCTCTCCGTCATCCCTCCATCCATTATCCATCCATTCATCATCCATCCTTTCATCCACTCATCAGTATTTGCTGAGCACATAGTGTCCTAGACCTGCTGTAAACAAGACAGGCACAGGGCCTGCCCTCACATCGCTTGTAGCCTAGTGGGGCTAGACGGGCACTGAGCAAGACTGTGTGTGGTACAGCGTCAGGGAGGGGTAAGTCCTGGGAAGAGAACAGAGCAGAGAAGGGTTGTATTAAGGCGGTTGCGGAGAGGTCTTTGAGGAGACAACTTTGGAGCAGATACCCTGTGAGGAAGCAGACTTGGGAATATCTGGGGAAAGGCACTCCAGGCTGCTGGAACAGCACGTGCAAAGGCCCTGAGGTGGGAATGAGGGCAGCGCCCTGGAGGAACAGCAGGGAGGCCCGGTGGCTGGAGTGGAGTGAGGGGGAGTGCAAAGGAGGCAGGGCCAGCTGACGTGAGTCTTCTGGGTTGTGGGGAGTTTGGGTGCTTAAAGCATGATGGGGGATTGTAGGAAGATTTTGAGCTGATTTACATTTAAAAACATCAATCCTTTTAAATTCATGATTGGTTTTAAAACATATTAAGATATAATTCACATGCTATACAATTTACCTATTTACAGTGTACACGTCAGAGAATTTTAGTAAATTCAGAGTTGTGCAACCATTACCATAGTCTAATTCCAGAACATTCCATCCCCATAAATGAACCCCTATTCCGTGCCCCAGCCCCTGGCAACCACGAACCCACTGTCTGTGGATGTGCCTATTCTGGACATTTCACATCAATGGACTCACACACCATGTGTCCGGTGTCTGGTTCTCATTGAGCATCGTGTGTTTGAGGTCCGTCCACGGTGTGGCTGTGTTGGGGCTTCACTCCTTTTCATGGCTGCATCATATTCCAGTGTGTGGGTGGAATTGTGTGTGTCCATTCATCCACTGATGGACATTTGAGCTCTTTCCACTCTTTGTCTCTCGTGAATCGTGCTGCCGTGGACGTGCGTGCACAGGTTCCATGTGGACGTGTGTTTTCATTTCTTGTGGAGGGGAATCACTGGGTCGGGGGGTAACCCTGTTCACCTCTGAGAAACTGCCAGACCGTTTGCACAGCGGCTGCACCATCTCACATCCCCGCCCGACGGGTACAGGAGTCCAGTCTCTCCTCTTCAACCAGCTCCTCTGGCTGCAGGGTAGAGGCTGTGCTGTGGTGTCCGGGGGAGGCCCGGTGGGGCCCAGAAGCAAGGGATGGGGGTAGATGTGGAATGGTCACCTGCTGGTGACCGGGATGTGAGGGTGAGGGATGTGGAGGGACTGGGACCGCCCCACCTGTCAACCTGCTCGTCTCGGGGAACAGAAGGGCCTGTGTCAGGGTGGTCAGTCTGTCCAGGAGCTGGGGAAGGAGGGTCACGGCCGGGGTGGGGCAGCAGCCCTAACGTGGCACTCTCTGTCCCCTCACCAGGAGGCAACGCGTCTGAGACCCGCATCATCGGGGGTCGTGAGGCAGCCCCCCACTCCCGCCCGTACATGGTCTCGCTGCAGCAGGCGGGCACCCACCTGTGTGGGGGTGTCCTCGTGCACCCGAAGTGGGTGTTGACAGCTGCCCACTGCCTGATCCAGCCGTGAGTGACCCTGCCTCGCCCCACCCCCTCTGTCACCCCAGGCGTCCCTGAATCTATCCCTAGGTCCCCCATTCTCACCAGGGGGTGGGTCCTGGCAGATTTAAGCCAATTGTAGGGTTGTGGGGGGGTCCCCTTCACTCTCGGGTGATTGCTGAGCCATGCATATGTGACATTACGGATTCCTGGGGAAGGTTTACTCGCTACAAAGTTTACTCTGGATTGGCCAGTAATAAAGATCCCAGATCAAAGTGGCGGAGGTAACCAAAGAGGATCTGTTGGCTCATGTAACTGAAAAGTCTAGGGGGCTATAAGCTTCAGGCAGGGCTTGATCCAGGTGCTCACATGAGGCCCTCAAGAGCCTGCCTGTGTCTGAGCTCTGCTGTCTTGCCCCTTGGCGGCATTATCAGGAAGGCTGTCTCACCTGGTGGCAAGGATGGGCCCTCAAGTCCTGGGGGAAGAGCTGGCTTCTCTATAGTTTGGGCAAAGTTATGAGGACAGGTACTGATGGGCCCAGCCTAGGTGGTGTGCCAGCCTCTGAACAAATCGCTGTGGTTGAGGCATAACATACGCACGGGGTGAGGCTGGAGCCCCGCTGAGGGGAGCCCCAGGCTGGGGGTCCACATTTTTGGACACACACAGCCCCCTCCCCTCGCCAGGGCTGGGCTGGCGTCTTGGGCAGGAGTGAGAGCAGGGACAGCTTCCCGGAGGAGGCGGACAGAGAAGGAGCAGGGGGAGGACCGCCCACGGAGAGGCCGGGGGAGGGCCGCGGGGGGGGGGGACAGCGAGCGAGGGGCCTGGAATGCAGCTGACCGGGGGGCGGGCGGGGGCGCGGGGGTCCGCGGGCTGCGGCCGCCCACGCCCGACCCTGCCGCCCGCAGGATGGCGCGGCTGAGGCTGGCGCTCGGGCTCCACGCGCTCGGACAGCCCGGCCTCACCGGCCGCATCAGGACGGTGGTCCGGCACCCCGACTACCAGCCGCCGCCCCATCTTCGGAACGACCTCGCGCTGCTCAAGGTTGGGGGACGCAGGGGCGGGAGGAAGGGCAGCTCGACCCCAGGCCGCCCCCGCGTCCCCGTTACCGCCCCCCACCGCCCCCTCCCACCGCCGCTCCCCCACCCCCTCTTCCGCCCTGTCCCCCACCCCCACCGCCGCTCCCCCACCCCCCCACCCGATCCCGACCCCCACCCTCACCGCCCCTTCCCAGCCCCACTGCCCCTCCCCCGCCCCCTCTTCCGCCCTGTCCCCCACCCCCACCGCCGCTCCCCTACCGCCCCCACCCCGCCGCCTCTCCCCCAACCCTTCTTCCGCCGCCCCCCACCGCCCCTGCCCCTCCACACCCCCGCCGCCGCTCCCCCACCCCCCCACCCGATCCCGACCCCCACCCTCACCGCCCCTCCCCACCCCCACGACCCCTCCCCCGCCCCCAACGCCCCTTCCCAGCCCCACTGCCCCTCCCCCACCGCCCCTCCTACCGCCCCCCCACTCTCCCCTCCCTACTGTCCTCTGGGCCGCCCCCTCCTGTCCCCCACTGCCTCCCCTCCCCCACCGCCCCGCCCCCCCCTCACCGCCCCCTCGCCCCCTCGCCCCCTCGCCCCCTGCAGCTGGACGGGAAGGTGAGGCGCAGCAAGACCATCCAGCCCCTGGCCTTGCCCCGAGGGCGCCACGTGGTGGCAGCCGGAGCTCAGTGCAGCTTGGCCGGCTGGGGGCTGACCCAGCAGGGTGGGCATCTGGCCCGGGCGCTGCGGGAGCTGGACCTGCGCGTGCTGGACGCCCGGATGTGCAACAACAGTCGCTTCTGGGACGGTAACGTCACCCCCTGGATGCTCTGCCTGCAGGCCCCCGCCAAGGACCAGGCCCCCTGCAAGGTGACAGCGGGGGTGGGGGGTCAGCCTCTGGCCGGGCCCAGCTCTCTCCGTTCTCCTGGCGGGCGGGGAGGGGGTCGCGGAGGTTGGTACCAGCATCAGCCCACTTCTCAGACACAGAAACCGAGGCACAGAGAGGTTAAGTGACTCGCCCACGGTCACACAGTCGGGGAGCGAGCGGCGCAGCTGGGGTTTGATCTCCAGCCCCAGAGATAATCAGGGCATAGACACAGCAAGTGCAAAGAGTCTGGGGCGGGAGGAAGGAGCAGAGAATGTTAACAGGACAGGAGGAAGGAAGGGAATTGAAGGAGAGGGAGGGCGATGTGGGATGCGGCCCTATAACCCCTGTCGGGGGAGGAATCAGTCCCCCGCCCCAGGATCATTGCGCCCCCTCCCGCGGGCACAGGGAGTGACCTTGCCCTGTGGCCTCTGCAGGGGGACTCCGGCGGGCCCGTGGTGTGCAAGGGCCGGGTGGCAGGGATCCTGTCCTTCAGCTCCAAGGCCTGCACGGACGTCTTCAAACCTCCGGTGGCCACCGCCGTGGCCCCCTACATGCCCTGGATCCGGAAGGTCCTCAGCCGCCATCGGTCCCCGCCGCAGGCCTGATGCGCCAGGGGGACCGCGTCCCCGTGGTGGGGCCCGTTCCCTGCGGGGCTGTGGGAGGGCTGGAAGGGGACCGCCCCATCTCAGAGGAACAATAAATTGTCACCGGGAAACCGCGGGGCTGCCTGGACTCTGAGCCCACCCCCGCCCCGCGCTGGCCGAGTGGCCTCAGTTTCCCTGCTTGGGAGGCAGAGGTTGCACGACTGAGGCCGCTCGGGGGCCAGCAGCGGCTCCAGGGCGGGGACACCAGAGGGGACACCAGGGGGCGGCATTGACCACGCTGGAGCGGCAGCGGGAGCCTGGCGGGCAGGGGGCGGGCGGGGCCCTGCTCGTCCGGCCCGCAGTGAGGCCGGTGTATGGGCGCTGGACCCGGAGCGGGTGGGGAGACAGGAACAGAAACATCCAGAATCTTCTCTCTCTTGTTGTTTGGCAACATCTTTATAGAGGTGTAAGTCACACGCCACGTAACTCACCCTTCTGAAGTGTATGAATCAGTGGTTTTTAGTGTATTCATGGGGTTGTGCAGCCAGCGCCATGATCTAATTCCAGAACATTCCATCACCCCAAATTCCATCACCCCATTAGCAGTGGGCACCCCAGCCCCTGATAACCAGGAACCCACTCTCTGTCTGTGGATGGGCCTGTTCTGGACATTTCACATCAATGGACTCACACACCGTGTGTCCTTCTGTGTCTGGTTCTCTCACTGAGCATCGTGTGTTCAGGGTCCGGCCACAGTGTGGCTGTGTCAGGGCCTCACTCCTCTTCATGGCCGCGTCATATTCCAGTGTGTGGGTGGACACACTTGTTCGTGATGGACACTCGGGCTGTGTCCACCTCTTGGGTGCTGTGCATCTGCTGCTGTGGACATGTGTGCAGACACTCGTGTGGACGCACGTTTCATTTCCTAGGACCCACGTGCGACTGGGTCAGCCAGGCCGTGTGGTGACTCTACGTTTAACTGAGGACCTGCTGCCGTCCAGCAGGATTGTTCCATTTTATTATGAAAACTCTCAAACACACAGCAGAGTGGAAAGAACTCCCCGGTGGGCTCGGAGGTCCCCACCCTGCGGGCTCAGCCGTGAGCAGTGGGGTGTCTCTGTCTCTTCGTCCACTGTCCCTCTGCCCGTCTGTCCGTCCGGGGGTCCAGCTGAGCGGCTAATGCATCTCCGAGTGAGGTGCAGACTGGAGACGGCTCCCCAGACACTTGGGTGTGCACGATGCTGGGGTCTCGGGGTGCATTTAGAGCCGTCTCTCTGTCTCTCTCTCTCTCTGTCTCTGTCTCATGTGGAAATGCACACAGCTCAGCGGCTGATCTGCTGTTTTGACAAAAGCGTGGACCCCTCGGCCCTCGCAGCCTGGTCTTCAGCTGAGCTTCTGCATAGTTATCACCACGCACGGGAAATAAGTCAAAGGGATGAAAGGTCCCGTCCCCCACCTCGCCCCACCTCGTCCCCTGTCTCCTCCAAGGGTGCTCTGGGCGCAGGTTTGATACCCAGGGAAAGGGGTACACACAGTGCCCTGTGACGGTGACGGCCTTGGAGGTGACCCCCGCCGGGCTGCCTCAACCCGCCTGCCCCACCCCCTCCGGATCATAATCTTTTACGAGGAGGTTCCCTCCCATCCTCCCCCACAAGGCCCCGGGTGTGTCCGTGGGCGCCCAGCCCAGAATCGGGGTTTGCAGAGCAAAAGTCAAGCATTTTTTTCATCTTGGTCATGCTGCAGGATTTCTTCTCAGTTCCAGGACTTCTGGACGAGAGGACGAGGGGCATGAGGGGGACGAGGGGGAGGGAGAAGGTGCAGAGTCTCTCTGTCTCTCTTTTTTTCTTTGATGAATTGCTGAAGCGTTCTTTATCTTTTTTTTTAAGGGACTTATTTCTACAAGAGTTTTAGATTTACAGAAAAGTGAAGACTGCCGTGTTCCCATGTACCCAGCCCCCCCCCCGCTGACGTCCGGCCTCAGGGGGGTGCATTTGTCACAATTAATGAACCGATATTGATACGTGTCATTCACCAAAGTCACACTTGATTCGGATTGCCTCAGTTTCCCCTGATGTCCCTTCTCTGTCCAGGACCCCACGTGACATTCAGACCCCCGTCTCCTCGGGCCCCACTGGGCTGAGACGGCTTCTCAGACGCTCCCGGTTTTGGGGATTCCTCTGACCCCCCCTCAAGGCCGACGGGTGTGGGGAGGGGCAGGTGCGTGTTTAACCTTGAGCTTTATAATGAGGCGTCACCTCCATCCAGAACAGGCCCAGCTTCCAACGGCCTGAGGACTTCCCACAAACCAAACTGTGATGTGATCTGCAATAAGAAACGTGTGTTTGGTCTAGTCCTCGTTCCTGGCACGGAGCCCCCAAAACCCCGGGAGTTTCCTATGAGATAACGGAGATACGGGGTCTTCTGTTATTTGTAACCAGCCCCTTTCAGCCACACCGAGCTTAGGACAACAGTGATCTGGGGAACCCCCCTGGGATGGGGCCGGAAGGACCGAGGGAAGCGGGGGCTGCAGACAGAGGTCTGATGAGGTCGAGGAGGTGAGAGCGTCCCAGTGCCCCAGTCCTGGGGGACAAACGCTCCCGCGCGGACCCCGCCCCGTGTGCCCCCTCACCTGCTGTCCCTCTGTGTCCTTTGGAGAAACTAAACACAAGCGTTTCCTGAGCTCTGTGAGCTCCTAGCACATTAATCAACCCCGAGGAGGGGGTTGTGGGAACCCCTACTTAGAGGCGAGGAGGGTGGACGAGGGCGGTGGACAGGGGGTGCGGGAGACGCCAGGCCCCTTCCTCCCGGCCTCCCCAGAGGTCGGAGGGCCGTCCCCGCGGCAGGTCCTGGGGCGGCTCCGGCTGGATGGAGATCAGTGGGGGCTGCGCCCCCCTCCCTGGGGCGGCTCCGGCTGGATGGAGATCAGTGGGGGCTGCGCCCCCCTCCCTGGGGCGGCTCCGGCTGGATGGAGATCAGTGGGGGCTGTGCCCCCCTCCCGGAGATGCTTATCTCGGCTCCTCAGCTGCTGCTTCCTGCCCCTGGGGCCCCACCTTCCCCACCCCAGCTGAGCGAGGCCGGGGCTTGAAGCAGGGCGGCCCCAGCACCGACGAGATGCCGTCGCTCTCCCCCGCGAGGCAGGAGGGTCCGGAAGGCCTGGCCCCCAGCACCCTGTCCAGCCTGGGGACTCCACGCCACCCGGCCTCGCAGTTTCTGCTGGTGTCGAAGGGGGCGGCTGAATGGGGTCCACACCTGGTCTGAGGGTCTCACTGGGTGGATCTCAGGGGGGCTGTGAGGATGCCACTGAGCGAGGGTCCCGGGCACCACAAACCGGGGGGCTCGGAACAACAGGAATTTGTCCCCCACAGTCTTGGAGACCAGAGGTCCGAGATCACGGTGGGCAGGGCTGTGCTCCCCGCCAGGGCTCCAGGGGCGAGCTCCTGCCTCTCCCGCCCCTCCCAGCCTCGGGGGGCCCCGGCGTCCTGGGCTTGTGGGCGCGTCCCTCCATCTCTGCCTCCGTGGCCACGTGGCCTCCCCCGTGTCTGTGTCTACATTTCCCTCCTATAAGGACAACACTCACATTTAGGGCTTGCCCTGCCCCAGCGTGACCGCAGCCTAACTAATCTGCCTCCAGTGACCCCGTTCCCAAATGAGGCCCCGTTTTGAGGTTCAGTGATGTGAATTCTGGAGGGGACACCACTCGCCCCGGGACAGACGGGGACACTTGTTGCCCTGCGATGGAAGGCTGTTCTCACCCCAGCGACTGACAAGGAGACCGTGGCTCTGGGCGAAGCCACGTCCCACGTCCCTGAGAGGCGGGGGAGTCGGGGGGGCCTCGGGCCCGGGTCCCCCAACATGACACTGGGGAAATGGACAATGGGACAGGCACGTGGAGAGACTGGCCAGCCTGGGGTCTGTCCCAGAACAAAGGACAGAGGACAACAGCACAGCTCACGCGGCGAGCGCAGGGCTGGGCTGGCCGGAGAGCTGGGGAAAATGCCGGGCACTCAGGGGCGTGGACCCAGCGTTTATTTGCAGAAATACTCAGCTTCTCAAATATGATCCTCTCTCTCACATCTTAGGGTTGAAGGTGGTGCCGGCAAGTCTAGGGGGAACATGTGAGAAGGAGAGAGAGACAGAGACAGAGACAGAGAAAGAGAGAGAGACAGAAAGAGATAGAGAGACATACAGAGACAGAGAGAGAGGGAGAGAGACAGAGATAGAGAGCAGAGACAGAGAGGGAGAGAGACAGAGACAGGGACAGACAGAGACAGAGATACAGACACAGAGAGACACGGAGAGACGGAGAGAGGGGGGAGGGAGCAGATGTCCCCGGCTGGGCATGCAGGTGAGGGGGGTTATTATCCTTAGAACTTCACTGAAGTTTGAGGACTTTTCAAAATAAAACATTGAGGGGGCCGGCCTGGTGGCTGAGTGGTTGAGTTTGGGGCTCTCCGCTTTGGTGGCCCAGGTTCACGGGTTCGGATCTCAGGTGCGGACCTATACCACCCATCAGCCATGCTGACGCAGCGTCCCACGTACAAAATAGAGGAAGATGGGCACAGATGTTAGCTCAGCGTTAATCTTCCTCAGCAAAAAAAAAAAAAAAATTGTAAAACAAAAAATCTTCCTCTTATCCCGCTACGACAAAGATATGGACACACTGGGGAGGAAACCTTGAAATCAACCAGGAAATCCTACAGCTCAGCGACCAGAGGTCGACAAGGGTCCCTGACACTCATGAATAACCGTCAACGAAAAGAAACCCTCGGTTATCAGCCTGGTGGACCAGGCTGGGGAAAGACTGGTTATCTTCCTTTCTTATACGGATTTATCTTTGTCTTGTCTTATCTTTATTTTTTGGAGTGCATCGCTAGAAAAGACTACAAACCCACGGGCGCAGAAGTCCAAAGCCCAAAGGCTCATCTAGAGGGACTGTCTGCATTTTCTGGGGAAGATACCGGTGATGGACGGGGGTGGGGAGGGCGGTGGCTCCCGTGACCCCCTCGCAGGGCGGCGGTGGTGGTGGCACTCGGTGGACGGACGCGCCCGCCCTTAACGCCAGTGCCAGGCTGGCTGGCCGGGTGTCTCCCGGGTCCCCGCCTGCGGGCACTCCTGGGCCGTAACAAAACAGCACAACTGGGTGGCTTAAGACAACAGAAATTACACCCTCATGGTTCTGGGGGCAGAAATCCAAGATCACGGTGTGGCAGGGCCGGGCTCCCTCCAGAGGCTCCAGGGGAGGGTCCTTCCTGCTTCGTCCAGCCTCTGGGGGCCCCGGCGTCCTGGGCTTGTGGCCGCATCACCCCAGTCTCGGCCTCTGTCATCACATGGCTTCTCTGTGTCTGTCGCTCCTCTTCTGTCTCTTATAAGGACGTTGTCATTGGATTTAGGGCCACCCTTATCCACGAGGACTTCATATCAAGACTCTTAATTACATCTGCAAAGACCCTTTTTCCAAATAAAGTCCCATTCACAGGGTCTGGGAGCTGCCTTGTTGTCCCCTGCCCATGTCCACTCCCACCCCCAGGGCCTCTCCCCTGGCGGCCGAGACATCCCCCGATGACACAGGTCAGAGGAGAGGACGACCCTCCCTGCTCACATCCCTCCCCGGGCTCCCTGGGGCCCAGGAATGAAATCCACCTTCTCCCAGCCGTCACCGCCTGGGGCCGGGCTGCATCTCCAAGCTCCCAGAAGAATACGCCTGGAGAACTAGCTGGAACATTCGAGCAAGGGACAGAGGTGTGACAGAGAATGAAAATCCTACGTCGTCGTCTCTCCTCCCATCTGTGAGTTGAAAGGTTTTATAAGAAAAAGCACAAGGTGAGCAAACCAGGGCAGATACCCAGCGATGGGACAGCGGCCGGTGTCTCAAGTGTGAGGCCCTCGGGACAAGACGGCCTCTGCCAGGGAGGGAAGGGGCGAGGCAGTGACCTGGAAAGGGCACAGCCTGGGCAAAGGCTCAGAGGCAGGAAACACTGCCAGTGAGGCTGGGGCCAAAGGCGTGGTGGGTGGAGGGCGCCGAGGCCGAAGGGGTCAGTGGGGGCGAGGCCGAGGGAGGGGTTCGGCCTCGATTGCAAGAGCTGCTGGAACGAGGGAGATCCAGGCCAGAGGAGACAGCTGCCTCCTTCTCCTGCTGTCAGAGGAAGCCGCCAGATCTGAAATCCGGGCCCTCCCAGAGGGGGTGCAGGCCCCGGAGGCCAGGGTGGGAGACAGCGAGGGTCCTGGATGTCCACTCGCCCACAGCCAATTAGGGGCACCCGCAGGGGGCAGATGGCGGCCCGGCACAGGGCCCAGGCCAGGCTGGCTGTCCCTGCCCTGCACACGGGCAGGCGGACAGCAGGCAAGGGGCCCGGGATGGACGTGAGGTCAGAGAGTGACCTGTGCGATGAGGGGAGTTACAAGGGTGAGGGGACCGGGTCAGAGATGCCGATGGAAGACGCCAAATTCAGTTACATTTGAATTTCAGACGTAGGACAGGCAATTTTGGGGATCAGTATATCCCAGATACTGCGTGGGACCTACTGATAACTTAAAAAGGTACTGATTTTTTTTTTTTTTTATCTGAACTTCAAATGTAACTGGGTGTCCTGTATTTCCGTTTGGTAAATCTGGCCACCCAGCCCGCGTGGCCCTGGCTGGCCTCTCCGTGGAGGCAGAGGGGGACAGGGAGCCGCCTGCCCCAGGGTGAGGCCAGGACAGAACAGAGCGGGGATCGGGGAGGGGGACAGAAAACTGGGTCTTCAAGGAGGCACAGCTTTGTTCCGTAAACAAAGGCTTCCCGGCAGCCCTGATATTTCCCATGAGATCTGTCCGCAGCCCAGCCCAGCGAGGGCGGGGCGGGGGCCAGAAATCCTGCCCAGGCCAGGGGCTTTGAAGCCAGCTGGCGGCCTTCCTCCCCCATTCTGCACGTAGCTCTCAACCCCCCTGCGTGCGGCCTCAACAAGCCGGATGGGCCTGGGGCTGGGGCTTCTGGTTGGCTCCCGGGCGGTTCTGAGGCTCCAGGCCCCAGGAGTGAGGTCCTCACCCACAACCCCTTCATCAGCAAGTCCCGGCCCCTCTGCCACATCCTTCCCACGTTTTCCTCCAAAGCCCCCCAAAGCTGGGACTCTGCCGGCTCTGCCCACCCTCCTCCCTGGACCTGCCTCCCCGGGCCAGACAGGCTGTTCCCAGACACACCGCTCACCCCTTACTGTGGCCACTGTTTCCTTGTTCTTGTCACCTTGTATGTCTTCGCGTCCCTGACCCCTTATCTAAAGCACATTACCCTATATTTAATTGAGATAATTCACACACCATACAATTCACACAAGTAAAGTCTGTAGCTCAGTGGGTTTAGTACATTTCAGAGTTGTGCACCCATCACCACATTCAATTTCAGAACATTTTCATCACCCTAGAAAGCAATCCCACCCAATCAGCAGTAACTCCTCACCCATATCCCCCAGCCCCTGGCAACCATGAACCCACTCTCTGTCTGTGGATGTGCCTGTTCTGGACGTTTCACATCAATGGAATCACACACCGTGTGGTCTTCTGTGTCTGGTTCTCTCACTGAGCATCGTGTGTTCAAGGTCCGTCCACAGTATAGCTGTGTCAGGGCTTCACTCCTTTTGATGGCTGTGTCGTATTCGAGTGTGTGGATGGATCCGTTGTGTGGATCCATTCATCCATCGATGGGCATTTGGGCTGTTCTGCTTTTTGGCCGTTACGAATCATGCTGCTGTGAACACTTACGTACAAGTTTCCACGTGGACGTGGATTTTCAGTTCTTGTGGGGAGTGGAATTACCAGGTCAGATGGTAACTCTGGTTTACCCTTCTGAGGCCCTGCCCATGTTCTGCGCAGGGGCTGCACCATCTTCCATCCCGCCACCTGTGCACAGGGCTCCGGTGTCTCCACTTCTCACCAGCACTTGCTGTCTTCCGCGTTCTCGCTGCGAGCTGTCCCAGCGGGTGTGAACTGCTGTCTCACTGTGGTTGTGGTTTGCATTCCCCTGATGGCTCAGGATGCTGAGCCCTTCTTCATGTACTTGTCGTCCGTTTCTGTGTCTTCTTTGGAGAAGCGTATATTCTGATCCTTCGTCCGTTTTTTAACAGGGTCGTGCGTCTTTTTTTTTATCCAGTTGTCAGCGTTCTTTATGTATTATAGATATAAGTCCCTATCAGATACGATTCACCGATATTTTCTCCCGTTCTGTGTGTTGGCTTTTCACTTTCTTCTTAGTATTCTTTGAGGCACAAAAGTTTGTAATGTTGATGAAGTCCTATTTATTTTTTCCTTTGTTGCTTGCGCTTTTGGTGTCACGTCTAAGAAACCACTGCCTAGCCCAGGGTCACGAAGATTACATGATCCTGTTTTTGCTTGAAATTGTCGTTTTTTAAAGTATTTGTTGTAAGACAAACCCCAGGGTAGGTCTTCCAGGCAAATATAGGACAGCCGGTTACACCTGAATTTCAGATAAATAGCCATACTTCCCTTGAATAAGTATGTCCCAATATTGCACGGGTACTTACACTAAGAAGTCACTCGTTCTCTGTCTTAAACTTAAAACTTAACTGCGTCCGGGTGTTTTTTTTGCTAAATCTGGCAGCCCCCCGCCCCAGGGCACACGTGCACCTGTTCACAGGGATCTCTATCGCCTCCTCTAATGCTTCTTTCTCTTTCGTGTCGTGACAGAACACACATAGTATAAATGGAGCATTTTAGCCCCTTTTGGGTGCACAGCTCCGTTCCAACAACGTTTCCGAAAGAACGAAGGGAAACCAGGCTCCCAGCCCCGCCCGCGCGGGCCCCCCCTGTTTCCTAGCAACGCGGCCACGCCCCAGGCCGCGGGGCGTGGCCTGCCCGGGTCACGTGGTGCTGCCGCCCCGGCTTCCGTAGCGCGAGCCTGCCCGGGCCAGCGCGTGCGTACGTGCACCCGTGCGCGTGCGCAGACGGCGGCCGACGTGCCTGCGCACCCCGCCCCGCCCCCGGCGCCGCCCTGCGTGCGCGCGCCCGGCCGGCCGCCCGGTTCTTATAGCGCCGCCGGCGGCGGTTGCGGCGGGGACGGCGGTGACATGGCGGCCGCTCTGGTGGTCGTGTTGGGGCTCGTGCTGCTGGGCGGCGAGGGTGGCTCCGGGCAAGGTGAGGCCAGCGGGTGCGGGGAGGCGGGCTCGGGGCCTGCGGAGTCCGGGTGGTCCCCGCGGTTTGTGGGGACTCGGGAGATTCCCGGGGGCGGCATGCGGGGGGCTTCCCGGGGTTTGGGGGGACCCTGAGAGTTCCCGGGGGCGGCAGTTGGGGAGGGGGTCCCTGGGGTTTGGGGGGACCCGGGGGGTTTCCGGGAGCGGCATGGAGGGGGTCCCCGGGGTTTGGGAGGACCCGGGGAGATCCCACGGGCGGCATACGGGGGGGTTCCCCGGCGTTCGTGGGGACCCGAGGGGTTCCCGGGAACGGCATGCCGGGGGGTCCTCGGGGTTTGTGGGGACCTGGGGGGTTCCCGGGGTCAGCAGTGTGGGGGGTGGTCCCGGGGTTTGTGGGGACCCGAGGAATGCCCGGGGGCGGCAGTGCAGGGGGTGGCCGGGGAGTGGGGGCACGCGGCGGGTTCCCCGGGGGCGGCATGTGGGCGTCCCCGTGGTTTGGGGGGCTCAAGCGGGTTCCGGGGGATCCCAGTGCCGGGGGAGTTTCTGTGGTTTGGGAGGACCCAGCGGGTTACCCGGTGTGGCAGTTCTGGGGGAATTCTGGGTTTTGAGGGGACCAGAAAGATCCCAGGAGTGGTAGTGTGGATGTGGGGGTGCCCACTGAGGTACTGTGGGGGGCTTGGGGGCAGTTCTGGGTGTCGCAGTGTTGTGGGTTCCCGTGGTTCGGGGGGACTTGGGGTGTTGCAGGGGGTCCCAGGGTTTGAGGGGGCTCAGGAGAGGCTGCGGAAAGTTCTGGGGGGAGCAGTGCTGGGTGGGCTCCCTGGGGTTTGGGGGGACCCCGGGGGCTCCTTGGGCGCAGTGCTAGGGGGATATCTGTGCTTAGGGGGCCCCACGGGCCTGACTAGGGAAGAACTGGAGTGAAGTCTGATTTTCTTGATTGGGGGAGGGGAGGAGCCCTGAACTGGCCTGACCCCCTGATGAGGACTCCTGGGGAGAGGATCTGGAGGCACCCCCACGCATCTCTCCAGGGAAGGGACACCCCCCCCCACCCCCCCCCACCCCCCGTCCTTGAGCAGCTGGAGCCTGGTGGCCTGGGGAGGCAGCTAGGGAGTGGGGCCCCTGCCCTGGGAGTGTTGGGGAGGGGTGCAGTGGAGAGCCCCACCCCCACCCCGGGGCTTTTGGCTCTCATTTGGAAAGTGGGTATTGTCCCCAAGTGGGTGCAGGAGCCACATGCTCAGGAAGCGGCCGCTCCCGGGAGCTGGAAGGGATTGTCATTCCTCCCGGGATTAGGTCCCGTGGGCCGCGCTGGGACCTGCCCCGTGTCCGCCCCAACACTGACCCCTTGCAGGGGCCCGCACGCTCTGCTTCTTCTGGTCTTGTCTGATTTCGGGGCCCAGAACGAGGTGGTGTTGGTGCCCCTTACTCTTGTTGCGGCGTGGAAACTGAGCCTGGGTCGAGAGGGGAGATGTTCAAGGTCGCCGTGTGCTGCCGGAGCGCAGAGGGCTGCTTGCAGACTCAGGCGGGCTGGGCCCCGGGCCCTCACGGGCGTGGGCCGAGGTGGGGGCGGCCAGACGTCTGGTGTGGAGGAAGCGGCTGGGAACGTGTGATAAGACCGTTTTTCCAGAAGAAAGCACGACGGAGAGGGATGACTCCTTCCTGTGCCGAGACTCGTTCTGCGGTTCTGGGTTAAAGATTTATGGTGCCCGGCGTGGAGGGGACAAAGTGCAGCCCAGAAGGGTCCGGGCTCCGGCGGCTGTCCCGAGCAGGGCTGGGAGGGGCTGCTGTGGCACACGCTTCACCCGGTTACCCCTGACCCACTTTAAGGTCTCGGTCCACGCCTCCTTCCTTATGATCAGAATGACCATTTATTGACCGCCTCCGGGCCGGGGCCTTTGGCCTGCGGCCAGCCTGCCCGCTGTCTGCCTGCAGATAGGAGCCTGCGGGCAGATAGGAGCCTGCGGGCAGATAGGAGCCTGCGGGCAAGGTGCGCGCGGGAGATAGGCCCCTCAGCCCTCTGGACGAGGCCCTCGATGGCCCAGCGGGTGGGAAGGCCTCGGGCCTCCTGCTTCTCCCAGGGCTGCGCCCGGGCCTCCCCTTCTCCCTGTGACGGCTCCACCGTTCCCAGGGGCTTCAGGGGGGATCTGAGAGTCGGGGTGCCGGCCTCTTCTCCCGGGGTGGGTGAGGGGCTTAGTGGAGTGTTCGCCTCTCCTGGACGGGTCAGTCCTAGGAGCTTTCTTCGGGGCCTCTGCCAGGGGCGGTTTCCTCCATTCGAGCATCGGGTGCCGAGAGGCTGGCACTCGGCTTCTCACGCCCTGCCGGGAGACCCTGGCCCTGCCCGGGCCTGTCCAGGGTGCCGTCGTCCTGCTGGGGCGGGCAGCGGTTTGCTAGCTGGGTCCTGCGGGCCGGTGCCGTGGTCTCTCTGGTCCTCAGGTGAGGCATGGAGGGGAAGAGCCTGGCTGGCGTCCCCTCCCGTCTGGGCTCCCGCTCTGCGGCGGGTGGGGTGGAGGGGCGCCCGACGGCCGTCCTGAGCGCTCCGGGGCTGTTTGCCACGAGGCCTCCTGCCCAAGCCCGGCCCTGCCCCGAGCGGACACACGGGAGGGGTGGCTGTTTTTAGATGAAGGTGACTTTACTGAGAACGTGGGCTCTGGTCATGTGGCCCGAGTCGAGTTCTCACGTCTCCAGGGTGGCGGAGGGCCAGGCGCCCGCCCTGCTCCCGGCTCTGGGGGTGGAGGCTCCCTGTAGATTCTGGGGGGTGCTCCCCGAGGTGGGCGGGGCCGAGGGGGCTGGAGGGCGTTGTTCCAAGCCTTTTCCATTGTGACCCCCGCTGGCCTTGTCCCAGCGGTGTTTCCACATCACAGATATAACGTTACCTGTAGCGGCAAGTGTCTGTGTGGTGATCCCAGTGAGGGCCACCACTGTTGTAACGCCTGAGGTGCCCCTTGGGGACACAGCAGACGTGGCTGCCTGTGCCCAGTCCACAGAGAGGGCGCTGTGGTGGGACGGGCGGCCAGGTGGCCCAGGTGGGGCCTGGCACGGTCCCCTGCAGCGTGTGGCCCTCAGGCCGGGCCGGGGTGTGGGCCTGTGGGTCCTCTGACCCCCGGGGAGGGAGGAGGGGTGGGGGCCCGCCCTGGGGGCGGCTGGGACGGGATCTGCCCCAGCTCCTGTCTGGCAGCCCCAGGTGAGGGCAGCCCGGGTGAGGGATGGGAGCGCAGTCGCGTCGAGGCGGCCGCTTGGGGAGGAGGCCCCGGCCTTCTTCCTGCCCTGAGTCACCGCCTGCGGTGCTGGTTTTGCTCTCGGGAAATCTTGGGTCCTGAGCAACATGGAGGCAGATCCTCCTGTGAACACGGCGCAGCCACAGAAGCTCCCAGCCTCGCGCCCTGGGCCTGTCCTGAGTCCACCCCCGGCCCTGGGGCCCGGGGCCGGCAGCCTGCTGTGCTGTGCTGTGTGCCCTGTGTGTGCGAAGACGTGCACATGTGTGCCGTCTGCATGTGTGCGTGCATGTGCATGCCCGGGAGCGGCAGAGGAGCCTCCCTGCCCTTCCTGCTGGCTCGCTGGGGTCCTGGGACTCGTGTCTCCGTGTCTTGTTTTTTGTGTTTTTTTTTAAAGATTTTATTTATTTATTTTTCCCCCAAAGCCCCAGTAGATAGTTGGATGTCATAGCTGCACATCCTTCTAGTTGCTGTATGTGGGACGCGGCCTCAGCATGGCCGGAGAAGTGGTGTGTCAGTGCGCGCCCGGGATCCGAACCCGGGCCGCCAGCAGCGGAGCGCGCGCACTCAACCGCTAAGCCACAGGGCCGGCCCCTCCGTGTCCTGTTTTAAAGGAAAGGCTGGCAGGTGGGCAGGGGTGGGGCTGAGGACTGGCCTCCAGTGAGCCCTGTCTACACGAGGAGGCCACCCTCTCCCCGACTGGACATGCAGCCAGGGAGCGAGGGCTCTCTACAGGCAGTCCAGAAGGGACAGGGTCGGGGCTGCAATGCCAGGACCTCAGAGTGCTGTCGTTCTAGAACAAGCCTCTCAGAGAGACTGCTGCTCTTCTGGGTTTGAGGTTCAGGTTTCCTAACGACTGGCCGGGTCTCAGGGGCCCTGCCCGCCATGAGTCAGGCTGGTGGCCCCTGGCTGTGGGGTGGGGGGCCTCCTCGTGCTGTCGGGGTGTTTTCACTCCGGATCGGGGGTGTGGGGCATAAGTGGAGGTTTGCTGTCTGTGGGTCCAGTTTACACTGGTGCTGAGGTGACCAGCCAGGTGGGGTCATGAGCTCTGAGCACTGCCTGGTTCCACGTGTGGGTTGTGTGGTTCACCAGATGTGCCAGCAGAAACCATCGGGTGAGCCGGGAGGATGGGGGGGTCCCAGGGTCCAGGAGGAGGCTGCCTGTGTGGCCGAGTCGTTCGCACAGTCTCGTGTTCCGCTGGTCACCTGAGCCATGCCGGGGGCTTCTCCCCACAGAGGGGAGGGCCCTGGGTAGCCTCTCAGTGCTGTCCTGGGGGCCTGGCCTTCAGGAGGGACGCCCGCCCTTGGGGCATGAGCGTGGGTGACGAGCCGGAGAGACAGCCGCTTCTGAGTGAATTGACCACGGCGCTGATCGCTCTGCCTCGAGGAGCCGGCTCTGTCCCAGGGGTGAGGGGTCCCCACGACACCTGCTCCAGCCCAGGATGGGGCTCAATGTGGACATGGTTGGCTCGCTGTGACCCCGATGGTCAGGGGTGGCCTGGCCGGGGTGGCCCTAGACCAGCAGAGGGTCCTGGTTCTGCTCCGTCCCCTTCCTCTGCTCTCCACTCCGCCCCGTCGAGTGCCCGCAGGTCTGGGCCCCAGAGAGGACGCTCCCAGAGCCTGCAGGCCGCCCTCCCCTTCCGGCTCTGAGGTTTTCACCTTCGATTCCTGGGAGAATGGCTCATGCTAATGGGGGGGTTGCATCGTTGGAGCCTGACCAGAGGGCCCGCTGGAGTCCACCCTCGGCGTCCGGGCAGAGTGTCATCTGTGCGGTGGCTGTGTGGCGAGTGTGAGGACTATGGGAGCCCTCGACCTTCCACGACGGGGCGGCTGGACCCCTTGACCTGCCATGCCCATGCCCGAGCACGTGTCCCACCCCCGGCGGCCTTACTCTGCGGGGGCAGGCGGGACCTGCAGGACCGTCCAGTCGGACTGGGGACCCGGGCAGGGGTAGATTGAAGGAGTTTCTGGTCGGCGCTGGGCTGGACCAGTGGTCCACGTCCTGGTCCTGGTCCGGGGCCCAGGATGGGCACTAGCTTCTGTCCCCACACCTGAGACCCGGCCACTTAAAACGCTTCCCGACACCGAGTCCCGCCCTGTGTCCGCGTGCTCACTCCTCAGACCGAGGCGCGGACTCAGGGGAAAGTGACCTTCCATTGCGATTGTGGACGGTCCAGCGGGGCCGTGCTCCTCTCCCAGGAGGCCCTGGCCGTGGGGGACGCGGGGCTGCTGCAGGTTTGCGGGGGCTGCGGTCTTCCCCGACCCTGGTGACCTCCCCGCCTCCGCCCCCAGAGAGCAGGATCACGACTTCCGTCGCTGAGGTGGGCTCCAAGACCCAGCTCAACTGCACGCTGAACAGCAGCTCCACAGAGGTCACCGGCCACCGCTGGCTGAAGGGCGGCCGGGTGCTGAAGGAGGACGCGCTGTCGGGGCTGAGCACGGTGTACGAGTGAGTGCGGACCCCGCTCACAGCTGTCCCGGTGGGGGGCACCGGGCCTCGGCCGTGGCTGCCACTGTGGGCCCCTCCCCGCTGCCCCTCGTGCTGGGACTTTTCCTGGTGACGGCCTCCGAGGTGGGCGAGAACAAAGGCTGTGGTCAGCCGACTCGCTGCGGACAGACGTTGGACGCAAGCTCTGCTCAGACCCTGGGCTGCAGAAGCCGGGGAGGGGGTCAGACGCCGAGGGCCCGGGGGCTGCTGGACGCCACGGCCTCCGAGACCCTCCCTCCTTCCCGGGGTGCGGGCGGGCACCGCCTCGAGTCCCGCGTCCCCAGCTCATGAAGGCCTCGGGCGCTCGCAGCCGCCCCCTCTGAGCCCTGGTCCTCATTGGGCCGAGCGGGTCCTGGGCACAGAGCCATGTTGTCCTCGGCCCTGAGGGCTGCTGGGAGCCGCGGCTCCACGTGGCCCGGGTCATTGAGGCGGCCAGCCCTCCCCTGTCCCCGTGCCCCCTCGGTGGAGTGGGCGGCGCAGCCCTCCTGCCCCCACGCAGCCAGCGTCTCCTGACCCGACCCCGGCGCCGCCTCGCTCAGCCCCGGTGGCAGCGGTTTGAGCATGGCTTGGACGCGCGCCCCTCACCCCGCGTCTGCTTGCAGGGTGGACGTGGACGCGGAGGACCGCCCGGGGGACTACTCCTGCCTCTTCCTCCCGGAGCGGCTGGGCAGGGCCAGCATCAGCCTGCAGGGTGGGCCGCGGGCCAGGGGCGGGCGGGGGCGGGGCCTGGCGGGGCGGGGGCGGGCTCGTCCCTTCCGGGTGGGGAGCCTGGCACAGAGAGGGATGCCTCTGCCCCGCCCGCAGGGCCCCCCAATATTAAGGCCGTGAAGAAGTCGGAGCACGCCACCGAGGGGGAGACGGTCGTGCTGGCCTGCAAGTCGGACTCGTCCCCGCCGGTCACCAGCTGGGTGTGGTACAAGCTGAGCGAGTCCGGGGACCAGGTGAGGGGATGCCCGCGGACAGGGGCCGGGCCGGGCCCCCCGCCCGGTCCTACAGGGTCCGCCCGCCCGCCCGCAGGTCATCGCCAACGACTCCCAGGGCAGGTTCCTGGTGGTGGACTCGGGGACCAGGACAGAGCTGCGCATCTCTGACCTGGACCAGGAGGTGGACCCCGGCCAGTACGCCTGCAACGGCACGAGTGCGGCCGGCAGCGGCCGGGCCGTCATCTCTCTGCGCGTGCGCGACCGCTTCGCCGCCCTCTGGCCCTTCCTGGGCATCGTGGCCGAGGTCCTCGTGCTGGTCACCATCATCTTCATCTATGAGAAGCGGCGGAAGCCGGACGAGGTCCTGGACGGTGAGCTCGAGCCCGCGCTCCCGGCCTCATCCTGGGGTGGGGGCCCCAGACAGCTCTCAGGAGGTGCAAGTCCCAGGGCGGGGGCCGAGGGCGGGGGGACGGGCAGGACAGACTGCCGCGAGGTCCCGGTCCGGGGGCACTGCTGACGGTCTGCTTTTGTTTTGCACGCGGCTGTGTCTGACAGATGAGGACGCGGGCTCCGCTCCGCTGTAAGTCCTGGCCGTGCAGGGGGTGGGCGGGCGGGGGGTCCCCGGCGCGTGGTGGCACGGGGGATGGCTGTTTGTCCTCTGAGCACCGAGAGCCCCCCTCGTGACCCCAGGAAGAGCAGCGGGCACCACGTGAACGACAAAGACAAGAACGTGCGCCAGAGGAACGCCAGCTGAGCGGCGGTGAGCCGCGGGGGGGGCTCCTGCTCCGAGGGCGGTGGGCGGGCCGCGGGCGGGCGGGCCGGGCTCTGAGCGCCCCCTCCTTGCAGGCAGCCGAGGAGGAGTCCGCAGAGGCCGAGCCGCGTGCGTCGGGAGCCCCGTGTCCCCGTCCCCAGCTCCACGTCCACTTCTGAAAGGAAACGCGCCCGGCTCAGCCCACACGCTCCTGTTTGAAGAGCCAAACCCGAGTTTCCCGCGTGTAGAGTTCAGTTCCCAGAGTCTTATTTTCCCACGGCAGCATCTCGTGGCCCAGGGAGCCCGAGTGCCCAGCGAGGCCTCGTCCCCGCCCCCGCCCACCCCTCGTGTCCCCCTGTGTTTCCCTCCCGCTGGGCCGGGCGGAGGGCAGGCTGGCCTTCCCCAGCTCCGGCCCGTCCACCTCCCGAGGCTGCGGCCGGGCGGGCCGGCGTCCAGTCACTGTCCTTTGTAGAAGGTCACAGGTCGGGCAGTGCGAGCATCCTGCGGACTGAAGCCAGAGCTTTCGGTCACGTGGTCGGTGCTGTGACCGGGTCGGCTCTGACCCCCAGCTACCGGCCCCGCAGTGCCCCTCCTTGCCCCCTCACTGCAGACCCCCTCACTGCATGCCCCCCGGGGGGGGGGCCGTTCCCACGGTCCCCCTCCAGCTGGCCCAAGGCTTCTCTCCACACGTCCTGACTCACAATAAAGGCTGACCACCTCGTCCTCGCTTTGTCCTGTCTGCGCCAGGCCTGGGTCTCAGCGGGGGAGCTGGTGGGGCAGCTGGCGGGCGAAGCCCCTGAGGGAGGCTGGGTGCTGGGGGGCTGTTCCCAGGACGAAGGATGAAGAGGGGATTCCTGCAAGTGCCCCCAAGAAGGGCCTGGACGAGGCCCGGGCATCCCTGACGGGCCAGGCAGCCCCGCCCTCAGCCGTCCTCGCCCTGCTGTCCTGGACAGAAGGCTCCCCATGGCCGGGGTGGTCAGCGAGGGGCCGGGGCTTCATTCTGATGGAGCCGGGGAATGGTCCCGGAGTCTGTCAGGCCTGGGTGCGAGTGCGGGGGGGTGGGGGTGCCTGGAATCGGGGCCCGAGAGCCCCCAGGGCAGGGCCGCGTGGAGGAGGGAGGAGGGGGACAGACAGCCTGCAGGGGGGCACTCTGGGGCAGGAGGTCACGGGCAGCCTCGTCAGGCACGCCCTCACCAAAGCCCGGCACCCAGCAGGAACCATTTAGGCCTCCCACCTGGTACAGGTGGGGTAACTGAGTCCCAGAGAGGGGAACGGGCTTGTCCAGGGCGCCCCCTCTGTGAACTGCTGCTGGCGGGGTGGGAGGAGGTGGGTCTGGGGGGCGTGGGCAGCTCTGCCCCAGTGTCCAGAGCAGCCGGACGTCAGGTCATGAAGTCGGCTCTTTTCAACGTCGGCAAACAATCCAGCCTCACAACCCGCAGAAGCCGCAGATGCCCGGCCCCTGGACGCGGTGGACCAGGGCGCCCTGCTGGCTGACCAGACGCTGCAGCGGGGGCCCCGAGGCCCCAGCAGTCAGCTCCTGCGGGAGGAGGAGTTCTTTACAGGGCCCGGCGCCTGGTGTGTCCTGCACCCCACAGCCTGGGAGGAGCCAGGCCCTTCCCCAGCCGCCGCCAGAGGGCGCCACGCACACACCAGGGGGAGTGGGGGGGACTTGTGGCCACGGGCGCCCCTCCCCACAGAGGGGCCTGGGGGCACCCGCCTGGCCCTGCGAGCCCCCAGCTCCCTGAGCCCCGGGTCCCGGGCGCCCACCCCTCCCCTCCCCTGGCGGGAGGATGCACGTCCTGCTCCTTCACTCGGCCACACTGACAGCGCCGATGGTTCACCGGGGCTGAGAGAGAAACAGACTCCCCAGGAACACCGCCGGGCGCCCTGGCCCAGCTCTGCCCCTCCCCGATGGCGGCCTCGACATCGGAGGGCGTGTGTGTGGCCTTCCCCTGCTGGGGTCTGTGTCCCTGCAGGAGGCGGGCCCCCCATCTTGCTTCCTGCGCCCTGGACCCCCAGGACCCAGCGGCTTGGGGCTCGGGCAGTGTGAGCGGCTGCACTGGGCTCCTCGTCGGCAGCAGAGGGCCCTGGAGGTGGACAGCGGACGGCCGACCTGTGGTTGGTTCACCCGGGACCCTCCCCCCGAGGCACTCGGCTCTCGCGTGCGGCCCTCCAGCCCTGCACGTGGAGAATCAAGCTGACGACAAAAGTACGGCCACACGGCAGGCGGCTTCCTACATTCCTCAGCACTAGAATCCTTGTTCATCCCTCCATCCAGCACGCGTTAAATGGGCACCAGCAGTACAGGGCCCGTGCCACTGGGGAGTGTTCCAGGCGACAGCCCGCTGAACCCTGCCTCAGTTTCCCCAGGGGTGGGACGGAGGAGTCACAGGGTCCAGTGAGGTCATCTGGCAGGTGCCTGGGGTTCAGGAACCGGGGTCTCAGGTCCAGGCGGCCGAGGGCAGAGGGGCCCCGCTGGGGGCCATCGGAGGAGCAAGGGCGCCTTCCCGGGCCCACTTGGAAACGCCCCATCTGCTCCTCTGGGCTGCCGGACAGGGCTGCCCGTCCCCTCCCTGGGCACACGGCACTGGGCTGGGGCCCCGAGAGGCCAGGGCTGCAGTGAGGGCCCCGGGGGCCTCCCCGAGCCCAGCCCCGCCCCCACCCCGGCGCCCTAAGAACGCCTCCGCCTTACGTGGGGGCCTCCCCTGGAGGCAGAGGGCAGAGCTGAAACGGAGTGGGGCAGGGATGTGGGGGTGGTCACCCCCCCCTGCCCCCACCACGGGCCTGGGAGGGTGGGCTCGGCAGGGAAAGGAAAATCCAGGTGGATCCAGGTCAGAACTGCAGATACTGGGGAAACTGAGGCCCAGGGGACAGACGCTCTGCTGAAGGTCGCCCGGCTTCGGGGCCGGACACCAGGGCTCTGCCCTGCACAGTGGCGTTTGCGTGCCACGCCCCTTCCCAAGCCGGCGGTAAACGGGGGCCCCGTCCCGCCCCCCGCGGCGGATGGCATGTTCAGGATCTTCATGGCAGTGGGTCTTCTGGGCCCCTCGATGGTCCAGGCGGCCGAGAGCTGGCCTGGTCCTGCCTTCCTGGTCTGACACAATGCTCACCTGGAGGGTCCCCACCCTGCAGGCTCAGGGCTCTGCCAGGACCTGCCCGACTGAGGAGGAAACGGGGCTTCGGTGCCTCGGCTGGGGAGGCTGGGAGGTCGGGCCGGGCTTGCAGGCCCGTGTGGACAGGGTGGGAGGGTCAGTGCGGGAGGCCGTGCCTGGAGCCCAATGATGCTGAGGAAGAGTTGGGGGCAGGCCAGACGGTGGGAGGAATGGGGTGTCCTCCCAAAGGCCGTGGGGGGTGAAGAGCCGTTTTAGGCCGCAGACCATTGTGAACTGACTCAGTTTTAACCCATCCACATGGTCCAGGCCCACCTGCCGTCTCTGGGTGCCCTCCTCTCCCCCACCCACCCCTGGGTTCTCAGTATCCCTTCTTCTCGCACAAGCCGGGCACCAGCCTGCCTCAGGGCCTTTGCACGGGCTGTGCCACCTGCCGGACGCTCTTCTGGCAAATGTCCGCAGGACACCGTCCCTCCCCACTTTCAGGTCTTCATGTCTCCTCCTCCGAGAGGCCTCCGGACTTCACCCCTAGCACCTCTCTCGTCCACTTCCCTGGCTCTGAGTCGTGTAGCTCTTACCATCTTCTAACGGATGACGTACCACCTACTAAACGTCACAGGTGCCATGCTGGTCATCTGTCTGTCTGTCTGCTCTGCCCAGGCCCACCAGGCGGGGGCCCGCTAGGTTCACTTCTGAATCCCAGGCCCTGGGGAAGTGCTAGTAAGTCCTTGTTGGATGAACGACTGGCCTGGGTGAGGGGAGAGTGGGTGGGAGAGATGGGGCGCAGCCTGTGGGTGGGCAGGAGTCCTCAGGACCGGGGACTAGGCCTCGAGGCTCAGAGTGGGCTGGGACCCCGTGTCCCCGAGTCCTCTGCCCCGAGGTCCAGGCCAGTCCCTGGGGGAGGAGCTGCCAGGCGCGAGGGGTCCTAAGGCTGGGCCAAGGGTCCACCTCCCGCCCTCAGCCGCGAGTCCCGGGGCCCTGGCGGCGTGCCCGGAGCGACATCTTCCCGGGTGAGCATAAAAGGTCCCCCTTCAGCTGGAGCACACATCTGCCTGGGGCGGGCCCGGCCTGGTACAGACAGCGCTGCCGCCCAGCCTCTCGCCGCCGCGGGACAGACGGCGGCCCTGCGCCCATCTGGCTGCCAGTCTGGCCGAGGGCGGCATGGAGGTGGCCCTCTGGGAGGCCAGACCCGCCTGGTGGGGGCACTGAATCCCCAGGGCTGAGGGCAGCCTGTGTGGAGGGGTGGGAGGTGATCCCGCTCAGCCCCCATTGTCCAGATGGGCCCATCCCTCAGTTGTTATTGAGCACCTACTGTGTGCACGGCCTCTCCGCCCTCACGGCCCGACACCTGGCGGGTGGGGGACCCAGCACCACAGAATGGGAAGTGTTGCGGCGGCTGGAGGGTCCCAGGAGAGGGGTTCCTCCCACAGTCCTCAAGGCCCCTGCTCTCTCCTCTGTCTCCATCACCCTCCTCTAGTGACACCTCCCTGGGGAGGTGACCGGGGCTAGGGACAGAGTCTCCCCTGTCACCTGACACTGAGAATCACCCCAAGCTGGCTCCTGCCCAGAAACAGGGCCTGAGGGGTCTTCCCAGAGCTGGGGGCCGAGGGGCCAGCCAGCGCCCGAGCCCAAGGGACAGAGAAATGTGGCAGCAGGCTCTGGGTCCCCCTGTCACCCCAGGCCCCCACTGTTTGGGGGTGGGGGTCCCGGGCACCCTTGGGGGGCTCTTCCTGTCGGCCTCAGTTTCCCCATATGCAGGTGGGAAGGGTGGGCGACCCTGGGACGTGGAGACTCGCACTGACCCCGCTCCGCCCCTCCCCACACAGGGCTTTTGTCCAGGGCCTTCAAGGGACAGAGCCAGCACTCCGGCGGCCTCTAAAAACGCCCTTTTATTATGGAAATGCTCAAACCTATAGAAAAGAAGGAGGCCGGCGGGGGCGGCCCCGCGCCTCCAAGCCCGGCGTCAGCGCACCGCCCGCTGCGCCCTCCGGACCCAGGCGACGAGCGCGGGGACGGGCCCCTCGCCAAGGACGCGCGCAGGGGACGGGCCTGCTGACCTTGCGCGCGTCCTTTCGCTTCGCGGGCCTCAGTTTCCCCTCCCGGGGCGAGGCTTGCGCGGGTCTCCGAGGCCCGGGCCGCGTGACCTTGGGCCGTCCCCGGCCCGGCCTCAGTTTCCCGGGCGCGCGGGCGGGGCGGAACGGGCGCGCGGGCGGAGGCGGGGCTCCGGGGCTCCCTCCCGCCCCGCGTCAGGCCCCGCCCCGCGGCTCCGCCCTCGCGCCCCCCTCCCTCGGGCTCGGCCGGCGGCGGCGGCGGCGGCGGCTCCTCCGCACTGCCCGGCGCCGCCTCGCCATGGACGCGCGCGGGGGCGGCGGGCGGCCCGGGGAGAGCCCGGGCGCGACCCCCGCGCCGGGGCCGCCGCCGCCGCCCGCGCCCCCTCAGCCGCAGCCGCCGCCGCCGCCGCCTCCCGCGCCGCCCCCGGGCCCCGGGCCCGCGCCCCCCCAGCAGCCGCCCCGCGCCGAGCCGGCGCCCCCGGAGGCGGCGGACGAGGGCGGCCCGCGGGCCCGGCTCCGCAGCCGCGACAGCTCGTGCGGCCGGCCCGGCACCCCGGGCGCGGCCAGCACGGCCAAGGGCAGCCCGAACGGCGAGTGCGGGCGCGGCGAGCCGCAGTGCAGCCCCGCGGGGCCCGAGGGCCCGGCGCGGGGCCCCAAGGTGTCGTTCTCGTGCCGCGGGGGCGGGCGCGGCGCCGGGGCCGGCGGACGAGGCGGGCAGCGAGGAGGCGGGCCCGGCGGGGGGGCCGTGCGGCAGCCAGGCCAGCTTCATGCAGCGGCAGTTCGGCGCGCTCCTGCAGCCCGGCGTCAACAAGTTCTCGCTGCGGATGTTCGGCAGCCAGAAGGCCGTGGAGCGCGAGCAGGAGCGCGTGAAGTCGGCGGGGGCCTGGATCATCCACCCGTACAGCGACTTCAGGTGCGGACGCGCGCGGGGCCGTCCTTGGAGCGCCGGGGAGGGCGGGGCGGCGCGCCCCGCGGGTGACCTCGGGGCCCCCCGGTGACCTCGGGCGCGTCCGGGACCCGCCCCGGAGTGACCTGGGCGCTCGAGGCTCCGCCCTTGGAGGGGCGCCGGGAGGCGCGCGGGTTCCCGCTGTGACCCTGGCGCGCCCCAGCCCACGCACCTGACAGCCCCCGCGCGGGGTGGGCGCGCGTCACGGGCCGCAGCACCGGGGTCTGAGCGCGCAGGGGCGGAGAGGACGAATAGAGGGGAACGTGAGCGCCCGGAAGGAGGGAGGAGGCAAGAAAGGGCGCCCGGAGAGGCTGGCGGAGAAGGGGTTAAGCGGCCACTGCCCACTCCCAGGGTCGCCACCTGCGCCCCGCGCCGCAGCGAGGCGTGTCCCGGGTCCGCGGGCCTGGTCACCGCGTGAGGAGGGGCGCCGAGCGTGCTGAGGGCCCCGCGCTGTGTCCTCTCTGAGCTGCACCAGCCCTAGCGCCGGTGGTGTGCCCAGGTGTCGGTGGGGGTGTGGGTGGCGGTATGGATTAAGCCGGTGGATACGTGGAAGGGCGCAGAGCGAGGCCCGGCGCAGGTCACAGGCCGTGTATGTTTGTGGTTCTGGCTCCTGGGCGTGCGCTGTGTGACCTGCGAGTGTGGACGATGCGTGTCACTGCGGGCCGCGTGTGTGGTCACGAGCATGTAACTGCGGGGGGCTGGGGTCCTGGGGGTGTGTCGCTAGGGGTGTGTCTGCGGGGTGGGTCACTGGTGTGTGTTGGGAGAGATGGGGTGTATGTGCGTGTGTGTGCCCAGGTGAGTGTGCATCGGCGGGCAGTGGAGGTGAGCTGTGTATATGTGGGGTATGCGTGTGTCCCGAGAGTTGGGGTGCAGAGGGTCCAGTGGGACCCGCCCAGCTTCCCAGCCCGGCTCTCGGGGCCGCACGGTTTCAGCACCACGGACAGCCGCCACGTCTTCTCCGAGTCCCGGGGTCGCGTCTGCGCTGGCTGCTGGGTCCCCAGGCTGGCAAAGGGGGGCTGTGGGGCTTTCCTTTCCCTTGCCCTTCCCGAAGCCCCAGTGCTTGACCTCTAGGGAAACTGAGGCCCAGGGGCACACAGTTGGGGACAGAGGCTGAAAGTCCGGGAGTCCAACCCCTCGCCCTCAGACCTTACCTGGGAGGTGGCCTCTAGACAGCCTTGGCCCAAAAACCCCCAGTGGCTGGGGTTTTTGGAGAGGCCAGGGGTCAGGGAACCCCAGGGGGCACGGAGGGGGTGCATCTGATGGTCCCAACCTGAGTGGGGCTCAGCGTTCCCCCGTCGATGGTCCGGGCCCGGAGAGCTTGGGTCAGTGTCTCGGCCTGTGAGACGGGGATGGACTTGACTTCTAGGCCTCCGGCCTGCCTGGCCCCACTGTGAATGGAGGGCTCGTGCCAGCTGGCTGGGAAAGGACTTTGGTGACATGATGGGCAGGGGGAGGTGGCTGCAGAAAGTAGCCTTCCCCCCCCGTCCCTTCCAGCAAGTCTGCCTGCAGCGTCACCCCCCCCCAGGCGGTGGGAGGCCCTGGGCCTCTCTTGGCTGCAGACGGGCTTCTGAGGGGTGAGGGGTACCAGGAGGAGGCGTTGGGCCTCCCCATCTTGGGCCCCACTGAGCGGTCGCCCTGGGACCCTGGGCAGGCCATGCGGTCCGGCTGGGCAGATAAACTGTAAAGTGGAGGTGAGCGAGCGGGGGCAGGGGACGACTGTGCTGTGGCCGGGACTAGGGGACCCACAGTCAAATTTAAAAACTTAGGGTATCGCCAAGCTGGGGTGCAGCGAGGCCTGCACACCCCCTGTGTGTGGGGAACTGTGCCCCTTCCAGACCCTCCAGTCAACACGGGGAGACCCCATGCTCCCGACGAGAGCAACGCCTCCTGAGCCCTCCTGGGCCGGGTGCCGTCGGAGCTCCTACGGGTGTCAGTTAATTCTCACGTCAGGCAAGGGGGCACAGAGAGGTGGTCACCTGCCCACAGCCACACCGCTAGCCAGGGGCCGATCAGGGATTCACACCTGGGCAGCCCGGCCTCTGGCCGTGTCCTGTCCAGGCCAAGAAGAACGGGAGGAAATAGGCATTCTGGGGGTTGTTTGAGATGTCGGGGGCACCCGGGGGTGGGCTGTGTGTGTTCGTGTTTAAAAACCGATCCCGGGCCCTTTTGGGTCTGCGTCTCCACAACTGCCCCCTCTAGTCCCCACCGCTATCCCGTGTGTGCCCGTGTCTGCACACCGCACGCAATTGAAAAGGGAAGGGGGATGGAGAAGGAGCCCCCTAGCCCCCTGGTCCCACCCAGGGCCACCGTGGCTCCGCTGCCCTGAGCTGTGACTCTGTTGCCAGTGGAGCCCGCCCCGTGCGCCCTGGCCTGGCACCTGCCTGGCACGGAGAACGTGACGATTAATGTTTGGTGGACCAGAACAGCCCAGGCTGTGCCGCGCTCCGCCTGGGCCACTGGGAGCTTCCAGGGAGGAGGGGCATTTGCAGAGGCCCGGGAGGGAGGCTCTTGATGAGTGGACATGGTGGAAGAAGGTGTCCTGGGGGGCAGGGGACAGCTGAGCAACAGCCAGGAGGCAGGAGCGGGGCGTTGGGGCCGGCCGTGCCGTGGAGAATCTGCAGGTAGCCCTGTGCTGCGCTGGGCCTGGCCTCCAGTCCTCGCTGGGCCTCCCTGCCTTGGTTTCCCCAAATGTGGCAGTGTGAGGGGAAAGGGGTTGCATGCCAGTCTCCCTGGGCCTGGAATCTCACCCTCTTTCTGCTCCCCTCTTGGGGAGCAACAGCCTCCACACGGTTGGTCTCCAGCCTTGCCTGCCCTCACCCCCTTCTTCTGACCCTTGGCCTCCGGCTCCCAGGTCGCCTCCCAGGGCCCGCCCCGCCCTCCCCGCTCAGCACGCGCCCCACTCGCAGTGTCTGCACCGCCCGCCCGCTGTCCGTGCCCCCCTCAGCGGCGGCCTTTCTCCTTAGTGCTGCTCGGCTGCCTCCCGGCCCCGCCACGGGCTGAGGGTCTGTCGAGGTCCCCGTCCCGTCCGGGGCCGGGCCACACGGGGAGCCCAGGACGTACGTGGGAACCGGCCAAGGGGCACGCGGGGTCCCGGGCAGAGGCCGGTCAGCTCGTGGCTTCATTTCCCGGGCAGCTGTGGAGCAGCCCTGGGTCCCCCGAGGCTGTTTCTGCAGCTGCACAGTGGGTACCGTGGCCCACGGGAGAGCGGGTGCCCGCACGCAGGAGCCCGAGAGACGCCCCAGGAGCTCCCCCAGGGCGGGCGGTGGGGACGCGAGTTCAAGGGACAGAGGGGAGGGTTGGGTTCAGGAGGTTTGATTTTCCTTCTTTGCGCCCTGAGGTCCGTGCTTGAGTCGGAACAAACGTGAAAACAGGCGGTTGAAGGAAGGAGGGCAGCTGCGGGGCCCGTGTGGAGGGCCATGGCCACGGGCCATGGCCACAGGCCAGTGTGGAGGGCCACAGGCCACCACAGAGGGCCACGGGCCACAGCCACGGCCATGGGCCACGGCCACAGGCCAGCGTGGAGGGCCACAGGCCACCACAGAGGGCCACGGGCCACAGCCACGGCCACGGGCCACGGCCACAAGCCAGCGTGGAGGGCCACAGGCCACGGGCCATGACCACAGGCCAGCATTGAGGGCCACAGGCCACCATAGAGTGCCACGGGCCACAACTGCAGGCCAGCGTGGAGGGCCACGGGCCACGGCCACAGGCCACCATAGAGGGCCACGAGCCACAGCCACAGGCCATGACCACAGGCCAGCATTGAGGGCCACAGGCCACCATAGAGTGCCACAGGCCACAGCTGCAGGCCAGCGTGGAGGGCCACGGGCCACGGCCACAGGCCACCATAGAGGTCCACAGGCCACAGCCACGGGTCAGTGCCTCGAAGAGTTCCCGGGGCCTTGGCAGGGCCTTCTGCCCCTCCCCCCCAAAATAATATAAAAAATAAATAAGGTTAATTCCTGTTCCCTTCACCCCGACCGCCCCTGATTCTAGAGACCAGGCAGGCTGAAACATGGAATGTCTGAGACGTGTGAAGAGGGAAATCTCGGAGGTGCCTGGGGGCCCTAGAAAGGGATGGCCCCTGTGCAGCCCTGCCGGGACCCCCATTTCTGGTTCTGGGTTGTCGGCTCTTCCCGCCATCCCTTCCCATGTTGTCACTCGGTGACTGAGGCAGCCCTGGCGGGCGGGGTGGGGCCTGGGAGGGTCTGGGGTTTGTCCCTCAGGAGCTCCACCATATCCCCAGAGGGAGAGTGTGGACGTGTGGCCTTCATCCCGCTCTTGGGTCTGTAAGTGCCTCTGAGGTCTGACTAGAGTCTCTCCTGCTGCTGCTGACTTTGGGTCTGTGTTCCTGGATTGTCTCCGCTGGGAGGCTGGGCCTGAGGGCGGAGGGGTGAGCTGGTTGCTTTTCTGGCCCTCGGAGGGGTTTAGACAAAGCCGGGACCAGCGGGTGCTGACCTGCATCTTGTCACATCCGCTGGGGCACCGAGGTCTGGGGTGGCAGAGGGGGCTGGCTGGAAGAACCTGTCGGGACGGGAAGCCCCGTCCCCGCCCCAGATGGCCCGGCGGATCAGTGGGAGATGGGGGGGGGGGGGGGACTCTGCAAATCCGTGCATCAGCTCTCTGGAATAAACCTGCGTTATCCAGGGGGCCGGAGGCGAGGGTTTCCTGGCTCCGAGCCCAGCACGAGTCCGAGCAGGGGCCGTGGACAAACGCATTTCCCAGGTGGGAGGACTGAGGCCCAGGCCCTCTGGCTGGGGGAAGGGAGCTCCGTGGTCGGGGTGAAGGGGTCGGGCGGGTGGCTGAGGCCTCCCTCTCCAGGGGCTTCCTGCCAGAATCGGGAATTTCTGGTCCCTGAATTTCCTGCTTGAAGAGCTTCACATCCCCCAGCGCCCGGCATGGCCCTGGGGTCCAGGGGTTGCTCTGGGGGCCCTTCCTCGGGCGCCCACTTGCTCAGGCCAGACCCCACCTCACGTCCCCCATCAGCAAACCCACCCCAAGTCCAGCCCGCGGAGGCTGCCCCGTCTCCCACGTGGACGCTGCCCTCCGCCCGCTTCCTGGCCCCCCCGGCGGCCAGCTGGGCTTCTCAACGTGCACATCTGTCTGTCCTTCTCTCTCGCTTAACACCTTCCCCGCCGTGGCCCCCGAGGCCCCACAGAGCCTGCTCCCTCACCTCCGTTCACCCCCGGTGCCCCAGCCCCGGCCCCCGCTGGCCTTGGAAGGGGATGCCCCCCTGCAGCCACGGAACCTTTGCACCCGAAGTCCGCCAGGCGGCTCCTTCTCCATCTTCCACCCAATGCCGCCTCCTCCGAGGAGCCCTCCGTGCCCACCCTGGCTAAAGGGGCCCCTCTGACGCATCCCGTCCGTTTATCTGTCTGTGTGGGACGCCCGTCTCCCCCACCGGGCTGGGACCCCCAGGGAGGGCCGGTTCTGTCTGGTCACTGTGTGTCCCCCGGGCCCGGCATACAGTCGGCGCCACAGTCTGCCCCGTCGTGGGATCCCCTGGGAATCTGGCCTCTTCCCCCGATAGAGTGTCCCTTTCATAATCTCTGACACCTGCCTCGGATCCGTGACTCACATCTGAGGGCTCAGGCCCCTAATCCTCGGTCCCCTGCTGGCCCTTAATCGCCGAGCCCGGTCCCTAATCCCCTCGGATTTGCCGGATCTGTAATTCCCGCGCTGCCGCCGCCGGGTTCTTGGTTCTGGTTCTCGGGTCCTGCAGGGGGGAGCTGTGTCCCCGACCAGCGGCCATGGGACCTGGGCTGAGCTCCCAGGACGTCCCTGCAGGGGGGACCGGGGGCAAAGACCCCCTGGCCCTTGTCTGGCCCCTGCCCTGCATGGTCCTGGCAGGACAGGGCACTTGTCACCCCAGGAGATCACAGCCCGTGGGGTGAGTGGGCTCCAGGCTGTCCCTCATCCACGGGGCACCAGAGCTGAGAAGCCCAGGCCTGGGGCCGGGGTCACTGCCACTGGGCCCTCGGCTCCCTGAGACCCTGACTCGTCCCTGCGCCTCTGGGGGCCGAGCTTCTTTCTGTGAACAAGATGTGAAATGGCCCGTCCGGCAGGACGGACACACAGGGATCTGGGTGTTTCCGCAGATGCAGGGCCCCGTCGGGCTGCCCTGTTATTCGTTAGGAAGATTTTAAACTATGGGATTTAATTGTGGTCATTGATGTTCTTCCTGGAAATCCCCCGCGACAGCCGAGCTGGCTGGTCCCTGGTCCCAGCTGGGGTGTGACGAGGAGGACCCTGGGTGGCCGAGGGCTGACTGTGCACCAGGCGCCCGCTGGCTGCCTGACCATGTCCCCGTGGTCCCTGGGTCCCCCTGGTCCCTGGAGGGCTGCTCTGTCCCCCAGCTGGATCCTCTGCCCCAGGCCTCAGTTTCCCCTCGGTAGGTGGGAGGCCCCTCTTCCCCCTCCTGCCCCCTTCCGGGGGGACCAGGCTGGTGGAGAGACAAGGTCGGGGCCCCAGGCCGGGTGGGGCCTCCCCGTTGGAGCAGGCGGGGTGCCCTGGGGGTGGCGCTCGGCCTCCTGCCCCTCAGCCCCTCCCCAGTCGCCTGCCCTCTGCTCCGACCGCTCATGAGCCCAGGGGGTGCCACCCAGCCTGGAAGACAGTCTGGGCGTGAGGCCTGGGTCTCAATTCTCTGCCCCCCGCTCCTTGGCTGGGCCACCTCTGGTCTGTCAGCCAGCAAGTGTGGTGCCTGCCCCCACCCCCACCCCCGCCCACCTCAAGAATAAAAGGAGAGACTGTCTGGGGAGAGTCACCTGTCAAGGATGCCCTCGTGCTCTATGACCATTTAGGTTGTTTCTAGGCCTCCTGGTGGTTTCTAGACACCTCCCTGGTGATTTCTAGGCCCCTGGGTGGTTTCTAGGCTGCCTGGTGGTTTCTGGCCACCTCCCCCTGTGGTTTTTAGGGCACCCCCCCTTGGTTTCTCAGCCCCCCATGGTTTCTAGGCACCCCGGTGGTTTCTCGGCCCCGTGGTGGTTTCTAGGCCCCCCAGTGGTTTCTAGCCACCTCCCCCTGTGTTTTTTTTTTTTTAACATCTTTTTTTTTTTGTGAGGAAGATCAGCCCTGAGCTAACATCCGTGCTAATCCTCCTCTTTTTGCTGAGGAAGACTGGCCCTGAGCTAACATCTATTGCCAATCCTCCTCCTTTTTTCCACAAAGCCCCAGTAGATAGTTGTACGTCATAGCTGCACATCCTTCTAGTTGCTGTATGTGGGACGTGGCCTCAGCGTGGCCGGAGAAGCGGTGCGTTGGTGCACGCCGGGGATCCGAACCCGGGCCGCCAGCAGCAGAGCGCGCGCACTCAACCGCTAAGCCACAGGGCCGGCCCTCCCCCTGTGGTTTTTAGGCCCCTCCCTTTGGTTTCTCGGCCCCCTGGTGATTTCTAGGCCCCTTGGCCTCAGTTGCTCCTTCCTGCTTGCTTTGTGTGCCATGAAGTGTGTACGGGGGGTCAGGTCTCAGTCCAGAGAGGACTTGGGTGGGATCAGTTCTACGGAGGATGCTCTGGGGGTGGGGGATGTGGAGCAGGGGCAGCAGGCAGGTCGGGCCCCCAATCCTGTTGGGTGCTGGGCCCTGGGGATCTTGAGGATGAGCAGATGCCCCAAATCTGGAGTCTGAGCCCCCACCTTGCCCAGATTCAGGCAAAGGAGGGTCTCGATTTTCGAGCGGTCATTCGATTTTGCCCTTCACACGCACCCCCAGATCCTGTCGGCCCTTTTAGCTCTCAAGGTCTTCACCTCCACCCCAGGCGGGTTTGTGCAGCTCCCTTCCCCTCGTGGCGGAGGCCCCGAGTCCGCTCAGAGAAGGCTCCACCACGTGTGGCAGGACCGTGCCCAGGAGGACCCTCCAAGGCTGCCACTCCCTGGCCTTCTCCCGGTGGACAGAAGAAGAGCCTGAGGTTCCCAGGGGCTGGAGGGACTCGCCCAAGGTCACACCAGCCAGCGGGCAGAGAAAGCTGGGTGACAGCCCAGTCTGGCTGCCGCCTCCATGGTGTCAGACGCTGGGTCCCTTCCAGACTCTGGCTGTCGCAGACCGAGCTGCTGTGAACATCTTGGTACAAATCACTTTGTAATTTTTTCCCTCTTCCTCTTGGACAGCTTCCTTGGGATCAGTTCCCCCAAGTGGAACGGCCGGGTCACCCAGCAGGCGTGGTGTTAGTAGCTCTTCCCTCGCAGGGCCGTCCAGAAGGGAGCCAATGACAGCGGCTCCCGAAATAGGGAGCTGACTGTGCCAGCCCTGGGGCTTACTGCTTTTTATTTATTTGTGCTAATTCGGGCAAGTCCCTCCAACCCCTCGGAACCTCAGTCTCTTCTTCTATCCATCTGAGAGGAGGGGCCCGGGGAGTGGCAGCCTTTGAGGGTCACTCTGGGCCGCATGGGCCCACATGTGATGAGCCTTCTCTAAGTGGAGTGGGGACTCCGGCCATGACGAGGCGGGAGCTGGGCCTACAGGAGGACGAAGACCTCGAGAGCACTAAACCAGCTGACGTGATCTGGGGTGGGTGTCTCTCCCTGCGAAGTTAGGGGCAAAATCAAGTAAATGACTCTGTTCGGAGTTCAGGACCCTCCTTTGCCTGAATCCAGATGGGGCGTGTGGGCTCAGATCCTCGGGTTTTTTTTTTTTTTTTTTTTTGTAGTGTTAACATATATATAACATAAAATTTGGTGTTTAGCCATTTAAAAGTGCACAGTTGAGTGACATTAAGTACAGTCATGTTGTTGTGCAGCCATCATCCCATCCATTTCCAGAACTTTCTCACCTTCCCAAACGGAAACTCCCATCCCCTGACAACCATGAACCCACGTTCTGTCTGTGGCTGTGCCTGTTCTGAACATTTCACATCAATGGACTCACACACCGTGTGTCCTTCTGTGTCTGGTTCTCTCACTGAGCGTCGTGTGTTCAGGGTCCATCTATGGTGTGGCTGTGTCAGGGCCTCACTCCTCTTCGTGGCTGCATCATATTCCACTGTGTGGGTGGACACGTTGTGTGGATCTGTTCACCCACTGAGGGACCTTCGGGTGTGTCCACCGTGTGGCATCGATGAGTCACACCGGAACTGCTGGTGAGATGGTGATTCTGTTTAACTTTTTGAGGAACCGACAGACAGTTTTCCCTCGGAGTGGGTTTGATTTGCGTTTTCTCGATTGCTATGGGGCCAGGCATTGGTCCACGTGGGCTTTTGCTGCGTCTGTGTGTCCTCGTGGGAACATGCCTTATTCAGAACACTGTGCCCGCCATCAGTAGATATTCTTTGAGTGGCCGGGCCTTTCTCTGAGAGCGCTTCCCAGGGGGAATTTTGGAGTCGACCTCGGGGACTCTATCGTCCTGGTGTATCTGGGAGTGGACCCGACCGGTCACCACTTTTTCAGGCGTATTTATCACGTTACACGTCCGAGCGGCCGCAAGTCCTGTCGCTCAGGTTCCCCCACCCACTCCGCCCTCCGCTCCGGCGCGCCCAACCCTGGCCTCTTCCTCCCTGCTGGACAGGCGCCCCCTCCTCCTCCTGTCTCGGCCCCCAGGATTGCCTCCTGAAGTGGAAGCCAGCCGGCGCCCCGCCTCTCAGCCTTCCAGGGCCCCACGTGGAAGCCCAGCGGCTTGGGAGCGCGTTGGAGCCCTGCAGCCCCAGACATCGGGCGGCGCAAGTCCAGCTCCCACCCTGCCCTCTCTGGCCCCAACGTCCCCACCATGCCTGCCACCCAGCAGGCCCGACACTCCTTGCTCCAGACCCCCCACTCCCGCCGCCCCAGCTTCTCTCTGCCGTCTCCTTTCTCCTTTCTCGTCCCTAATGTTTTCTGGATGCCAACCTTGTGCCAGGGCTGGGCCAGCGGGAGGGACCCGGGCTGGGGGCGCCCAGTGGACAGTGGGGTGAGTTGGGTGCAGTCTGGGGGGTGGGAGGGCTTCCTGGAGGCGAGGTCCACACTGGCCATGACGCAGGCCGAAGTCTGGGCTTTGCAGGAGGAGGTGAGATGGGGGCTGGTCCTGGAAGGCACACGTCCTGGGGGGAGGGGGGGACGGCAGGGACCAAGGCTGGGAGGTGTGACAGACGGCCGCCTTGCCGCAGGTTCTACTGGGACTTCACCATGCTCCTCTTCATGGTGGGCAACCTCATCATAATCCCAGTGGGCATCACCTTCTTCAAGGATGAGACCACGGCGCCGTGGATCGTGTTCAACGTGGTCTCGGACACGTTCTTCCTCATGGATCTGGTGCTGAACTTCCGCACGGGCATCGTGATCGAGGACAACACGGAGATCATCCTGGACCCTGAGAAGATCAAGAGGAAGTACCTGCGCACGTGGTTCGTCGTGGACTTCGTGTCCTCCATCCCCGTGGACTACATCTTCCTCATCGTGGAGAAGGGCATCGACTCCGAGGTCTACAAGACGGCGCGCGCCCTGCGCATCGTGCGCTTCACCAAGATCCTCAGCCTGCTGCGCCTCCTGCGCCTGTCGCGCCTCATCCGCTACATCCACCAGTGGGAGGAGGTGACGGCGGGGCGGGCCGTGGGGCGGGACGGGGCCCCGGGTGCGGGTGCGGGGCGCGGATGGGGGCGGGACGGGGCCCCGGGTGCGGGTGCGGGGCGCGGATGGGGGCGGGGCGGGGCCCCGGGTGCGGGTGCGGGGCGCGGATGGGGGCGGGACGGGGCCCCGGGTGCGGGTGCGGGGCGCGGATGGGGGCGGGGCGGGGCCCCGGGTGCAGGGGCGGGGCCGTGGATGGGGGCGGGGCGGGCCGTGGGGCAGGGCGCGGATGGGGGCGGGGCGGGCCGTGGGGCGGGGCGGGGCCCCGGGTGCAGGGGCGGGGCCGTGGATGTGGGGGCGGGGCCGCGTGCCCGGGGACCCGGGCCAGGGATGCACAGGCGGGGCTGTGATGGACGTGGGTCCATGAGAGGGGGCGGGGCCATAGATGCAGGGACGTGTCGGTGGATGTGGGGGCGGGGCGGGCCGTGGGATGGGGAGGGTCCACGGGTGCAGGGGCGGGGCAGTGGATGCGGGGGCGGGGCCGCGTGCCCGGGGGTCGGGCCAGGGATGCAGGGGCGGGGCTGTGATGGGCGCAAGGGGCCGTGAGAGGAGGCGGGGCCATAGATACAGGGGCGTGGCCTTGGATGTGGGAGTGGGGCCATGATGGAGGCTCTGGGCGGGGCTATGAGGGTCTAGGGGCCGGTGGAGAGAAGACAGGCCCGGTTACAGGCCCAGGAGCGTGGTCATCAGCAGGTCACAGGGGGCCCTACGGGGCGGGGTCTCAGGGTGGGGTCACCAAGAGCGCAGCGCGGACCCTCGACACATCCGGGCCCCTTCCTTTCATCCTGCCCTTGAGAGGAGGAATCCACAGCCCCATTGGCAATGGGGAAACTGAGGCTCAGGGAAGTGAAGTTATCTCCTCTCCCCCAAGTCGGGACCCGCTTCCTGCCACCCGTGACGATCCTGCGGGGCCAGTTTCTAGTGTGGGACAAGGCTCCGGGGGAAGGGGCGGGGACAGGGTGGTCCCAGGAGAGGGGGTGGGCGCCCGGGGCGGCGGGCTGTGCAGGGGCCGAGCGCGCCTCCGACGGTCCATTAGGGAGAGGCAGCGGGGCCTCCGGGAGCGGGGCGCACGGGCTGCGTGGGAGGCGCGGCACGATGGAGGCGCCCCTCGGAGTGGTCAGGGGCTTCTTCCTCCCACTGTCGGGCGGTGGGGGTGGTCTGCGGGACCCTCACGCCCGCCTCCGCCCCCAGATCTTCCACATGACCTACGACCTGGCGAGCGCAGTGATGCGCATCTGCAACCTTATCAGCATGATGTTGCTGCTGTGCCACTGGGACGGCTGCCTGCAGTTCCTGGTGCCCATGCTGCAGGACTTCCCGCGCAACTGCTGGGTGTCCATCAACGGCATGGTGGTGAGCCCCCCGCCAGCTGTCATCGCCACATGGACGGGGAACTGAGGCCCGGCGGCGTGCCAGGGCTCAGAACCCAGCGCTGCTGCTGGAGCACACCATGCCTGAAACCCACACCCCTCCGCCCCCCGTTAGGGCCCCTCTGGGCTCCTGTCCCCACTTTCAGCCTTTCAGACCCCAGACTATTGAGACGCAGCACCTTGACCGTGACAACTGTGTCACCAGAGATAACATGGTGTGCTTACTGGTTTTCCCAAGTGATTTCACTTTTTTATTTACATACATTCTTTTAAAAGACCATTTTACGTCGTGACCTCCCATGGGAAGGTGCATAATGGGCCTTAAATAAAATCCATGAAGGGCACCCAGCACCTGTTACAAAGGGCGAGTTTTGGGTGTGGGCAGGTGTTAAAGTTGGGTTGGCACCATGGCGAGCCTTTCTCCTGGCCGCCCCTGGGCGCGTACGGGGTGGGGGGTGGGCGCTGGTGGGTGAGGAGCGGCAGAGGGCGCCCACCCGGCGCCTGGCACAGCTGCGTGCTGAGGCAGCTCATTGTCTGGTGGACACCCGGGCCTGCTGTCCTGTTTCCTGAATGGGCCCCGCTGCCCCCTCCCTCAGCCGGGTCAGCTGAGGACGGGCAGGGGGGCCTCCTGGCCCTGCCTGAGGCCTCCACCCTCCCTGCTCCTCTGACCAGATTCCTGTGTCCCCAGCTGACCGTTCCTGGGGTCCCTGGAACTTTCACATCCTCTCGGCCTCACAGACACTCTGATCAGAGGCTGCAAGGGGGTGGGGGCTCCTGAGCCCCCAGGGCCACACTCTGGCCCCTCTGAGCCTCAGTTTCCCCAGGAGCGAAGTGGGGAGGCAGCTTCAGACCAACTCCTGCCGCTCATGTGCTGTGACCCGCGTGCACATCAGGTCACCTGCCTGGGTCTCACTTTCTCTTGGTTCCCTTTGGACACAGGGAGCTCACCCCCTGGGGTGCCTGGGGAGGATGGGCAGGTGGGGTGCTTGGGGTCGAGGGGCTCCCGGGGCGTGAGCGCCCACCCACCCGCCCCCCCTGGCCTTGCAGAACCACTCGTGGAGCGAGCTCTACTCCTTCGCGCTCTTCAAGGCGATGAGCCACATGCTCTGCATCGGGTACGGGCGCCAGGCGCCCGAGAGCATGACGGACATCTGGCTGACGATGCTCAGCATGATCGTGGGCGCCACCTGCTACGCCATGTTCATCGGCCACGCCACCGCCCTTATCCAGTCGCTGGACTCCTCGCGGCGCCAGTACCAGGAGAAGGTCTGCTGGGGGCGGCCCTGCCCGGGTCTGGAGGGGAGGGGGCCCTGCCTGGGGTCTGCGGGGGGAGGGGGCCCTGCCCGGCTCTGGGGGGGAGGGGGCCCTGCCTGGGGTTTGCGGAGGAGGCGCACCCTGGGGGTCTAGGGATCTGTGTGCGCCCGCCACACCATCCTCCCAGCTCCACGTGGTGGGCTCGGGATGGGGCCGGAGGGCAGTGGGGGGCCATGGGGACCTGGGTGGTCTGTGGCTCTGACCAGGAGGCATGGACGCCCCTCAGCAGAGGGAGCAGCTCCCAGAGATGGTGAGAAAGCCCAGGCCCTTCAGGAGGAGGGACATGGATCCTGGAGGGGACGTGGCTGGAGAGATGGAGGGGATACAGGCCGAGGAGGGGACGGGAGCGAGGTGGGGTCTGAATGGGGCAGGGCCAGTCCAGGGGGAGTCAGGGAGCTCCCTGGGCTGGGGGTCCTCTCTGGGAGGTGGGGCTCTTGCGGGGTCTCTGGGCCGGCTCGGGAGGGGTTGGGGTGGGGAAGGACGGAGCAGGGTCCCTCGATGACATGCCGGGTGGCCGGGCCCCTGGGGGGTCTCCAGGGGGGCAAGGATGCCTGGCCACTGGGCCTGTCCTCCAGGTGGGGGGAACCTCCACGGGGCTAGTCCAGGGCCGGGGGTCTGGGAAGGGTCAAGGGACAGCGGGCATTGGGTCCAGCCTCGCTCTCCACTCAGTGCCTCAGTTTCTCCCCTAAGGCCCAGGGTGAGCTCGGGCTCCCCTGCCAGACGCTGCCCCAGGCGTCCCTCTGGGCAGCTGCGAGCCCCCCTGCGGTGCCGGCCGGGTCGGCCGGGTCAGCTGGGCCGGGCGCCAGGCGCCCCGGCTGTCCGGAAGCCGCGGGCCTCGCACCCAAACAGAAGCTGGTGCCGCCACCCGCCCGCCGTCACGGGTTCCGCTGAGCTCAGGGCAGCTGCGGCGGGCAGGGCGGGGCGGAAGCCGGGCCGGGGCGCCCCCGGGGGCGCTGTCCCAGGGACGGCAGGGCCTGGCACCCCCGCCTGTGCCCACAGCCCTGCTCGGAGGGGCTGAGCCAGTGGCTTCTAGAAGGGTCATCGGGAGGGGTCCTCCGGGACGGGGCCCAGCATCTCTGGGGGCCTGGTCCAGCCTGGGGTCAAGGGGCGGGGTTGCAAAACCCAGGAGCCGGGAATGATGGTTCTTCTAAGCACGTCCGAGGCCGCGCGGGGTGGACTCCCGCTAAGGGTTGCGCTGACCCCCCCGTGCCCCCCGTTACAGTACAAACAAGTGGAGCAGTACATGTCCTTCCACAAGCTGCCCGCCGACTTCCGCCAGAAGATCCACGACTACTACGAGCACCGCTACCAGGGCAAGATGTTCGATGAGGAGAACATCCTGGGCGAGCTGAGCGGGCCCCTGCGGGAGGTGAGCGGGGGCGGCCCACGCGGGGACTCGGCCCTGGAGGCGGGCCCGCCGCAGCAGGAGGGACTCGAGCTAGACTTGTGTGCACACCCTGAGCCTCTCGATGCGCCGCCCCAGGCCTGGTCCCCAGGCCGCCGCTCCCCCCTCAGCCCCGTCAGTGCTGGACAGAGGAGGGAGGGCAGGCCGGGGGAGGCCGGGCAGGGTTCCTGGGGCTGCCGGAGTAAGCCCCCATGAGCCGGGGCTTCAGACAACGGAAATCGCCCCCGTCACGTTCTGGAGGCCGGAGGCCCGGGACCGAGCTGTCGTCAGGCTCTGGAGGCTCCAGGGGAGGGTCCTTCCTGCCTCTCCCAGCGTCCAGCATAGCCGGCCGTCCCCGGTGCCCCTTGGCTTGTGGATGCCTCCCCTTGGTCTCTGCCTCCGTGGTCACGTGGCCGTCCGCCGTGTGTCTGTGTCCCTCCTCTTAGACGGACACCAGTCTTTGGACGCAGGGCTGCCCTGCTCCAGGTTGGTCTCATCTCATCTAGTTGTATCCGCAAAGGCCCTATTTCCAGGTCCTGTTCCCAGGGGTCAGGACTTCAACATTTCTTTAGGGGACACGATTCAACCCATGACACTCACTGAGTAGTTATAGAGTGCCGACTGTGTGCCCTGTTCTCAGGGAGTGAGGCTGTGACCACAGTGGTGCCAGAGGGAGAAGCTCTAGGAGGGACGGGAGCGGGGAGGGGGCTGTGGGGTGAGCCTGCAGTGTCCTGGGGGGGGCACAGGCCCCGAGGAGGGAGAGAAGACGTGCGTGAGGTGGGGGAGAGGGGGCTGATGGGCCTCTGCTCGGGGCCTGGGGTCTGCGGGGGCACTGGGGCTTCTGGGGGGGGCATTCACACCATTGCCTCCCAGAGGGCAGGCGCCGTGGTGTACGCCACTGTGTTTCCTTGTATTTGATAATTATTTTCATTCATTCGTTTATACACAGACCACAAAGTGCACAAAACTCACTCAATTCTCTGCATACGGGTTTGCATATTCAGAGGTGTGCCGCCATCACCACCGTCTGATCCCACAACACGCCCGTCCCCCCAAAAGGACACCGTGCCCGTGGGCCGTCACTTTGTTTGTGATCATCACTTAACAGTTCACACGGTTCTGACTTCGAATTTACAAAACCACACGTGTTCAGAAGTTTCCAGCTGCTATCCCAGCTGTATCTTGTTTCTTTTTCTGTTTTTTTTTTTTTTTGCTGAGGAAAATTGTCCCTGAGCTAACGTCTGTGCTCATTCTCCTCTATCTTATATGTGGGACGCCGCCACAGCATGGCCTGACGAGCGGTGCGTAGGTCCGCACCCAGGATTCGAACCTTTGAACCCCGGGCGGCCGAAGTGGAGCGCGTGCTCTTAACCACTGCACCACCCGGCCGGCCCCTCGTTTCCTTTTTAATACAAAACCAAGGCTTGCGGGTGTCTGGGGCGCACTCGCTCTGCTCCCTTCCTGGGATGCGAACTCCAGACGCCAGGCTGCAGGGACAGTCCCGCAATGCGAGGTGGGGGGCGCCAGGGGCATCTCACTCTGAGGGGGGCTGAGCCTTCACTGTGAACAGGGCAGTTTTGTTTGCGTTTCTCTTTCTGCCCCTAACTTCTGCTTGGTTTTCTGCAGGATTTTGGGTCTTTTCATTGTTTTTAGAAATTCTTTATATATGGAGGACCTCAACTCCTTGTGATACAGATTTCTATCCCGATGGCCATGTGCCTTTTAACTTTGCTTGTTTTGTGGCCACAGAGGATTTTTATGCTGTGTACAACACGTGCTCCATGTATGCTTGCTCTACACAGTAGGTGCTGAATGTATGCTTCCTGTACAGAGTAGGTGTTCAATACCTTCTTTCCATAGACAGTGGACATTTAATACATACTTGCTGTACAGCGGGGGCCCCAATACCTGCTTGCTGTATACAGCAGGTGCACAATACATGCACGATGCCCCCCCAGGTTATGAGGGCCTTCATCCACGTTTTCTCCTCACCCCGGATGGCGACGTGAGGACGGGGTTCGAGCTCATCTCCTGCGGGGGGCGGACGCGTCTGGCTTTGCCCCGTGACGGGGCCCCTTGTACTTTAGACTCCAGCCCGCTGTGCACGGGTCTATTTCTGGGCTTCGCCTCGCCCCTGGCCTGTGTGCTCGAGGGCGCCGAGCCCCCGCGGCCCGAATCAGAGGCCCCGTGCGTTTTCATGTCTGGGAGGCCGGCCCCTCCCGGCTCTCCTCCCTCGCGGCTTCCTGCTCTTTGAGCTCTGACTTTGGCTGTTTGCTATTTTTGCTCGTTTGCTCTGTAGGGACCAGACTGGCCCCGTCGTTACACAGCAGACCTGCTGGCACCTCAGTGGGGTTGTGTCCAGTCGTGAGTGGACGGGGAGGGTGGACGCCTCTCGTCCTCGTGACGGGGTGCGTTCTGTCTGCGGGCACCGCGTGTTCCAGTCTCCTCCTGTGCCTTTCTGGAGCGTTTCTGAGTTTTCTCCATACGAGTTGGGACGTTTCTTGTAACATGCACGCCACGCCTTTTTACGTAGCTCTCTACGCCGTGTGAGTGGGGCCTTCGCATCCGTTCCACCTTCTACTGATGGGCTTTTTTGTATGTACGAAAGGTCTTGATTTCCTCCTTGAGGTCAGCTTTCCTTCTGATTCAAATGTATCTTATACGGGCCGGCCCGGTGGTGCAGGGGGTACGTGCGCGTGCTCCACTTCGGTGGCCCGGGGTTTGCAGGTTCAGATCCCGGCGTGGACCGACCCACTGCTCATCAAGCCATGCTGTGGCGGTGTCCTGGCGGCATCCCATATAAAGTGGAGGAAGATGGGCACAGATGTTAGCTCAGAGCCAGTCTTCCTCAGCAGAAAGAGAAGGATTGGCATCAACTGTTAGCTCAGGGCCGATCTTCCTCACCAAAAAAAAAAAAAAAAAAGGTATCCTACAGCAAAGTGCCCACGTCACAGGGCCCTTGACAATGTCCCACAAAGTGGAGTCCTCACGTAACCACCCCCCAGACCAAACACGGCACGTCTCCACCCCCAAGAGCCTCTTTGCCAAGGGCGCCCGTCACCCCGACGTCCCCCACCACTGGTTTGTTTTGAGGTTCTTGTTTTTTATGTTGATTTTTCTTATTATTTGCTATTTTGACTCATTATTCCAGTTTTCCATTGATTCTTTCTTGGGTTTCTAGGTAGTGACGTTAGCAGAGACAGCTTTTTGGGTTTCCAGGTAGTGATATGAGCAGAGACAGTTTTACTTTTTCCGTCCCCTTTCTTGCGTCTGGATGGCCTTTTCTCGTCTGATTGCGTTGGCCAGCGTCGCCAGTCCAGTTACGTGTACAGAACTGGTGCACGTCTGTTCTCGCTCCCGCCTCTGGTGGCAAGACCTGCAGTGTCTGCCCGTTAAGTGAGAGGCTGGCTCTCAGGCTCCAGTGCTGAACGCCTTTCACGGACGAAGAAACTGGGGGTCTGAGGGGTGCCACGGTCCCCAAGGGAGGGTGAGACGGAGGCGGGAGGGGGCGCGTGCGCTGGCGTCACCCTGCCTCCCGCCCCCACAGGAGATCGTCAACTTCAACTGCCGGAAGCTGGTGGCCTCGATGCCGCTGTTTGCCAACGCCGACCCCAACTTCGTCACGGCCATGCTGACCAAGCTTAAATTCGAGGTCTTCCAGCCGGGCGACTACATCATCCGCGAGGGCACCGTGGGGAAGAAGATGTACTTCATCCAGCACGGCGTGGTCAGCGTGCTCACCAAGGGCAACAAGGAGATGAAGCTGTCCGACGGCTCCTACTTCGGGGGTGAGCTTCTGCAGGGCCCTGGGATGGGGGGGTGGGCCCCGGGCGCAGCGTGGGCCGGGGGTGGCCGCGTGTCACTGGCCGCTGAGCGCACCCCCGGCCGCACGCAGAGATCTGCCTGCTGACGCGGGGCCGGCGCACGGCCAGCGTGCGGGCTGACACCTACTGCCGCCTGTACTCGCTGAGCGTGGACCACTTCAACGAGGTCCTGGAGGAGTACCCCATGATGCGGCGGGCCTTCGAGACCGTGGCCATCGACCGCCTGGACCGCATCGGTGAGTGGCAAGTGAGGGGCCAGGGCTGGGGCGGGAGTGGCGTGGCCGAGCTGACCCTCTGGTCCCCAGGCCGAGGCCCTGACGTGCTTTCTCCCCTGGCCCAACGCAGCCACAGTTTCCCAGGAAGTGTGGGTGCCCCCAGTTGTCAGAACTTTCACTCTCTCTGCAAATGTCTGCTGAGCACCTAGTGTGCCAGGAGGTATAGACGGTGGGCCCAGGGGCTGGCTCGGGGCCGCCCTCAGGAGGCTTCTGTCCTAGAGGAGGGATGGGGGGGACCTTTGTGGTGCCCAGTGGAGGCCAGGAGGAGGTGTGGCTGGGCAGAAAGGGAGAGGCGTGTTCTAGGAGTGGACACAGTGTGTGCAAAGGCCCTGAGGTAGGAGAGAGGCCAGGGTGGCTAGGGAGGCAGGAGAGGCCTCGTGGGCCGTGGGGAGGAGTTTGGACTGTAAATTGGGAGCAGTAGGGAGCCACAGGCGATGCTAGGCAGGGGAGCAGCCCATCTGAGTTGCATTCTGCAAAGGTGGGAACTATACTGGAAGGGGGGCCCTTGGGTGTAGGGAGAGGTGGGGGCGGATCACAGGAAGGGTTGGGTGGTGGAGCCCTCAGGACTTGATGATGACAAGACGCAGGACCAGAGAGATGTGGCCCTTGGTGCTGTCTGTGGTAATAAAAATGCCAGCTGGAGAAACAGGGCTGATGGCCGTTAGAGGGAAGATGTCCCAGTATACAGAAAGCGCTCAACATGTTTATATATAATAGGCGCTCAACGATTCGCTGTAAACAGTAGGTGCTCAGCACATGCTTGCTGTGTATATGGTAGGCACTCAGCACTCTGGCTGTGTACAGGCAGATTTTCTGGGTGTGTTGCTGTACGCTGCAGGTGCTCAATGCATGACTACTGTGCACGGGACGTGCAATGCATGCTGTGCACAGCCTCTGACACCTGCTTTGTGTATACAGTGAGCTCTCCATGTGCTTGCTGTGCACAGCAGGTGCTCAATACATGCTTGCTGTGCCCAGTACTCCATACCTGCTGGCTGTATGTAAGAGCTCCCACACGTGCTCACTGTAGACAGTAGGGACCCACATCTGCACGCTGTATACAACAGGCGCCCATACCTCCCAGCTGTATGTAGGAGGAGCTCCCCTGCGTGTGCCCTGTATGCAGAAGCTGCCCCCCGCGCGCTGCATACAGCAGGCGCCCACACCTGCTCACTGTGTGTAGGAGCTCCCGTGCATACAGCAGGCGCCCACACCTGCTCACTGTGTGTAGGAGCGCCCACACACACTTGCCGTGTGTAGGAGCTCCCGTGCATACAGCAGGCACCCACACCCGCTCGCCCTGTGTAGGAGCTCCCCTACATACAGCAGACACCCACACCCGCTCACTGTGCAGGAGCGCCCCCGCACACAGCAGGCGCCCGCCCCGCCCGGCCCGCTGACCGCGCCCGCCCCCCGCAGGCAAGAAGAACTCGCTGCTGCTGCACAAGGTGCAGCACGACCTGAGCTCGGGCGTGTTCAACAACCAGGAGAACGCCATCATCCAGGAGATCGTCAAGTACGACCGCCAGATGGCGCAGCAGGCGGAGCTGGGCCCGCGCGGCCTCCTCGCGCCGCCGCCGCCGCCGCCGGCCACCTCGGCCATCGCCACGCTGCAGCAGGCCGTGGCCATGAGCTTCTGCCCGCAGGCGGCGCGCCCGCTCGTGGGCCCGCTGGCGCTCGGCTCGCCGCGCCTGGCGCGCCGCCCGGGGCCCGCGCCCGCCGCCAGCCCCCCGGGCGCGCCCGCCAGCCCCCGGGCGCCGCGGACCTCGCCCTACGGCGCGCCCGGCTCGCCCGCCGCGCCCCGCGCCGGGCCCGCGCTGCCCGCGCGCCGCCTGAGCCGCGCGTCGCGCCCGCTGTCCGCCTCGCAGCCCTCGCTGCCCCACGGCGCGCCCGGGCCCGGGCCCGCGGCCTCGGCGCGCCCGGCCAGCAGCTCCACGCCGCGCCTGGGGCCCGCGCCCGCGCCCGCCGCCCGGGCCGCCGCGCCCAGCCCGGACCGCAGGGACTCGGCCTCGCCCGGCGCCCTCGAGCCGCCGGACTCCGCGCGCTCGCGCCTCTCGTCCAACTTGTGACCCTCGCGCGCCGCCCCGCGGGCCCGGGGCCGGGGCGGGCCCTCACCCAGACCAAAGCCATGCCCTTCCGCCGCCCGCCGCCCGCCGCCGAAGCCATAGAGGAGACGTAGGTAGTTGTAGCCGGACGGGCGGCCGGGCCGGCGGGGCGGCCCCCGCTCCCGCGCCCCCATCGCCCCGCGCCCACCCACATCGCCCCCGCCCCGGCGGCGGCTCCCTTCACCTCGGTGCCTCAGTCCCCCCAACTGTGAATGGGCGGCCCGGGGCAGGGGCGGCGGCCGTGGTGACCCCGCCCCGCCCCGCCCCGCAGGGGACCGCCGTCCGTCCGAGGAGGATTCCGATTTTTAAGTGCAATACTCGGCCCGCCGGCTCCCCGCCGCCCCCACCGCGCTCACGCAATAACCGGCCGGCCCCGTCCCCGCGCGCACGCCGCGACCTCCCGGAGAGGGACGGCGGCCCCTCCGGGCCGGGCCCGGGGTCCGGCCGCGCCTGGGCGTGGGGCGGTGCCGGGGCCCCCGCCGTCGTGATGAATGTACTGACAGCCGAGGCCGCAGCGCCCCCTGCGCCCCCACGCCCACTAACCCCCACGCCCACATTCCGCGCAATAAACGACCGCATTGGCGCCCCGCCTGCCCGCGTCTCATTGCTCTGGCGACCCCAGGTGGGCGGGCGCCCCGGGACCCCCAGAAGGCAGCGGCTCCCGTGGGTGGCGACAGAGCTTTATTTACACGGTGGCACAGGGCGCCGCGGGGACGCCCGACGTCAGCTGAAGAAGTAGGTGGAGCCCTTCACCTGCTCCAGGTTGAAAGCCCCTGCGGGGAGAGAGGGGACGTCGGCGGGGCGGGGACAGACCCCGGGGAGGGGCCCGAGGAGGAGCGGGGCCCGGGGAGGGGCGGGGTCCGGGGACAGACCCCGGGGAGGCTCCCGGGAGGGCCGGAGCACGGGGAGGAGCGGGGTGTCTGGGGAGGGGAGGGGCCCTGGGAAGCCCCGCCTGCGCCCTACCTGTCTTGGGCACCGACAGCAGCGTGTCCAGCAGCCTGGAGACCCACACGTTCTTGGACGGCTTCGGGGACCTGAAGCCGAGCGCAGGGCGGGGGTGAGGCCGGCGGGACGCGGAGTGGCGGTCGCGGCCGCGCTGGGGCGGGGCGGGGGGGACCTCACCTGGGGCCGGAGCAGAACCGCTTCACCAGGAACCTGGAGAGGTCGTGCAGGATGGGCTGGCTGTGCAGGCGGACGAACTGCTCGCGGCACACCTGGCGGGGGGCGGGGGGAGGGGAGCGGGTGTCGGGAGCCGTGACCCGGGCCGAGGGGCAGGAGGGGTGGGCTCGGAGGTCAGGCGGTGCTCAGGGGTAGGGGCCCAGATGATGGCCGGACTGAGGTCCCGCGTGGGGCGGGCCACGGGGCCAGGGACCTCCGCCCTCATGGGGAGGGGCCGGGGCCGGGGCGGCACCTGGTTCATGACGGCGACGTCGGCCGCGTGTGTCCAGAAGCAGTCGTGCACGGACACGAAAGTCAGGCCCTTCCTGCGGCGGGGCGGGGGCTCCGGTGAGGGGGCCGCCCCTCCGGCCCCCACCACCGACACCCTCCCCAGGCGCCGCCCAGCTCCCCACCGCCGGGCTGGGGGCTCGGGCCCACCACGCGGCCCCCCCCCCGCCCCCCCCCCTGCGCGCTCCGCATCTGTCTGTCGGCCACGTCCCCTCCGCGTGCGGGTTAAGAGTTCTCATCTTGGGAGGAAACCCCTCTGCCCACGCCCGTCCTGCCCCGCCCCCCACCCGCTGCCCGACTGATCCTCAGCGCCCTGTAGGGGCAGCTCTGCCGCTGGGCGCCTCTGGGGGCTCAGGACGGAAACCCAGACGCCTCCGCCAGCCCCACGAGGCTCGTGCCCCCAGGTTTAGCCGCACACTGCACTACCGGCACGCCCCTGGATGGGGTGGAGCCTCCGGAGCTGGGGCCACGGGGACCACCAAGGGCCAGTTACACTCAGAGTGACCGCCCCTTCCCTCCCTGCCCACCAGCCGCTTCCCCATCACTCACACCTGGCTGCCTCAGGGCCTTCGCACCTGCTTACAGTCCTCTCCTGGGCACCAGGTGGCACAGACCCACACGGCTGGGGTCCTTGCCGGCTGCAGGCCTCTGCCCCGGCCCCTGACCCTGTCTCTCAGGGACACAGCACCCCCCCGCAGGGCCTGGCCTCACAGCCTGTCCCCACTATGTGGGTCCCCACCATGTCCTGGGTTACTGAACGCGGGGGAGCGGTGCGGGTCCACCTGTAGCAGTGCAGGGCCGTGAGCATCATGTGCGAGGAGTCCAGCGAGTGGATGAAGTTGGGCGGGAAGCCGTTCTTCTGCTTCAGCGTGTTGGGCTTCCTGGGGGCGGGGCACTCGATGCCTTTCCCAGGGCGACGGAGGTGGCTCCACAGCCCCGGCCCCCCCAACTCCTTGCCCCAGCCCTGGCGCCCCCCAGCCCTCACCAGACCCCTCCCCCTGGTGCCCCAGCCCCCTAGTCCTCACCAGAGTCCCCCTTGGCGCCCCAGCACCCCGGCCCCCCCAATCCTCACCAGACTCCTCCCTGGCGCCCCGGCCCCCACACTCACTGGCTGGTGTCCCCGCTGCTGCTGAAGGTGAGGCTCTGGATCCCGCCGTTGATCTGCGTGGCGGGGTGGGGTGGGGTGGGGTGGGGGCGGAGGCGTGAGTCCGGCCCTGAGGCCGTGAGGGGGCGGGTGGGGGGCGGGGGAGCTGCACGTACCAGGATCTTGGACTCGTGGTGGTACGGCTGGATGATGGGGATGCCCAGAGGCGTCACCCACTCCACGGCTGAGCCCGTGTGGGCGATGAGCCGGGCACTCTCGGTCAGCCAGCGCTGCGGGGAGGCGGGGGGCGGGGGAGGAGCACAGGCTCAGGACTGGGCTCCGGCCGGGGTAGCCAGGGGCCCGAGGGGACCCGAGCCTGGGATGGGGGGCGCACCTGGATGGCCCGGGTGCCCGAGAACATCTCCTGGAGACTGTGGAACACCTGGCGCACGAGGTAGTGGGAGGCCTCCCACACGAACTCCTGGGGGGGGTGCGGGGTGAGCGGCGGGGCCTCCACGCCTGCCCCCAGCAGCCCAGGCGCGGCCACCTCCCAGACTGACCCGGGATCCTGACGCCCTCGCCCCCACGTTCCAGACAAAGAAACTGAGGCCGGGCCCGAGGGGCGGCACGAGCCCCCTCCTCAGAGCTGCCTGCTGCCTGGCGGCCGCCGTTCAAGGTCCGTGGCAGGCTGGGTCTGGGGCGAAAGTGTCTCGTTTTGTGAGACGTCCTCGCCCCGGCGCACCTGGGGGAAGTCGCTGAGCTCCCGCAGCCGCTTCTCGATCTGCAGGCGGCCGCCGTAGCGGGTGACCCCGTACACCACGGTCATCACCGTCTGCTTCACCACCTTGCGGCCGATGAAGCCCTCCAGCACCTGGGCCACCCGCACGCCCTGCTCGGCGTCCTGCTGGCGGAACACCTCCACCTGGGCAGGCGTGGGGTTGGCGGGGGTCAGTAGTAGGTGGGGCACACGCACCCCGTCTTCCGCCCTGTCCAGCAGCCCTGAGGCCCCTTCTCTTGTGACCCTCACTGTTCTCCCGACACCTCCCCCAGCAACCCACCTGGATTGCCCAGTCACATCACGGGTGACTATACCCCAGGGGTCTGCAATGCCCAGGGGTCTGCAGGACAGCGACCCCGGCGGGCTGTGGGGATGAGAACGGCTGGGGCCTGGCGTGCCCACCTGCGCAGCCACCCCGCTGTACACGTCCTGCGGCAGGTCGGAGGGCATCAGGTTGACGGAGGCGGCGCCCACGCTGTCCCGGCCCAGGGCGGCGTAGTGCTGCAGGCCGTTACAGGAGCCGTCCTGGGGCGAGGGGGCCGTGAGGGGCGAGACAGGGCAGATAGGCACGTCCACGGGCACGGATCCCAGCCCTGCGCCTCCCTGGCACTCTGCTCACATCACCAGGTTGCTGGACCCTGATCCTAAGAGGGTTCCCCCGCCACAAAGGGGAAACCGAGGCACAGAGAGGCAGAGGATGAGCCTGCACGGGGCCATACTGGGGCTGGACCCCACACACGGACACCAGCAGACACAGCGGGATGTGCAGGAGCTGGACACCCACACCATCCCATGGAACCTCAGACCCGAGACGCCTTAGCCAGGCCCCCCATGGGCCGGGCCCCCTGCACCCCGGGCCCCCCAGCTCACCTGGTGAACCGGGAAGTGGGAGATGTGGGCAGCGGGGTCAGGGGCACGAACAGCCTGGGCAATCTCCATGCAGCAGGCCAGGGCTTGCCAGGGCTCGTCTGCTTCCATCCACCACTTCCGGCCCTGCGGGAGGGCGGTCAGAGTGGGGCTCGGGCCGGCATGGCCGGGCGGGCTTCCTGGGCACCCAGTGAGGACACAGGGAGGCGGGGACAGAGCCCCCGGGACTGGGGGAGGCGGACGTGGGCCCGAGGGAGCAGGCACGGGTCTGGAGGGGGGCCACCCTGGAGTGAAGAGGCAGCGGAGCTGCTGCCAGGCGAACAGAGAAAAGACCAGAAAAAAGGCGACGCCACGCGTCTGCCCTGAAAAGAACCCAGTAGGGAACTGAGGGGACGCCCGGAGGACGTCCGAGGGGGTGCTGAGGTGGCAGGACCAGAGCGAGGAACAGGCCGGGACACAGGCAGGGAAGGAGGAGGACACAGGCGGGGAGTGGGGAGGACACAGGCGGGGAGTGGGGAAGACACGGGCGGGGAAGGGGGAGGACACGGGCGGGGAGTGGGGAGAACACGGGCGGGGAAGGGGGGGAACACGGGCGGGGAAGGGGGAGGACACGGGCGGGGAGTGGGGAGGACACGGGCGGGGAAGGGGGAGGACACGGGCGGGGAGTGGGGAGGACACGGGCGGGGAGTGGGGAGGACACGGGCGGGGAGTGGGGAGGACACGGGCGGGGAGGGGGGAGGACACGGGCGGGGAGGGGGGAGGACACGGGCGGGGAGTGGGGAGGACACGGGCGGGGAGTGGGGAGGACACGGGCGGGGAAGGGGGAGGACACGGGCGGGGAGTGGGGAGAACACGGGCGGGGAAGGGGGGAAACACGGGCGGGGAAGGGGGAGGACACGGGCGGGGAGTGGGGAGGACACGGGCGGGGAGTGGGAGGACACGGGCGGGGAAGGGGGAGGACACGGGCGGGGAGTGGGGAGGACACGGGCGGGGAGTGGGGAGGACACGGGCGGGGAGTGGGGAGGACACGGGCGGGGAGGGGGGAGGACACGGGCGGGGAGGGGGGAGGACACGGGCGGGGAGTGGGGAGGACACGGGCGGGGAAGGGGAGAAGGGCCCGCCTCCCCCCCTACCGTCATGGGCCGGTCGGCCGAGTCCAGGACGTGCTCCAGCACCTCGTCCGCGAAGGCCAGGCGCGCGCGCAGCGACTCGCGCTTCTTGAGCCCCGTGAGGTTGACCAAGTGGATCTTGAGCCAGTCGAGGCCGTGCGGGCCGAGCGGGCGGCCCTGGGCGAACTCCAGCAGGGCGCGCGCCAGGTCGCTGCCCAGGTGGTTGAAGTGCGGCGGGCAGGGGTAGGCGCGGCCGCGGAAGTCCATGTTGTGCGGCAGCCAGAAGACGCGTCGCCGCAGGTGCTGCGCCAGCGAGAGGCGGTAGAGCGCGTCGGCGCGCAGGCTGTGCATCTCACGGGCCGCCTTCAGGCAGCGCGCCAGCTCGCGCCGCAGCTCGGCCTTGCGCGCCGGCGGGGCGTCGCGCGGCAGGCGGCCCTCGGGGGCGCGGGGCGCCTCGGAGAGCGGCGCGGGCACGCCCAGGCGGGGGCAGCCCTTGGCGGTGAAGAGCTCCAGCACCAGGTCGAGCACGCGCCCATTGACGCGCCAGGCGCAGTTGCCCAGCTGGGTGAGGGCGTCCAGGGCGCCGTGCAGCTCGGCGGGCGGGCAGCGCTCCAGCAAGCGCTGGTGCTGCGTTGTGCCCTCCACCGAGCGCATGAGCTTCGTGGGGCTCAGCAGGAAGGCGCCCGAGTGCGGCGACGTCCAGGGCAGCGGCGGGCACAGCATGGGCACCTCAGCCGCCTCGAAGGTCAGCGTGCGCTCCGCCGCGGCCGCCAGCAGCTGCGTGAAGGCCGGGTGCGGCTTCAGGATCCCGATCTGGGACGGGGCGGGTGGAAACCGGTCACGGGGACGAACCCCCAAAGGCACACGGCGGGCGGGCAGCCCCAGGACCCCCTCACACGCCCTGACCCTGAGACTGGGTCCATGACCCCAGCGGGACTTGCACAGGACCCCGCCACGTTCCAGGAGGCGCCCCACCAGCTGCGCCCCCGCCTTCTCAGCCCCCACGCTCTGGGCTCCTCCCCCGGGGAGCCAGGTGAGTGTCCCGGCCGGGGCCCCGCCCACCTGGCGGAAGCTGCGGAAGGAGTACACGTGGTAGAGCACGGGGATGAGCTTGGGGGGGCCCTGGGGCGCGGCCAGGCTGCTGGGCATGTGCACGGCCCGCACCAGCAACTCGGCCAGCTGCTTGCCCAGCTGCACCAGCACAGGCAAGGGCCAGGGCTGCTCGTGGGGGGCCTCGGGCGCCCCCAGCGCCTCCCAGTGCTGCCGCGGCAGGCAGGGCTCCGCCACCTGTGGGGCAGGGCGCGTCAGAGGCCGGGCGCACAGCTGCGCGCCCCGCCGCCCCCGCGGTGGAAGACTGCTATCTTGGTTTACAGATGAGGGAACTGAGGGTGGCGGAAGCAGAAAGTGGCTGGGTCAGGGGGCAGATCGGCTGCCCCGGGGAGGGAGGGGAGTGGGAACGTGACCTCCGCTCAGGGCCTCGGTTTCCCCACCTGGAAACCCACCTGGGCTCCCCAGCCCCGAGGGACCCCGGATCCCAGGCCCCAGAGGTAGCTCCCCGCCCCATCCCAGGCCTCACCTGGCCGTCGGAGGCCAGCAGGTGCAGGTACTGCGAGTAGCGCTTCTCCAGGTCGCGCACCTGGTTGCTGAGCAGCTTCCTCTGCACGACGTGCCGGTTGAAGGCGCGCAGGCCCAGCTGCTGCGCCAGCGAGAGGAGCGACTCCCCCTGCGGGGGCAGCGCCTGCAGCGTCTGGGGGGCGGCGCCGTGAGCCCCCGCCCCGGCCCCCCGCCACCCCAAGCCCGGCCCATCATGCCGGGCCCCGCCCGCCGCTCCAAGCCCCGCCCCCGCGCGGTCCCTATCCGCCCAAGCCCCGCCCACCGCCCAGGCTCCGCCCCCATCACCCCGAGGGCCCACGTCTGCCCCAAGCCCCGCCCACTGCCTATTCTCAGGACCCATCAGCCGAGCCCCGCCCCCCGACACGGTCCCCGCCCCCTGCGTCCGCCGACCAAGCCCCGCCCATCATCCCAAGCCCCGCCCGTCGCTCCAGGCCCCGCCTCGCCCACCTGCAGCAGCAGCTGCGCGCACTCGCGCTCGCCGAGCAGACACAGGTACGGGAGGAGCGTGGGGCGGCCCTCGCGCGCGGCCTGGGCCTCGCTGGCCTTGCTCTCCTGCAGCGCCCGGCACAGCGCCGCCTCCCACCGGGCGCGCAGCCCCTTCAGGGTCTTCCGCTGCGGGGGCGGAGGCGGGGCACAGACGCGGGGTCAGCACCGCGCCCTCCGGCCCCAGCAGCACTCGAGGCGCCCAGGCCTGGAGGTGGGACCCCCGGGAGGAAGGGGCCGTGCGGGGGAGGGGCCTCGGGAACCCAGTGGCTACTCAGGGACTGGCCCTGTCCCCAGCGGTGGGTGGGCACCGGGAGGAAGGAAGGGGCCGGCGGCGGGGCGGGGAGAGGGGCGGCCACCCCGCGCGCCCCGCCAACCAGGGGACCCCGGTTCAGCCGAGCGCCTCACCGCACGCAGGACCTCCGGGGTCAGCCGCGGGGCCTTCTCCACCGACTCCACGGTGACGGTGGTGGCCATCTCGACGCGGAGCTGCTCCTGGAAGAGACGCTCCAGCTCCTTCTGGGGCAGGTGCAGCCGCGGGTAGGACACGGGCAGGTCCTGCGGTGGGCACAGGCGGGTGGTGAGGCCCCGGGCGCTCCCGGGGACACTCGGCCACACCGGAGGTCGGGAAGAGCAGCTGCCCACCCTGCGCTTCCCAGGACCCCCACCCGCCCCGCAGAATCACACCCGCCGCTCCGATCGTCAGGGGAAAAGCAGAGGCCAGAACGGCAGGTACAACGGCTCGGCAGGTCTAAAACAACATAGAATCTGCCTGTCTTCACTGGGCAGGGCAGGAAGACAGTTCAAGGACCTGGACGCTGTTCTTTCCTCTTTAAATTTGGAACAGGTGACTCGTCCAAAACAGAGAAATCAACAAGGGCAAAACCGAACGCATTGAGAATCAAAAATATACATCCACACAGACTTGTGCACACGTCCACAGCAGCATGATTCTAAGGGCTAAAAAGGGGAACAACTTGAGTGTCCACAGATGGGTGAATGGATACACAACACGGCCCACCCACACACTGGAATATGACGCAGCCATGAAGGAGGCCCTGACACAGCCACACCGTGGATGGACCTTGAACACACGACGCTCAGTGAGAGAACCAGACACAGAAGGACACACGGTGTGTGATCCCATTGATGTGAAATGTCCAGAACAGGCACATCCACAGATAGGAAGTGGGTTCATGGTTGTCAGGGGGTGGGGAGGGGGATGGGGAGTGACTGCTCATGGGGATGGGGCTTCTTCTGGGGTGATGGGATGTTCTAGAACTAGATGTGAATATACTAAGAAACACAATTATACTTTAAAAGGTGAACTGTATGGTAGATGAATTATATCCCAATAAAAACAAAAGCCCAACAGATGGGGTGGCTGCCCCCCACCCTCCCTGCTCCCCCTGCCTGGGACGCACGCAGGTGCTGGGGTCCGGCCCCTGCCGCGGCTGTCCAGTTTTGGGTAGTCACACCCACTCTGCACGACTCCTGGGCTCTGCCTACAGCCGAGTGTCCAGGTGGGAAATGGACGACAGCGTGGCCGTGGCCCCCGAGACGCACATGGCGGCCTTCTCCCCCTCGTGGCCCCTCCCAGCTGCAAGCTTAGGGCCAGGCTCGCCAAGCCCGGCTTGTTCAGCCTCCAGGCAGCAGGGAGGCTCCTTGAGGAGCAATCAAGGGAGACCCCGTGGGGACGCGGCAGCCCCAGCTCACCTTCTCGTAGATGTCCCTGAGCAGAGGTGAACTGCTGACCTGGGGCGGGGGCCGGGGCTGCGGCGGGGGCCTGAAGCCGGGCTGGGCCTTGCACACGGCCCTCAGCAGCACCGCCTGGTCCTCCTCGCACAGCGGCAAGCCGGAGAAGAGCCCGTGCAGCGGCAGCCCGTCCTGGGCCATCTGCTGCAGGCACCTGCGGGGGCATGGGGGGCACACGGTAGGCAGGGACCCATCTGAGGGACGGGCGGCCCAACCACCCTGCAGGTCTCAGTGCCAGGTGGCCATCAGGGCTGCAGGGGGTCCCAGCCCCAGCCCCTGACCCGTTGCTGTGTCCCCCGCAGGACCACCCACACCCACCCACCTTTGGATGGTGCTGGCGTCCCGGTCCAGCCGGCCCAGGCACTGCAGGGCAGCTGCATAGGACAGCAGGTCCGGGGCCAGGCCGGCGTCCTTCACCATGAAGAGCACGTACACCAGCTCTCTGAAGGAGCCCTGGGGAGACCACACCGGGGTGAGGGGCTGGGGGGGCCCGGCTGCCCCCTGCCCCCTCCAGACCCCTCTGCAGCCGTCGAATGGGCAGGGGAGGGCTGCTAGTGGGTAACAGACGGTCCACCTGTCGCTTCTGTGGTAGCAGAGATGCTGGCATGGTGGCGACACCACGGCCGGTCACACGGGAGGTTTGGGTTTGGGGGGGTGTTAATACTTTTTGGTTTTGTGGATACAAACACACACAATTTCGGGGTGTAAAAGGGGGCCCCCTCGAGGTCAGCCTGGCCACGAGATGCTCCCCAGTGCTGTCCTGTTCAGAGGACTACGTGGGGCGCCTGGGCTCTGTCCACTCCTTTCACTTCCTTCATCTGCCTGCTTGGGGTTGGCAGGCTCCTCTCCCTAGTCTCCTGAGGGGGATGCTGTGTCGCCAACCCCAGACCTGCCTCCTCTCCCCAGGCAGGCGTTTCGGCATCCATGTCCCTCTGGGCACGGCCTTGGCTGCTCCCGTGACTGAGGTACACTGTTCTCATCTCCAAGTGTCTGCTCATCTCCCTGCAAGTTCTCTGACCCGTTGTGGGTTAGGAGAGCTGTCACAGACCCTCCGAAGGGAAGGAATTCCAAGCATCCTCCTCCACAGTCCTGCGGCCCTTATTTGAGACGTGCTGTCAGATTGGGGACCACGGTGCCGGTGACTCCGGCTTCGAGGCGCTCATCTGAACGACCTTGGACGGGCTGCCCAATTCAGCAGTCAGCAGCAACACACATCATTTAGTTTACATTTAAATTAAACACTTAGTTCTTCACGTGTGTGGTAGCTACATGGGCTGGTGCAGATAAAAAGACCTCTCCAGCACTGTAGAAAGTTCCACTGGACGGTGCTGGCCTAGAAAAAGCGTGTCTATCCCACCTTAAAAAATTGTTTTTAGTAATATCATTGTCGATATGAAAACACACATTTTAAATTTCACCTATTCTCACTCCCTCTCCTAAACACACACGTGTAGCTCGAAGCTCTGGATTAGGTCCCTCACTCCTCCCAAGAATCTGGCAGGGTCCTCCGTCTTACAGATGGGGAAACCAAGGCTCCCCATCTGTAGAGAGGAGGAGTGAGTGGCGTGGGCCACACAGCAAGTGGCAGACACAGGACTCACACTCAGGTTGGTGACAGCCGAGCCCCCTCCTACACACGACGGCTGCTGGGAAACAATGACTTACGAAGCCAACGATGCCCATGACGCCCCCGCATGACACAGAACAGTGCAGGGTCTGTCCTGGGTTGACTGGTGCCCCGTAAATTCACCTGGTTCCTCAAGTGAAATAGGGTCTCACAGATGTAACAGGGTCTTCAGACCTAATTAGTTAAGACGAGGTCATCTGGATTAGGCTGTCTTGTAAGATAGCCAAGTGACCATGGAGGCAGTGAGTAAAATGAGGCGGCCACAGCTCAGGGACGCCAGAGCCCCCAGAGGCTGTAAGAGGCAGGAGGGACCCTCCCCTGGAGCCTCCGGAGGGAGCACAGCCCCGCCACACCTTGACCTCGGATGTCTGGTCTCCAGGACTGAGAGAGAATTAATTTCTGTTGTTTTAAGCCGCCTGGTTTGTGGTGCCAGGAAGCAGCGGCCCCAGGAAGCTTGCCCATGGGCCCGTCACAGAATGTCCTGCTCTTTGCTGGGGAACCTGAGGGCCCGTGACCTTGGGTGGGAGCACACGACCTTTCGTCTCCCCCAACTCCCTGACTTTAATATGCTCCCCACAGGGACGAACACAGGCAGGAAACCACCTGTGCCCGTCGCCCGTGGGGACCTCGCGCATCTCCACGCCACGTCGCGGTGACACAGACGGAAACATGATGGCCGTCACGAGGCTGCTCCTGGGCCTTGTTGTTAGTGCATCAGAAACGCACGTCACATCTCTGCCACGAGTCTGTCCTCATGTGTCAGCACCTGTGATTTCATGTAACTGCTTCCTTTGTTTGCCTATTAGCAGCTTTTCCTGCGGCTCCTCAAATTAGGGCTGCAGATCCACAGGGAGGGAGGATGTTGGGGATGTTCCTCCCTCGCAAGGTCATGTAAGTAACACTCTCCTCAACAACCACAGGTCACAGAGGAAATCGCAGGGGAAACTGTCCAACACTTGGAAATGAGGAAAACAGAAAGACGCAGGATGCAGCTAAGGCAGCGCCCAGAGGGAAATTCATAGCCGTGAATGCCTGCATCCAAAAAAGAGGATCTCGAAATAACAACCTAACCTCCTACCTTAGGAAACTAGGAAAAAAAGCAGCAACTAAACCAAAAGCACCCAGGTCGTTATCCTGAGGAGGGTCTGCAGGCCGCCCTGGATGCCAAGAGTGCCCCCTGCACCAGATGTCGGGAAGCCTGGTCCAGCAAACCGGAAGGAAATGCACCAAAACATTAGCAAAATTTCTCCCTTCTTTTCTGGTCATTCTCAAATTTCCCTTTGAGGGCTACAGGCGATTTATATTTGACAAGCCTCAAACAATTATTAAAACAGTAACAGACAGAGAACGTGAACTTTGGGGCTAAAAGACAAAGGTCTCAATCTGAGTGTTCCATTGGTGGCTGGGAGCCGCAGGTAAGTCCTGCCCTCTCTGGCCTTAGCTTCCACCCCTGACAGGCAGGGTGGGCCTCCCGCAGGGACACCTCTCTCCCCAGGCCGGGCCGGCCGCCGCTCACCTTGCGAGCCCAGCCGAGCATGACGGTGTTGTACATGGCGAGCGTGAGCAGCCGTGGCGGCCGGGACTTGCTGTGCTGGATGACCAGCACGTGGTGCGCGAGGGGCAGGTGGCCCGTGAGCAGGCAGCACTCAAAGAAGGCAAGGAGCCTCTGCTGCTGGCTCTCCAGCTGTGCCCTGGCCCCGCTGTCTGCCGGGGCCTGCTGCGCCTCGCCGCTCAGCCTCTGGGGGGCCTCCTGCAGCAGCCAGGCCAGCTGCTCCTCCCAGGGGTTGCAGGGGCTCCCCTGCTCCCAGCGCTGTAGGCACGCTGCCAGCTGCCCGTTCAGCAGGCGGGGCTCCACCCGCAGCTGCTGCTTGCGGGCCAGCTTCTGGGCCCGCTCCTGCAGCTTCACCTCCAGCCGCTGCCGGCGCTTCTGCATCGTCCACTTCTCCTTGTCCAGCTTCTCCGCCCAGCGGCCGCTGAGCCCCGGAGCAGCCCCCTCGGCCCCCGGCTGTGCCTTCCGGGGGAGCTGGAAGCCACCAGCCTCTGGGAGTCGAGCCACGTCCACCCTCTTCACCGTCACCTCTGACACACAGTCGGCCTGCAGCTGCCGCACCCGCGCCTCGAGCACTGTGGGGGCAAAGGGCGAGGACGTCAGGGGACCACACATAAGCACCGGTCTCTCCAGACCCCACTGGGCTTGGAGCGGGGAGGCGCTGGTCTTGCCTGGTCCTGAGGTCTCAGTTCTATGTATCCGCTGACAACTCCCGAATGTCCTGGGTTCTCGGGTGGGCACACCCCTCACCCACTCACCACTCTCCACCTGAACCTCTCCACTCAATGCCCCAGACAAGCTCCTCGTGTCCCCCAAAACTGCTCCTCCACTTCTTCCCCAGTTACTGGCAGCTCTGCCCTTCCAAGTGCTCAGCCGAGAACCCCGGGATTGTCTACAACTCTCTCCCTCCACATCGAGTCCCTCGGCATATCCTCAGGGCTCTGCCTTCAAAACCAATCCAGGGGGGCCGGCCCCGTGGCTTAGCGGTTAGGTGCGCGTGCTCCACTGCTGGCAGCCTGGGTTCGGATCCCGGGCGCACACCGACACACTGCTTCTCCGGCCACGCTGAGGCCACGTCCCACATACAGCAACTAGAAGGATGTGCAGCTATGACATACAACTATCTACTGGGGCTTTGGGGGGAAAAAATAAAATAAAAAATAAAATTATAAAAAAAAAAAAAAACGATCCAGGGGCCCCAGGCACCTCCCAGCCCTCACGTCCTCCCACTCCCCCCCTCGCACACTCTCCTCCAGCCATAATGGCCTCAGGGCCTTTGTATGTGCTGTTCCTGCAGCCTGGAAGACACTAACTTGACAATCCACAGCCCACCCCCTCAACACCCAACAATTCACAGCCCATCCCCCTCAACACTTGACAGTTCACAGCCCACTCTTCTCACAACACCTGACAAGTCACAGCCCACCTCCTCACAACACCTCACAATTCACAGACCATCCTCCTCAACACCTGACAATTCACAGCCCACTCTCCTCACAACACCTGATGATTCACAGCCCACCTCTCTCAACACCTGACAATTCACAGCCCACTCTCCTCACAACACCTGACAATTCACAGCCCACCCCCCTCAACACCTGACAATTCACAGCCCACTCTCCTCACAACACCCAACAATTCACAGCCCACTCTGCTCACAACACCCAACAATTCACAGCCCACTCTCCTCACAACACCTGACAATCCACAGCCCACTCTCCTCACAACACCTGACAATTCACAGCTCACTATCCTCACAACACCTGACAATCCACAGCCTACTCTCCTCACAACACCTGACAATCCACAGCCCACTCTCCTCACAGCACTTGACGATTCACAGCCCACTCCCTCAACACCTGACAATCCACAGCCCACTCTCCTCACAACACCTGTCAATTCACAGCCCACTCTCCTCACAACACCTGACAATCCACAGCCCACTCTCCTCACAGCACCTGACGATTCACAGCCCACTCCCTCAACACCTGACAATCCATAGCCCACTCTCCTCACAACACCTGACAATCCACAGCCCACTCTCCTCACAGCACCTGACAATCCACAGCCCACTCTCCTCACAGCACCTGACGATTCACAGCCCACTCCCTCAACACCTGACAATCCACAGCCCACTCTCCTCACAACACCTGACAATCCACAGCCCACTCTCCTCACAGCACCTGACGATTCACAGCCCACTCCCTCAACACCTGACAATCCACAGCCCACTCTCCTCACAACACCTGACAATCCACAGCCCACTCTCCTCACAGCACCTGACGATTCACAGCCCACTCCCTCAACACCTGACAATCCACAGCCCACTCTCCTCACAACACCTGACAATCCACAGCCCACTCTCCTCACAGCACCTGACGATTCACAGCCCACTCCTTCAACACCCACAATCCACAGCCCACTCCTGCTCTGCTGTTCCTGAGCACAATCAGCAGCCAGTCACACAGGCACCTCTCACTATCTGTGGCAGTTCTGTTCCACAGTTGCCACAACACCAGGCTAGCAAACACCCAACCAGTGCTCCTGGGGAAACACAGGGTTCCTGCGAGCCTCTCGTCACACTCTCGCCAAGTGATCAACACAGCCTTGTGTTCTGTGTGTTCCCTTCTGACACTTTACTTCACATACATTGTTGACTTGTTCACCCCGAATTCACGGCCAGCAGCCCTATAACTCACACTTGATGAAGCTCATCTCACACACGCATTTTCTCCAAGAGGCATGTCGCAGCCTGTCTGTGCTCAGGAACACCGGACAGCACCTCAGCACTACGCTTGGGGGCTGTTTTAAACAGCAAAATCACCCACAAAAAGCACAAGAACGCAAAAACGTGGCAGCAAGTATACCCCAGAAAGGACACTCGTCTACAGCAACCACTAAGACGAGAGGGCAGTGCATCGCCTGGGCACCAGGCAACTCCAAGTCCTGCTGCTCTGTGCTCGTCTACAAATGACCTCGCCTCGAGTACTGATTTTCGGGTTACAAATAAATTTTAGCTACGAGGCGACACTGCAAATATGGGATGCACGGATAACAAGGATGAGCCATATCTGTCTCCTGCCTGTGCCCCTCTCTAGAACATCAGCCCCGAGAGAAGGGCTGGCCTCGTTCCCAGCTGAGGGCTGGCACACAGCGGGGGCTCAGGAAAGACTTGCTGAAATAAAGTGAAAAGGCAGGTGTGAACTTGGCCCTCAGAGCGGGCCAAAACACTGGAATGCACACGAGGGACTTGCAGGCTGGAACGTGTGGAGAAGGAAACGAGACAACAGTGGGAGGGAGCCAGGATGTGGGTACAGGTCTCCTCCCCCAGGCGGCGACATCGGAGCTGAGCTGGGAGGTGAGAAGGCACCAGCTCTGCAGAGACTGGGAGACTGGCAGGTGCAAAGGCCCTGAGGCAGCCATGGCTCCTCCTGGCAGAGGCTGAGGAGGCAGGCGGAGGCCATGGGAGTATGTGGCCCTCTGTGGGGGTTTAGAGTTTACTCTGCACAAAGGAAACAGTTGGAGGGTTTTAGGCTGGAGAGCGAAGTGATGATGTGACTTAGATTTCCAGAACCTTCCCCTGGCTGAATGATATATCTGGGCTTTGCTTTAGAATAATTAGGCGAGTAAGAAATGAAAGAAGATTGCCGTTCAAGCTGGTAGCACTTGTGTCTTTATGTCTGTGTATACCGAATTCTCTAAAATAAACTTTCTCTTTTCAAAGGCTCCCCCACCTCACCCCTGGCTGCTGGACACGCATTGGACGTGGGGCGGGAGGGGAAGGGGAGACGCTGGACACCGAAAGGGAGAGGACGCAATGTGGTGAGGAAGGATACACGCCCCACCTCCCTCTGGAGGCTGCCAGGGCTGGGCTGTCCTTCCAGGTTACAAAGACCAGAAGGACTTGGACTGGGTCCCATGGGCACCCAACCCCAGAGAGCTGAGCCAGGGCATACGCGGGGCAGCTCACGGTTCGAATCCCGGCTCTGCACGACCAGCCGCGTGTGGCCTTGGGTGAACCTCTGCAGCCATAATCGACTGCCTCGTCTAGAAAGTGGGAGCACCTGGCGGGTCTGGGGTGCAGGGAATCACAAGCGCTGGCTGTCATCAGCTCAGCGGGCCCTCGGGGCCACCAGAAACGTGGGGACCACCGTCAGTAACCCTGTTTTACAGACGGACATCCCTTCTCGTGGGGTCACAGCGAGGAGCTGGGGAGGTGACCCCCAGCGGAGCGGCGAGGGGGAGACAGGGAGGAAGGGGTCCGGGCTCACCCTCCAGCAGCTCCGCGTGGCCCCAGTCCTTCCCGCGGTCTTGCTCACAAGGGCTGGCGGACGAGCTCCTTCGGCGGCCCCAGACGCCTCCCAGCGCCCCTGCAGGAGAGGAGGGGGTTGAAGGGGGTCTGGAGTCTAGGGGGGCTGGCGGATCCTCATATGGACAGAAATCGCAGGGTCCGCGGGCAAAGCAGCCCTGAATTCAGTGGAAACTGTCCGTGGTCTCAGGTCTCTTACTGGAAAGAAACTAAGAAGTCAAAGGTGAAGGGGACCCCACGCGCTAAGAAAACTGGGGCGTGGGATCAGGAATAAGGGGTTCCTCGAACTAAAGGTACAGGGAGTTAAAAGGCCAACAGCCCTAAACCCCAAATAGGGGGTCGGCGGCTCCAAGAGAAACCAAGAGTCAAAGGTCAAAGTGCCCTGCCGACTCCCGTCAGGAGAGCGGGCCAAGGGCGAGTGAACGCGGGGTCGAGTCAGTGGGCTCCCCAGAAACCCACAGGGCAAAGGGCAAAGGTCGGGGTGGCTGGATCCCGGGGGCCGAGAAGCCAAAGGTCACCGCCACTAGTGGAGGGCGTGGGCAGCGGCCGCGGCGTCTCCCCCGGGCCTCCCCTGCGTTACCTTCCTCGGCCAGGAGGCCAGGGTGGCCCGCCGGCCACAGGGCCCGCCCGAGCCCGGCCGCACCGCGGCCCCAGCGCAGGGCCGACATCCCCCCGCACGCGGACCCGCCGTCCACCCGCACCACGCGTGCGCCGTCCGCGCCTGCCGGGAGTTGTAGTTCCACGGCCTACGGCGGCTGCGAAGGGACCGCGCGGCCAGAATGGCGCCGCCGGAACCACAACTCCCAGCAGGCAGCGGGGCCTCGGAAGCGCGAGGGCATGCGCAAACGCGGCCCTCTGATTGGCTCTTCCCTCTGTCAAGGAAGGGCGGGATAGAGCTGTTGCTTGGGCAACACGGGGTGACTCTAAGTCGGCTTTGGGAGGATCCGGAACCTGGAATTTTTTTTCCCCACCCTAAGGAACAGTCGCCTAATAATTAGGACAGCGTTCTGCAATTTAGAGATTCCTGTGCGCGATCTTCATGGATCGAACGCCAACTTTGGGGCCAGAACTATTATTATCCCCAGTTGATTGTAGAAGCAGCTGAGGTCCAGAGAGGTCAATCAAGTCACCCAAAGACACACAGCATAAACATTAGGGAGACTGGGATGAAAGCCCAGATCTGTCTGACTCCCAGACGGATGTTTTTGGGCTATTTCCCTGGACATTTCCCTCATCCACTCCTCTGGCCTGAGTTGGCCCGCTAATTCCCAAGCTCCCAGGGGCGGGGCAGAGTGGGGCAGGAGGATCCGACTAACCTATTAAATTAAGATGATGACAGATGGAATAATCCCTGGAGCTTGGAGCTTCCCAGCCCCGGCATCCAGGGTGATCCCACTTAAGAACATGCAGGGCCAGAGGTTTAGAATCGGGCCTGGAAGCCATGCCCACCTATCTCGTTCAGCTGGGGAAACTGAGGCCAAGGGAGGGGAGCAGCTGGTCTGGGATTAGCCGGCATGAGAAGGATAAGAATAAGAATATCTGGGGTAACTGTGTTCCAGGCGGAGTTCAGAGCAGGTGCAAAGGCCCCGCGGCAGGAGCTTGAGCAGAGCAGGGGTGGGGAGAGGGAGTAGACACGACCACAGCGGGCCTTAGGGGCCTGGGCTCCAGCTGCCTCCCGTCCCCAGATGCCGGGGCCTCGGTTTCCCCAGAGTGGAGGCAGGACCCGTGTCCAGAGAGGCCAGACTCCCCAGCAGGCCTCCTGACAGCACATTCCAGACGCGGCTGCCCACGCGGCCTGTGTGCTGATGCCACCGGCTGGGAATGTCTTCCACACGCTGCGGCGTCCTCCGGAACGTGCCCCAGCCACCTCGAGATGCCCAGGGGCTGTGACCTCAGACCTGACTCACACCTGGGGGTGCCCTGCTGGCCCCAGGGGTCTGAATCCGCCAGGCCTGTTCCCCAGGACGGAGAGACGCCCCCTCACACCCTGCAGTCTCGGGGAAAGGAAGCTGGGCTGAAAGCCAAGACTCGTGAACTCTTTCTCCTCGCCTTGTGCCTCGGTTTCCTCCTGTCTCCAGTGGCCGTCGGAATTTCCCCGAGAGCTGGGGTCCGGGGGCTGGGTGGCGACAAAGCGATTCCTTCAGTTCCCCCTCGGACGCGGGGGTCTCCCTTCGCGCCCCCCGGCACTGACTCCCGTCTCAGCCCCCTGGCTGTGACCTGAGAATCCGTCACCGTGTCGTCTTCTCCTTGTATTTCTTTCTACGGCTCCTCGTCAGTGTGTCCGTACGTGGCGCTGGCTTTCCGCTCCTGATAGTGACCTCGAGTTTCCGTGCAAAACCAGGGCAAGAAAAATATCCATCACACACGGGACGGTGGATGCGGGTGATACTGGAGGGGACGCGGCATCAAGAGGCTGGAGTTCGGGCGACACTGTGTTTCGGAAACTTCGCAGATGTTAGCTTCTCACCCAGAACGCTTCATCCTAATTGAGCCACGGGACGTTCGGGTGATCCCGGGTCGTGGGACCCCCTGGGAGACGTCGGAAGCGTCGGTGATGAGAAAGGTCGGGAAGGTGGGGTCTCCCGATGGAGGGGGATGGTGTCAGATTCCCAGGGCTGCTGTGACAAATGACCACAGACTCGGAGCCTTCAACAACAGAAATTTATTTTCTCACGTTTCCGGAGACCAGACGTCCAAAATCGGCATCAGTGGGCTGAGATCACGGTGGGAAGGGCCGCGCTCCCCCCAGAGGCTCCAGGGGAGGGTCCTTCCTGCCTCTGCCAGCCTCTGGGGGCTCCAGGTGTCCTGGGCTTGTAGCTGCATCCCTCCTTCTCTGCCCTGTGTCTGTGTCAATTCTCCCTCTGTCTCCCTCTTATAAGTGACTGCCTTTAGGGCCCAGGGTAGAAAGCCATTTGAGGACGCTATGGGGACAGTAGGGGACACTTGAGCGTGGATGGTGGGTTAGACTGCAGCTCGGTTCTGACGGAGGACCGTGCCTTTAGGAGGTGCCTCCAATGTGCTTCAAGGTGAAGTGGCACCATCTCTGTGGCTCACTCTCAAATATCCACTCACGGAAAAAGATCACACGGTTTTACCTGTTCTAGAATGTC